>NC_049908.1:9575051-9926334 GCF_001411555.2 Juglans regia
CCATTTCTATTCAGCCGTTGTATACTCTTCTAAATATACTCTGTAGAGAGAGAAATACAGTGACTCGGAAAAGAAGAATCAAGAGAGAGAGAGAGCTACGGAAATGTCAGAGCGTGAAAGATTTTACGCAAGGAGAGATCAGCGGAGAGACGGAAATAATCGAGATGATGATGCACAACGGGAACAACGACCACGGAAACAGGGTGTTGACGTCGGCATCGACGGCAGCGACGTCCAGGGTTCATGACATCGTCTTCATCCTCAATGAATGTGCAATCTCAGGGGCTGAAGATGTATTTCAAGAACGTAGAGGGACAGTACAACCTCCAATACAAGAAGACTCACTCCCCTGTCTCCTCCCTTACTCTCACGGCAAATCCGTCTGATAGGTTGGGCTTTCTTTTTATTTTTATTTTTTTATGTTTCTGCTTTGGTCTTGCTTGTTCCTCTGCAATAGTCCAGAGGTGTTTCTGACTCCCTTATCAGTTCTAGACCCCTCTCTATTTGTAGCGTCTGCGTTTTCATTTCCTTGATCCAAAAGCAATTTGACCGAATGTCCAAGATCTGCTATTGAAAAGAGCATACAAAACCAGTTTAATAACTGGAAAGTTTCCTTGACTGATTTCAAATAGTTTTGCCATGTACTCATGCATGGTATTGCTTAGCAGTATGTATTTTTTTTATAGGCTCGTAAGCAGTCAGTAAATTTCAACGCACTTGCAAATTTCAATTTGCTGGTTTTGCATTCACTTTTTACCTAGGAGCTTCCTTGGTTCCATAAGACACTTCTTGTGTTCCCAATCACCAACAGATATGCAATGCTTAGAAACTACTAGCTAGAGGTTAATATTCTTCTGTAGGTTCTTGCTATTTTCCTCTTCTGGTAAAACCTCTTGTATTTTGTGATGGATCAAGTAGTTTTCACATGCTAGACCTTACTCGCCGCATACAAATGTAGGCTACATATTTAGGTCAAGTTTGTCATAATTATAAACATCATTTACCTGTTATTAAGAATAAAAGGAGTATCGTAGATGTACCTATAAAGAATAAAAGGAGTATTGTTGATGTTGAGAACCTTCCAAACTTATGAGTTCCTTTCTTCATTCCACTCTTGTTATTAAGTAGTTTCTGTTCAGTTACTAGCAATTGAAAATGCAAAGTACTAAGAGATTCCATCTTGAGGCATGAGGGTGGGGGTATCAGCTGAAAGGTGGTTATTAGCTGACTGGTATGTGCTCAAGCAATTGAGTCGCAAGATTTGCTCATCAACAATAACCAGCTCTGATAAAATAATGGACCGAGTGCTTGAAGTAGTTGAGAAATTTGATAAAATGGATGCCTATAAGGTAATTGATAGATGTCTTCCAAAGTTATTATAGAAATTTGGGGAAACAACAAAGCACAAATTATATTGTATATGCTATAATCTTTTGTATATTGAACAATCCTGCTTGTTGGATAATGTTCTATTTTGATATACACGTTTCACAAAATCTAGCCCATGATCAAAGAAAATTAATTTTTTTTCACTTCAATAATTTTCAAAAAGACTTGAGCCTGGACAGCTTGGACAAGGTAGAGCTTGTTTTGTCTTTTGAGCAGGAATTCTCCATTGAGATCCTTGATGAGAAAGCAGATAAGCTTACTTGCTCTACTGATGTTGCAAAGTACATAGTTTCTGAAGTTGAGCAAAAGGTTGTGGAGAATTCCTTATTTGATTTTCAATTTTGTCGCCCCTTCAAGGTTTTACTCAAGGATTGTCTTCTATGGTTTCTTGACGTTAGTTAGTTGGGTGCAAATTTATGTGGGGTCGATCTTTTATAGTTCTTGTGTAATTCTCTTATTGAAAGTGCAATTCAATAATTCATATTTCTTTCGAGGAAGAAATCTTATATGAACACACACACACCATTACTTACTACATATGTATACTGTGCATGTCATCATTCTCCTTTTTACAAATGCATCTCTCACAACTTATGGATAGAGAGGTTTGGAACCCATAGTTCAATGCTCTGATCTAACAATATTCTTGCCTTGCAGGAAACCGGTTCATGCACAAGCAACAAGATAAAAGAGGGTGGTATCTCAAAACTAGTCTCTTTGAACGATTTTGGTTTCCCTTAATTCTTGAGTAGCAGTCTCATCGATTCTGTATGTTGGTTTTCTTTTTTCAATTTGCAGAAAACCTAAAATAAAAAGCATTGACACCATAGTTGTTAACGGGCTGTCCGAAGAGAAAGGCCTTGCTGCAACGACATTGGTGGTACCTCCAAAGAGTACTGAAGAGACCCAACCCCAAGCAGGTAAGGTGATTAACTCTGACGAATAAGAGGAGGGTAAATGTGTTGCTGATTTTGTTTTATAGTATAACCTTTCTGCTTGATTTTCGATGCTATTTCTTTTCTTTGTTTGATTTAAATTAAAACTCACACTGCTTTTGGATGCAAAAATAATTCCCAAAGTATTCAACAGAACATCAACGAGGCTGATGTTTGAATTAGAAGTAGTTGAGTAGGGCGAGCTAGTGAAATTAACAATGTACACCATTCAAAATATGTTTTAAAAAAAAAATCTACAAAACCAAAGCCACAAATTCTCAATCATAAACAATACTCAAAGCAACAAAGTCAGCCACCATGGATCCATGGCATCACTAACCACCTCAAACAATTACCAAAATCAAAGTATACAACAATGACCACTCCACCTTCACAATAAATAATATTCATAGCTGCAAACTCAATGTCAACAGTATAAATAATATTTAAAACTGTAAATCTACTTAAAACTCTACTACTGAAGTATAATGAATCCAACACCACCTGATCAACCTATCGAATTTACATAATGTTGTTTCCTCTTATATGATACAACTGAGGATTAGCTTGGTCTATTAGAGTTAGATGTTTAGTATAATGAATTAGAAGTTGTAATGTAATATTGATGGAGTGGACTATGAATTTTCCAACATTAGAGATTGCCAAATGTGTGAAACTCTCTCGTTGAAGATCTTTCAATGCAATCAAGATATGAAATTATTTATTACGCTATGTTTTAATCACTCTTTATATTGATGTCACATAGAATATTTTAGTTGTTTTAGTGGGTTTCATGCTGTTGGAAATGAACACCTAGAGTGGAGATTGCGGAAAGTCTAAAACTCTCGCATTGAAGATCTTTGGTTACAATCAAGGTATCACATTCTTTACTAAGCAATATTTTAATAATCTTTAGATTGATTTTCTTTTCCTATAATTTTTATTCTATCTTCTTCTTCTTCTACTTTTCATTTCTTTGTTGAAATGATGGAACAGCTTTGTTGAAGCTTTTCTTTTGTTGCAATAGATGTATGAATCTATTTATTCCGTCATCCTTTAATAATATTCTAATGTTGGTATCAAACGTGTTCTTATTTTTTTTAATTAAATCTTCTCATTGCCGAATTTAACAATGTACTCTAATAAAAATATAATTTGAAAAATACAAAAAATAATATCGACAAAACCACAAAGTCACCCTCTATCCACGGCATCACAACGACCTCGAACAATTCTCAATAACAAAGTACACAACAATGGCCACGCTGCAATCGCAATAAATATTATTCATAGCTGCAAAATCAATGCCAACAACACAAATAATATTTTAAACAATAAATCTACTAAAAACTCTACCACTGGAATATAACGAATCCAACACCACTTGGCTAACATATCGAATTCACATAATGTTGACTCATCTTGGATGATACAATTGAGGATTAACATGGTCTACTAGAGTTAGTCTTTAAGTACAACGAATTAGAGATTATAAAGTAATACTTGTGGAGCGGGCTTTGGATTCTCTACCATTGTAAAAGAATACTCAGAGTGAAGATTGCCAAAATATTGAAACTCTTCTTGAGGATCTTTTACTGCAATCAAGGTATATAAAATTGTATATTATGCTATATTTTAATAATACTCATATATTAATGTCATATAGAGACTACATCAAATTTTTTTAAAGAGCTATTTTGCTATAAAAAATGGATGCCTAGAGTTGAAATTGTGAAAAGTCTAAAACTCTCAGGCTGAAAATTGTTTGTTGCAATCAAGGTATGAGATTATTTATTATGCAATATTTTAATCATTGCTTGTTTTTTTTTCATTATTTCTTCTATCTTATCCTTCTTCTTCTACTACTTCTTATTCTACGTCATCTTTCTATTTCTTCTTCTCATTTATTTGTTGAAAAGATGGAACAGCCTCGTTGAAGATTTTCTTTTGGTGCAATAGAGGTATGAATTTATTTATTCCATTATGCTTTAATAATATTCTACTGTTGGTATTAAACCTGATCGTTTTTTTTACTCAAGTCTTCTAATGGCTGAAATTAACAATGTACACCATTCAAAATAGGTTTCAAAAAACAATAAAAAGTTATCCACAAAATCAAAGCAACAAAGTCCACCACCATGGATCCATGGCATCACTAACACCTAAAACAATTACCAAAATCAAAGTATACAACAATGGTCACTCCACTTTCGCAATAAATAATATTCATACCTACAAACTCAATACCAAGAGCACAAATAATATTTAAAACTGTAAATATACTTAAAACTCTACTACTGAAGTATAACGAATCCAACACCACCTGACCAACCTATCGAATTCACATAATGTTGACTCCTCTAAGATGATACAACTGAGGATTAGCTTGGTCTATTAGAGTTACATGTTTAGTAAAATGGATTAGAAGTTGTAATGTAATACTGATAGAGTGGGCAATCGATTTTCCACAATCAGAAAAGAATACTTGAGTGAAGATTATCAAAAAGTTCACATCTATCTTGTTGAAGATCTTTCAGTGCAACCAAGGTATGGAATTGTTTATTATTCTATGTTTTAATAATACTCTTATATTGATGTCGTGTATAAATTATATTTATTTTTAGGGGGTTTTGAGCAATCGAAAATGAATGCTTAGAGTGGAGATTGCAAAAAGTCTAAAACTCTCGTGCTGGAGATTTTTCTTTACAATCAACAGGGTATGAGATTCTTTGTTACGCATTATATTAATAATCTTTTGATTGTTTTTCCCTATTCTTCTACTTCCTCTTCCTTTTTCTCTTCTTCTACGTACTTCTTCTATTTCTACTTCTCATTTCTTTTATTACGCAAAAAGTCTAAAACTCACGTGCTGAAGATTTTTCGTTGCAATCAACAAGGTATGAGATTCTTTATTACGCAACATTTCAATCATCGCTTGTTTTTTTTTTTCATTACTTCTTCCATCTTGTTATTGTTCTTCTACTATGTCTTCTTCTTCTACGTCCTTTTTCTATTTCTACTTTTCATTTATTTGTTCAAAAGATGGAACAACCTCGTTGAAGATTTTCTTTTGGTGTAATAGAGGTTTGTAATATTTATTCCACTATGCTTTAAAAATATTCTACTGTTGGCATTAAACATGATCGTTTTTTTTACTCAAGTCTTCTAATGGCTGAAATTAACAATGTACACCATTCAAAATAGGTTTTAGAAAATAATAAAAAGTTATCCACAAAACCATAGCCACAAATTCACAATCATAAACAATACTCAAAGCCACAAAGTCCACCACCATGGATCCATGGCATCACTAGCACCTAAAACAGTTACGAAAATCAAAGTATACAACAACGACCACTCCACCTTCGCAATAAATAATATTCATTGCTGCGAACTCAATGCCAACATCACAAATAATATTTAAAACTGTAAATATACTTAAAACTCTACTAATGAAGTATAATGAATCCAACACCACCAGACCAACCAATTGAATTCACATAATGTTGACACCTCTTAGATGATACAACTGAGGATTAGCTTGGTCTATTAGAGTTAGATGTTTAGTACAATGGAATAGAAGTTGTAATGTAGTACTGATGGAGTGGGCAATGAATTTTCCACAATCAGAAAATAATACTTAGAGTGAAGATTACCAAAAAGTTCAAAACTATCTTGTTGAAGATCTTTCACTGCAACCAAGGTATGAAATTATTTATTATGCTATGTTTTAATAATACTCCTATGTTGATGTCGTGTATAAACTATATTTGTTTTTTAGTGGGTTTTTAGCAAGCGAAAATGAATGCTTAGAGTGAAGATTGTAAAAAGTCTAAAACTCACGTGCTGAAGATTTTTTGTTGCAATCAATATGGTATGAGATTCTCATTTCTTTTATTACGTAATCAAGGTATGAGATTCTTTATTATGCAATATTTTAATCATCGCTTATTTTTTTTTCATTATTTATTCTATCTTGTTCTTCTTGTTCTTCAACATCCTCTTTCTATTTTTACTCCTCATATATTTGTTGAAAAGATGGAACAATCCCGTTGAAGATTTTCTTCTGGTGTAATAGAGCTATGAATTTATTTATTCCATTATGTTTTAATTATATTCTACTTTTTCTATTAAACAAGATCATTTTTTGTACTCAAGTCCTTAGTGGCTGAAATTAACAATGTAAACTATTCAAAATAGGTTTCAGAAAATAATAAAAAGTTATCCACAAAACCAAAGCCACAAATTCACAATCATAAACAATACATAAAGCAACAAAGTCCACCACCATGGATCCATGGCATCACTAGCACCTAAAACAATTACCAAAATCACAGTATACAACAATGACCACTCCACCTTCGCAACAAATAATATTCATAGTTGCCAACTCAATGCCAACATTACAAATAATATTTAAAACTGTAAATATACTTAAGACTCTATACCAATGAAGTTTAACGAATCCAACACCACCTGACCAACCTATCTAATTCACATAATGTTTTGACTCCTCTTAGATGATACAACAGAGGATTAGCTTTGTCTATTAAAGTTAGATGTTTAGTACAATGGATTAGAAGTTGTAATGTAATACTGATGGAGTAGGGAATAGATTTTTCACCATCAGAAAAGAATACTTAGAGTGAAGATTACCAAAAAGTTCACAACTCTCTTGTTGAAGATCTTTCAATGCAATCAAGGTATGGAATTTTTTATTATGCTATGTTTTAATAATACTCCTATATTGATGTCGTTTATAAACTATATTTGTTTTTAATGGGATTTTTGCTATTGAAAATGAATGCTTAGAGTGGAGATTGCAAAAAGTCTAAAACCCACGTGCTGAAGATTTTTCGTTACAATAAACAAGGTATGAGATTCTTTATTACGCATTATTTTAATAATCTTTTGATTATTTTTTCCAATTCTTCGACTTCTTCCTTTTTCTCTTACTCCGTCTATTTCTACTTCTCATTTCTTTTATTACGCGATCAAGGTATGAGATTCTTTATTACGCAATATTTTAAACTTCGCTTGTTCTTTTTTTTTTCATTTTTTCTTCTATCTTCTACTTCTTTTACAAGGACTTCTTCTTCTACATCCTCTTTCTATTTCTACTTCTCATTTATTTGTTGAAAAGATTGAACAACCCAGTTGAAGATTTTCTTTTGGTGCAATACAGGTATGGATTTTCTTATTCCATTATACTTTAATAATATTCTACTGTTGGTAATAAACATGATCGCTTTTTTTACTCAAGTCCTTATTGGCTGAAATTAACAATTTACACCATTCAAAAAAGGTTACAGAAAATAATAAGAAGTTATCCACAAAACCAAAGCCACAAATTCACAATCATAAAGAATACTCAAAGCAACAAATTCCACCACCATGGATCCATGGCATCACTAGCACCTAAAACAATGACTAAAATCAAAGTATACAACAACGGACACTCCACATTTGCAATAAATAATATTCATAGCAGCGAACACAATGCCAACAACATAAATAATATTTAAAACTGTAAATATACTTAAAACTCTACTAATTAAGTATAACGAATCCAACACCACCTGACCGACCTATCGAATTCACATAATATTGACTCTTCTTAGATGGTACAACAAAGCATTAGCTTGGTCTATTAGAGTTAAATGTTTAGTACAATGGATTAGAAGTTGTAATGTAATATTGATGGAGTGGGCAGTGGATTTTCCACCATCGAAAAAGAATACTTAGAGTGAAGATTAGCAAAAAATTCATAACAATCTTGGTTAAGATCTTTTAGTGCAACCAAGGTATGGAATTATTTATTATGCTATGTTTTAATAATACTCTTATGTTGATGTCGTGTATAAACTATATGTGTTTTTTAGTGGGTTTTTAGCAAACGAAAATGAATGCGTAGAGTGGAGATTGCAAAAAGTCTAAAACTCACGTGCTGAAGATTTTTCGTTGCAATCAACAAGGTATGAGATTCTTATTTATTTTATTACGCAATCAAGGTTTGAGATTCTTTATTACGCAATATTTTACTCATCGCTTATTTTTTTTTCATTATTTCTTCTATCTTGTTCTTCTTCTTCAACAACTTCTTCTTCTTCTACATCCTCTTTCTATTTCTACTCCTCATATATTTGTTGAAAAGATGGAACAGCCCCGTTGAAGATTTTCTTTTGGTGCAATAAAGGTATGAATTTATTTATTCCATTATGTTTTAATAATATTCTATTGTTGCTATTAAACATGATCGCTTTTTTTACTCAAGTCCTTAGTGATAGAAATTAACAATGTACACCATTCAAAATAGGTATCATAAAATAATAAAAAGTTATCCACAATACCATAGCCACAAATTCAAAATCATAAACAATACTCAAAGCCACAAAGTCCACCACCATGGATCCATGGCATCACTAGCACCTAAAACAGTTACGAAAATCAAAGTATACAACAACGACCACTCCACCTTCGAAATAAATAATATTCATAGCCGCGAACTCAATGCCAACAACACATAATATTTAAAATTGTAAAGATACTTAAAACTCCACCAATGAAGTATAATGAATCCAACACTACCAGATTGACCTATCAAATTCACATAATGTTGACTCCTCTTAGATGATACAACTGAGGATTAGCTTGGTCTATTAGAGTTAGATGTTTAGTACAATGGATTAGAAGTTGTAATGTAATACTGATGGAGTGGGTAATAGATTTTTCACCATCAAAAAAGAATACTTAGAGTGAAGATTACCAAAAAGTTCACAACTCTCTAGTTGAAGATCTTTCAGTGCAATCAAGGTATGGAATTTTTTATTATGCTATGTTTTAATAATACTCCTATATTGATGTCGTTTATAGGATTATATTTGTTTTTTAGTAGGTTTTTAGCTATCGAAAATGAATGCTTAAAGTGGAGATTGCAAAAAGTCTATAACTCACGTACTGTTGATTTTTCATTGCAATCAACAAGGTTTGAGATTCTTTATTACGCATTATCTTTAATTATCTTTTGATTGTTTTTTCTTATTTTTCTACTTCTTCCTGTTTCTCTTACTCCGTCTATTTCTACTTTTCATTTCTTTTATTACGCGATCAAGGTATGAGATTCTTTATTTCGAAATATTTTAATCATCGCTTGTTTTTTTTTTCATTATTTCTTCTATCTTCTTCTTCTTCTTCTTTTACTACGTCTTCTTCTTCTACATCCTCTTTCTATTTCTACTTTTCATTTATTTGTTGAAAAGATGGAACAACCCAGTTGAAGATTTTCTTTTGCTGCAATACAGTTATGGATTTTTTTATTCCATTATACTTTAATAATATTCTACTAATGGTAATTAACATGATCACTTTTTTTACTCAAGTCCTTAATGGCTGAAATTAACAATGTACACCATTCAAAATAGGTTTCAGAAAATAATAAAAAGTTATCCAGTAAACCAAAGCCACAAATTCACAATCTTAAACAATACACAAAGCAACAAAGTCCACCACCATGGATCCATGGCATCACTAGCACCTAAAACAATTACAAAAATCACTGTATACAACAATGACCACTCCACCTTCGCAACAAATAATATTCGTAGCTGCCAACTCAATGCCAACATTTCAAATAATATTTAAAACTGTAAATATACTTAAAACTCTATACCAATGAAGTTTAACGAATCCCACACCACCTGACCAACCTATCGAATTCGCATAATGTTTTGACTCCTCTTAGATGATACAACTGAGGATTAGCTTGGTCTATTAAAGTTAGATGTTTAGTACAACGGATTAGAAGTTGTAATGTAATACTAATGGAGTGGGTAATAGATTTTTGACCATCAGAAAAGAATACTTAGAGTGAAGATTACCAAAAAGTTCACAACTCTCTTGTTGAAGATCTTTCAGTGCAATCAAGATATGAAATTTTTTATTATGCTATGTTTTAATAATACTCCTATATTGATGTCGTTTATAAATTATATTTGCAAAAAGTCTAAAACTCACGTGCTGAATATTTTTCGTTGCAATCAACAAGGTTTGAGATTCTTTATTACGCATTATCTTTAATAATCCTTTGATTGCTTTTTCCTATTTTTATACTTCTTCCTTTTTCTCTTACTCCGTCTATTTCTACTTTTCATTTCTTTTATTACGCGATCAAGGTATGAGATTCTTTATTACGAAATATTTTAATCATCGCTTGTTTTTTTTTTCATTATTTCTTGTATCTTCTTCTTCTTCTTCTTTTACTACGTCTTCTTCTTCTACGCCCTCTTTCTATTTCTACTTCTCATTTATTTGTTGAAAAGATGGAACAACCCAGTTGAAGATTTTCTTTTGGTGCAATACAGGTATGGATTTTTTTATTCCACTATACTTTAATAATATTCTACTGATGGTAATTAACATGATCGCTTTTTTTACTCAAGTCCTTAATGGCTGAAATTAACAATTTACACCATTCAAAATAGGTTTCAGAAAATAATAAAAAGTTATTCACAAAACCAAAGCCACAAATTCACAATCATAAAGAATACTGAAAGCAACAAATTCCACCACCATGGATCCATGGCTTCCCTAGCACCTAAAACAATGACCAAAATCAAAGTATACAACAACGGACACTCCACATTCGCAATAAATAATATTCATAGCTGCGAATACAATGCCAACAGCATAAATAATATTTAAAACTGTAAATATATTTAAAACTCTACTAATGAAGTATAACAAATACAACATCACCTGACCGAACTATCGAATTCACATAATGTTGACTCTTCTTAGATGGTACAACTGAGGATTAGCTTGGTCTGTTAGAGTTAGATGTTTAGTACAATGGATTAGAAGTTGTAATGTAATACTGACGGAGTGGGCAGTGGATTTTCTTCCATCAGAAAAGAATACTTAGAGTGAAGATTAGCAAAAAGTTCATAACAATCTTAGTTAAGATCTTTCAGTGCAACCAAGGTATGAAATTATTTATTATGCTATGTTTTAATAATAGTCCTATGTTGAAGTTGTGTATAAAGTATATTTCTTTTTTAGTGGGTTTTTAGCAAACGAAAATGAATGCTTAGAGTGGAGATTGCAAAAAGTCTAAAACTCACGTGCTGAAGATTTTTCGTTGCAATCAACAAGGTATGAGATTCTCATTTCTTTTATTACGCAATCAAGATATGAGATTCTTTATTACGAAATATTTTAATCATCGTTTTTTTTTTCATTATTTCTTCTATCTTGTTCTTGTTCTTCTACTACTTCTTCTTTTCTACGTCGTCTTTCTATTTCTACACCTCATTGTTTGTTGAAAAGATGGAACAACCCCGTTGAAGATTTTCTTTTGGTGCAATAGTGGTATGGATTTATTTATTCCATTATGCCTTAATAATATTCTAGTGTTGGTATTAAACATTATCGCTTTTTTTGCTCAAGTGCTTAATGGCTGAAATTAACAATGTACACCATTCAAAATAGGTTTCAAAAAATAATAAAAAGTTATGCACAAAACCAATGCCACAAATTCACATTCATAAACAATACTCAAAGCAACAAAGTCCACCACCATGGATCCATGGCATCACTAGCACCTAAAACAATTACCAAAATCACAGTATACAACAACGGCCAATCCACCTTCCCAATAAATAATATTCATAGCTGCGAACTCAATGCCAACAGCACAAATAATATTTAAAACTGTAAATATACTTACAACTCTCTACCAATGAAGTTTAAAGAATCCAACACTACCTGACCAACCTATCGAATTCACATAATGTTTTGACTCCTCTTAGATGATACAACTGAGGATTAGCTTTGTCTATTAGAGTTAGATGTTTAGTACAATGGATTAGAAGTTGTAATGTAATACTGATGGAGTGGGCAATGGATTTTCCACCATCAGAAAAGAATACTTAGAGTGAAGATTACCAAAAAGTTCATAACTATCTTGTTGAAGATCTTTCAGTGTAACCAAGGTATTGAATTATTCATTATGCTATGTTTTAATAATACTCCTATATTGATGTCGTTTATAGATTGTATTTGTTTTTTAGTAGGTTTTTAGCAATCGAAAAATGGATGCTTAGAGTGGAGAATGCAAAAAGTCTAAAACTCAGGTACTGAAGATTTTTCGTTACAATCAACAAGGTATGAGATTCTTTATTACGCATTATTTTAATAATCTTTTGATTGTTTTTTCCTATTCTTCTACTTCTTCCTTTTTCTCTTACTCCGTCTATTTCTACTCTTCATTTCTTTTATTACGCGATCAAGGTATGAGATTCTTTATTACGCAATATTTTAATCATGGCTTGTTTTTTTTTTTCATTTTTTCTTCTATCTTCTCCTACTTCTTTTACAACGTCTTCTTCATCTAAGTCCTCTTTCTATATCTACTTCTCATTTATTTGTTGAAAAGATGAAACAACCCAGTTGAAGATTTTCTTTTGGAGCAATACAGGTATGGATTTTCTTATTCCATTATACTTTCATAATATTCTACTGTTAGTAATAAACATGATCGCTTTTTTTACTCAAGTCCTTAATGGCTGAAATTAACAATTTACACCATTCAAAATAGGTTTCAGAAAATAATAAAAAGTTATCCACTAAACTAAAGCCACAAATTCACAATCATAAAGAATACTGAAAGCAACAAATTCCACCACCATGGATCCATGGCTTCACTAGCACCTAAAACAATGACCAAAATCAAAGTATACAACAACGGACACTCCACATTCGCATTAAAAAATATTCATAGCTGCGAATAGAATGCCAACAGAATAAATAATATTTAAAACTGTAAATATACTTAAAACTCTACTAATGAAGTATAACGAATACAACACCACCTGATCGACCTATCGAATTCACATAATGTTGACTCTTCTTAGATGGTACAACAAAGCCTTAGCTTGGTCTATTAGAGTTAGATGTTTAGTACAACGGATTATAGTTGTAATGTAATACTGATGGAGTGGGCAGTGGATTTTCCACCATCAGAAAAGAATACTTAGAGTGAAGATTAGCAAAAAGTTCATAACAATCTTGGTTAAGATCTTTCAGTGCAACCAAGGTATGGAATTATTTATTGTGCCATGTTTTAATAATACTTCTATGTTGATGTCGTGTATAATCTATTTTTCTTTTTTAGTGGGTTTTTAGCAAACGAAAATGAATGCTTAGAGTGGAGATTGCAAAAAGTCTAAAACTCACGTGCTGAAGATTTTTCGTTGCAATCAACAACGTATGAGATTCTCATTTCTTTTATTACGCAATCAAGGTATGAGATTCTTTATTACGCAATATTTTAATCATCGCATATTTTTTTTCATTATTTTTTCTATCATGTTCTTGTTCTTCTATAACTTCTTCTTCTTCTACATCCTCTTTCTCTTTCTACTCCTTATATATTTTGTTGAAAAGATGGAACAGCCCCGTTGAAGATTTTCTTTTGGTGCAATTGAGGTATGAATTTATTTATTCCATTATGTTTTAATAATATTCTACTGTTGCTATTAAACATGATCACTTTTTCTACTCAAGTCCTTAGTTGCTGAAATTAACACTGTACTCCATTCAAAATAGGTTTCAGAAAATAATAAAAAGTTATCCACAAAACCAAAGCCACAAATTCACAATCATAAGCAATACACAAAGCAACAAAGTCTACCACCATGGATCCATGGCATCACTAGCACCTAAAATAATTACCAAAATCACAGTATACAACAACGGCCACTCCACCTTCGCAATAAATAATATTCATAGCTGCGAACTCAATGCCAACAGCACAAATAATATTTAAAACTGTAAATATACTTAAAACTCTCTACCAATGAAGTTTAACGAATCCAACACCACCTGACCAACCTATCGAGTTCACATAATGTTTTGACTCCTCTTAGATGATACAACTGAGGATTAGCTTTGTCTATTAGAATTAGATGTGTAGTACAATGGATTAGAAGTTGTAATGTAATACTGATGGAGTGGGCAATGGATTTTTCACCATTAGAAAAGAATACTTAAAGTGAAGATTACCAAAAAGTTCATAACTATCTTGTTGAAGATCTTTCAGTGCAACCAAGGTATGGAATTATTCATTATGCTATGTTTTAACAATACTCCTATGTTGATGATGTGTATAAACTATATTTATTTTTAGAGGGTTTTTAGCAAACAAAAAATGAATGCTTAGAGTGGAGATTGCAAAAAGTTTAAAACTCACGTGCTAAAGATTTTTTGTTACAATTAACAAGGTATGAGATTCTTTATTACGCATTATTTTAATAATCTTTTGATTTTTTTTTCCTATTCTTCTACTTTTTCCTTTTTCTCTTACTTCGTCTATTTTTACTTTTCTTTTTTTTTATTACGCGATCAAGGTATGAGATTCTTTATTACGCAATATTTTAATCATCGCTGGTTTTTTTTTTTCATTTTTCTTCTATCTTCTTCTACTTCTTTTACAACGTCTTCTTCTTCTACGTCCTCTTTCTATATCTACTTCTCATTTATTTGTTGAAAAGATGAAACAACCCAGTTGAAGATTTTCTTTTGGAGCAATACAGGTATGGATTTTCTTCTTCCATTATTGTACTTTCATAATATTCTACTGTTGGTAATAAACATGATCGCTTTTTTTACTCAAGTCCTTAATGGATGAAGTTAACAACTTACACCATTCAAAATAGGTTTCAGAAAATAATAAAAAGTTATCCACAAAACCAAAGCCACAAATTCACAATCATAAAGAATACTCAAAGCAACAAATTCCACAATCATAAAGAATACTCAAGCATTCAAAGAGCGTTGCATATGAGGTTTGCTTGGAATCTTTTGAAAGGAGAATCTTTGTGGGCTAGTTTCTTTAAAGGAAAATATGTGGAAAATTCGAGTTGGTGTCTTATTGATATGAGAAAAGGTACGAGGTTTTGGAAAATGATTGTCAAAAGTATTCCGAGTGTTTTTAATAATTCTAAATGGAGAGTTCGAGATGGTAATATTTTATTTTGGTATGATAAATGGAGAGATGAGGGTCCTCTAATTGATGAGTTACAGATAGTGGGTAATCCGATGTTGCAAGTTAAAGAGTGTAAGTTGTCCAATAGTTGGGATGTGGAGTTTTTGAGTACGTTAGTTGGTCAGGATAAGGTGGAGAGTATTATTGAGGCTTTGGCTGGGTGTAAGGGAGGATCTGATGTATTGATCTGGATGAAGAATGACAATGGGAATTTTTCAACTAAATCCGCTTGGGATTATATTCGGGTTCAAGGTTCTAGTATGGAGTGGCATCCTTGGGTATGGCATAAATTACTTCCACTTAAAGTTTCGGTTTTAATGTGGAAGGTGTGGTTCATGGCATTAAGTGTTGATGATCGTCTTCGGCGCATTGGGATCCAGATTGTTTCTCGTTGTGATTGTTGTGATGAAGGTAATTATGAAGATCAAGATCATGTGTTACTTACAGGGGAATTTGCATCAGCTATATGGCACTTCTATGGATCTATTTTTGGTATTCCTATTGGTCGTACTTGGAGGGAGACGGTTCAAATTTGGTTTCGAAGGGCATCTTTTAATTCTCAACTGGGATTAATAGTGGGGATTTTACCGTCTATTATTACTTGGCACCTTTGGACTAGACGTTGTGCTGCACGTATGGAGGGAAGGTTCCAGTCTATTTTTTCGGTTCGGCTTTCTATTAGTAGATGGATGGGAGTTGTAGTTCGAGATATGAAAAAGGTTAGTAATTGTTCCAGACATGATTTACAGGTTTTACAGTCATTGAATATTCCTGTTTTGGTTCCTATTAGAAAGCATGTACAAACAGTGGCTTGGCAAAAGCCAGCTCATGAGTGGTTTAAATTGAATACAGATGGGAGTAGTATGGGTAATCCTGGTTGTTCAGGGGTGGGCGGTATCATTAGGAATGATCGTGGTCTTATGGTTTATGCTTTTAATTCTTCTATTGTGATCGGTACAAGTAATAGAGTGGAGTTGTTAGCTGTTCTTCAGGGGCTCAAAGCATGTAAGGAGTGGGGGATTAATTTTGTGGAAATTGAATTAGATTCGCAAGTGGTGATTTCGTGGTGGCATAGGAGAAGGTGTGGTGTGTGGTATTTAGAAGATTTTTGGGAAGATACGTTGTCCCTCATGGATTCTATGGTGTGCGTTGTTCGTCATGTTTATAGAGAGGGAAATAAAGTTGCGGATTGGTTGGCTCGGAGTGGTGCATTGGGTCTTAATTCAGAGTGGAGATTTGTTAGGGAGGTGCCTAGGGTGCTTCGTGGTTTAATCCGTTTGGATAATTTGGGTTTGCCTTCTTTACGTTATCGTTAGTGTCTTGTTCTTGTGTAATGTTTGTCCGTTTTTAGTAGGTTTGTAATTTTGTTTTGTAATTTTGACATCTGGTAATATTGTTTGTAATACTAGGTGTCGGTCTGTAACCACGGTATTCCTCCGCCACAAGTGAGGGTTATTCATAAAATTTGGGACGGGGTCACTCATGGACAGGTGGCTTCGGCTCTTCTATAAAAAAAAAAGAATACTCAAGCAACAAATATAAACTATATTTGTTTTTTAGTGGGTTTTTAGCAAACAAAAATGAATGCTTAGACTGGAGATTGCAAAAAGTCTAAAACTCACGTGCTGAAGATTTTTCGTTGCAATCAACAAGGTATGAGATTCTCATTTCTTTTATTATGCAATCAAGGTATGAGATTCTTTATTACGCAATATTTTATTCATCGCTTATTTTTTTTTTCATTATTTCTTCTATCTTGTTCTTCTTCTTCTACAACTTATTCTTCTTCTACATCCTCTTTCTATTTCTACTCCTCATATATTTGTTGAAAAGATGGAACAGTCCCGTTGAAGATTTTCTTTTGGTGCAATAGAGGTATGAATTTATTTATTCCATAATGTTTTAATAATATTCTACTGTTACTATTAAACATGATCGTTTTTTTACTCAAGTCCTTAGTGGCTGAAATTAACAATGTACACCATTCAAAATAGGTTTCAGAAAATAATAAAAAGTTATCCACAAAACCAAAGCCACAAATTCACAATCATAAACAATACACAAAGCAACAAAGTCCACCACCATGGATCCATGGCAACACTAGCACCTAAAACAATTACCAAAATCATAGGATACAACAATGACCACTCCACCTTCGGAACAAATAATATTCATAGCTCCCAACTCACTGCCAACATTACAAATATATTTAAAACTGTAAATATACTTAAAAACTCTCTACCAATGAAGTTTAACGAATCCAACACCACCTGACCAACCTATCGAATTCACATAATGTTTTGACTCCTCTTAGATGATACAACTGAGGATTAGCTTTGTCTATTAAAATTAGATGTGTAGTACAATGGATTAGAAGTTGTAATGTAATACTGATGAAGTGGGCAATGGATTTTCAACCATCAGAAAATAATACTTAGAGTGAAAATTACCAAAAAGGTCATAACTATCTTGTTGAAGATCTTTTAACCAAGGTATGGAATTATTCATTATGCTATGTTTTAATACTACTTCTATGTTGATGATGTGTATAAACTATATTTATTTTTAGAGGGTTTTTAGCAAACGAAAAATGAATGCTTAGACTGGAGATTGTAAAAAGTCTAAAACTCACGTGCTGAAGATTTTTCATTGCAATCAACATAGTATGAGATTCTCATTTCTTTTCTTACGCAATCAAGGTATGAGATTCTTTATTATGAAATATTTTAATCATCGCTTCTTTTTTTTTTCATTGTTTCTTCTATCCTGTTCTTGTTCTTCTTGTACTTCTTCTATTTCTACGTCGTCTTTCTATTTGTACACCTCATTTATTTGTTGAAAAGATGGAACATCCCGTTGAAGATTTTCTTTTGGTGCAATAGAGGTATGGATTTATTTATTCCATTATGCTTTAATAATATTCTACTGTTGGTATTAAACATGATCGCTTTTTTTACTCAAGTCCTAATGGCTGAATTAACAATTTACACCATTCAAAATAGGTTTTAGAAAATAATAAAATGTTATCCACAAAACCAAAGCCGTAAATTCACAATCATACACAATACTCAAAGCAACAAAGTCCACCACCATGGATCCATGGCATCACTAGCACCTAAAACAATTACCAAAATCAATGTATACAACAACGACAATTCCACCTTCTCAATAGATAATATTCATAGCTGCGAAATCAATGCCAACAGCACAAATAATATTTAAAACTGTAAATATACTTTAAACTCTACCAACGAAGTATAACGAATCCAACACCACCTGACCGACTTGTCAAATTAACATAATGTTGACTCCTCTTAGATGATACAACTGAGGAATAGCTTGGTCTATTAGAGTTAGATGTTTAGTACAATGGATTAGAAGTTGTAATGTAATACTGATGAATCGGGCAATGGATTTTCCACCGTCAGAAAAGAATACTTAGAGTGAAGATTACCAAAAAGTTCACAACTCTCTTGTTGAAGATCTTTCTGTGCAATCAAGGTATGAAATTTTTTATTATACTATGTTTTAATAATACTCCTACATGGATGTCGTGTATAAACTATATTTGTTTTTTAGTGAATTTTTAGCTATGGAAAATGAATGCTTAGAGTGGAGATTGCAAAAAGTCTAAAACTCACGTGCTGAAGATTTTTCATTGCAATCAACAAGGTATGAGATTCTTTATTATGCATTATTTTAATAATCTTTTGATTGTTTTTAGCTATTCTTCTACTTCTTCTTCCTTTTTTTCTTCTTCTACGTACTCAGTCAATTTCTACTTTTCATTTATTTGATTATGCGATCGGGTATGAGATTCTTTATTATGCAATGTTTTAATCATCGTTTTTTTTTTCATTATTTCTTCTATCTTCTTCTTCTTCTTCTACCACGTCTTCTTCTTCTACGTCTTTTGTCTATTTCTACTTCTCATCTATTTGTTGAAAAGATAAAACAGTCCCGTTGAAGATTTTCTGTAACGCCCCGATCCCGGATGGGTGGGAGAGTCACCTCTTAACACTTAAAATCATATCTCATTGTACAAATGTAAACTTTAATTCCTCATTTACTCATAGCCCTCATTGCTTTAAACCATCTACTCCAAAATAAATAACTAAGATTATGACGAAATGTCAACATAAAAGTCAACTTCCCAAAATTCTAAGTCAACAGAGCAAAACGAAACTATGCAATGAAATTCGCCAATAATAAGTACCCTCTTTGTATTTAATTGACTATACTCACAAAGCCTTACCCATGCTTCCTGTTCTTGAACCTTCGCTAAAGTATCCAACATATCTGAAAAAAATGTCGTGGAGATAAGGGGTGAGTTATCAACAACTCAGTAAGTAGAGGGCATATGCTAGCGTGCAAACATGAGCATTTACAAAGTATAGTATGCAGAACAAAATATTTTACAGAGTTATCATACAAAACAATACATGTTTTTAAAAGTAACAGAGCGATGGTTTCAAGACACGTAAAACTCAGAGTACTTTGGCATAACATAACCTGAGCATCATCATCACATAAAAACAGAGCATCTCACAGAGCAGAGACCATGTTTCACCCCCGTGGTAGGGTTGTGCTAACCCCGGTGGCCAAACCGGGCAGAGACAAAGGTGAAATCTTTCCTTTTTTCTTCTCGGAGCCTCGAGTCTACACACAGGAAAGATCACATTAAAACTACTTTGTTTCCAAAGTAGGTGCACTCAGAGACAGAGAAGTTGGTACCAACCCAAACAGAGCAAAGCATAATAGAGCAGAGCAGAGACATAGTCAGATACAAAATCAGCACACCATGCCAAAGGTTTTCAGATGCCATATCAAAACAGAACATAGTACCAAAACATAACCAGGTCATTCTTACATACTGAAAACAAAAGTCGGAGCATCTTTTTAAATAAATGCACAATTTTTCAGAATTCTCAAATTTCGCTCTTTTTCAGATTTCAGAGACATTATAACAAAATTTAGCTCATGTCTACACAATGCATGTCAGAAAATATTTTTCCTTTTCCACACAGATTTCATGTGTATGCAAATAAACGACCGAGGTTGGTTTTGTTTTCCCAAGTTCTCATTTCATCACAAAATATCCAAAGTTTTCAGAAAGTGAACCTTAGTCTTAATAACTCGTATAAAGCCTAGTATAAGAACTCCGCTTACATGAACTTATTAACTTTTCAGAATTTATCCACGACAGTACTGAACGAAAATCATTCGTCACCTATAAAATAGTCATGTACTCCCATAAATATATGAATTTAACACAATTTTTCAATACTTACAACTGAAACGCTAAGTAATCTATTTTCCTAAAAAGCTAAATTCTACAAAACCCTAAAAAAAATCATAAATTTAATACTTGACTAAGGTATTAAATTCTAACTCATCTACTACTGAAAAACCAAACTATTAAATTTAATACTAAATAACATAATTACCAAAAATTCCTTTTTAAGTTATACAACAATAATTATTTAATAAACTAGAACATAATAAAATTACAACTTTATCACTTACCTTTGAAAGAAAACTTTACTTAAAAATAAATTTAACCTACCAAAATAATTTCTATAAAAATGGAAAACTTAGAGTTTACAAATATATATTAAAAGTTTAAAACACAATAATGCAACTTGTAACTCAAAGGTAATAACATAATTTTATCTACTTAGAAAACCAACTATGCAATTGCTTCGGTAATACCTTATCATTTGAAAACATGGTAAAGGGCATAACAGTAATAATTCCTATTCTAATAGGTTACAGAATTACCCAATATATATATATATATATATATATATATAACTCTTTAAGTTAGCAAACATGAGAAACAAATGAATTGAAGTGTGGCGGCGTGAACTTACAACTGAAACCGAGATATGCGTGGAGGGGCAAGATGCGATGGGCTAGGTTGGAGGAACTGGGGTGGCGCAGCTGGAGTGCAAGGAAGGGCGTGCTACAGAGAGGCTGCCACGCTTGGTGGCAAGAGCTAGAGAGGCAGAGAGAGAGATGAGCTGGAGGAAGGGAGTTCGGCGTGTGGTTGGAAGAGGTAGCTCACCGTGGGGGATAAAGCGGCGTGCGGCAGACTAGGGGGTGACGGAAAGCTTTTCGCTGGCGGTTTCTGTGTAACCCTGTCGTAGCTGGTGGTACTGAGAAGGAGTTGAGTGACTGTAAAGGGGTGGCTTTGTTTCGGGTGTGGGAAAACAGGGGAATAAACGGTTAGGTTTACAGTGGGAAGGGTGGCGCGCGGTGGTGTTGACAGTGGTGGTTTTCTTGAGGTGGGGTGGTGGTGCATGGCCATGTGGGCTTTGGTGATGCTAGTGCTCGGTTTGCATGATGGTACGGGTAAAGACTGCAGCATGTTTGGGCGGCGTTGCTCTAATTCTGGTCTGCTGGTTCACGGCAACCGTGGCCACTTCGTGTTGCTGCCATTGGATCGTGCATGAGTTCCTTGTGTGATGCAAGTGATTCTCTCCAAGTTTGGTTTTCTAGCCGGCAGTGAGGGGTGGCACTCGTAGAGATACACTGAGAAGAAAAGAGAGGGAGAGGGAAAGGGAGAGAGAGAGTTTGAGAGGATGGAAAAAGAAACAGAAATGCATTGCGAGTAGCAGACAATAAAAATAGGTGGGAGAGACCCGAGTGCTGAACAAAAACGAAAAATAAAAGGAGAGAACTTAAAAAGGGGAAGGAAGTTCAAACTTCAAACTGCCTAGATCACGTGGAGATAATGGAGATTTGGTGGAGAAATCTTTGGAAGTACAGAAACTAAAATTGAAAAACAGTTTAGAAGATAAAATACGATAAGCTCACTGCAAACAACGTCGTGGGGTAGGAGAGGTTACTCAGCTGTGTGAAAACAAGAGAGAAAAAAAAAATATTTTCTTTTGGTGCAATAGAGGTATGGATTTATTTATTCCATTATGCTTTAATAATATTCTACTGTTGGTATTAAACATGATCGCTTTTTTTACTCAAGTCTTCTAATGGCTGAAATTAACAATGTACACCATTCAAAATAGGTTTCAGAAAATAATAAAAAGTTATCCACAAAACCAAAGCCACAAATTCACAATCATAAACAATACTCAAAACAACTAAGTTTACCACCATGGATCCAAGGCATCACTCGCACCTAAAACAATTACCAAAACCAAAGTATACAACAACAGCCACTCCACCTTCGCAATAAATAATATTCATAACTGCAAACTCAATGCCAACAGCACAAATAATATTTAAAACTATAAATGTACTTAAAGCTCTACTAATGAAGTATAACGAATCCAACACCACCTGACCAACCTATCGAATTCACAAAATGTTGACTCCTTTTAGATGATACAACTAAGGATTAGCTTGGTCTATTAGAGTTAGATGTTTAGTACAATGGATTAGATGTTGTAATGTAATACTGTTGGAGTGGGGAATAGATTTTCCACCATCAGAAAAGAATACTTAAGAGTGAAGATTACCAAAAAGTTATCAACTCTCTTGTTGAAGATATTTCAGTGCAAACAAGGTATGAAATTGTTTTTTATGCTATGTTTTAATAATACTCCTATATTGATGTTGTGTATAAACTATATTTGTTTTTTAGTGGGTGTTTAGCTATCGAAAATGAATGCTTAGAGTGGAGATTGCAAAAAGTCTAAAACTCTCGTGCTGAAGATTTTTCGTTTTAATCAACAAGGTATGAGATTCTGAATAACGCATTATTTTAATAAGCTTTTGATTGTTTTTTCCTATTCTTCTACTTCCTCTTCCTTTTTTCTCTTCTTCTACGTACTCCTTCTATTTCTACTTTTTATTTCTTTTATTACGCCATCAAGGTATGAGATTCTTTATTACGAAATATTTTAATCATCGCTTGGTTTTTTTTTTTCATTATTTCTTTTATCTTATTCTTCTTCTTCCAATACTTCTTCTTCTTCTACGTCCTCTTTCTATTTCTACTTCTCATTTATTTGTTGAAAAGACGGAACAACCCCGTTGAAGATTTTCTTTTGGTGCAATAGAGGTATGGATTTATATATTCCATTATGCATTAATAATATATTCAACTGTTGGTATTAAACATGATCCTTTTTTTTACTAAAATCTTCTAATGGCTGAAATTAACAATGTACACCATTTAAAATAGGTTTCAAAAAATAATACAAAGTTATCCACAAAACCAAAGCCACAAATTCACAATCATAAACAATACTCAAAGCAACAAAGTCCACCACCATGGATCCATGGCATTACTAGCAGCTAAAACAATTACCAAAATGAAAGTATACAACAACAGCCACTCCCCCTTCGCAATAAATAAAATTCGTAGCTGCAAACTCAATGCCAACAGCACAAATAATATTTAAAACTGTAAATATACTTAAAACTCTACTAACGAAGTATAACGAATCCAACACCACCTGACCTACCTATCGAATTCACAAAATGTTGACTTCTCTTAGATGATACAACTGAGGATTAGCTTGGTCTATTAGAGTTAGATGTTTAGTACAATGGATTAGAAGTTGTAATGTAATACAGATGGAGTGGGGAATAGATTTTCCACCATTAGAAAAGAATACTTAGAGTGAAGATTACCAAAAAGTTCACAACTCTCTTGTTGAAGATCTTTCAGTGCAATCAAGGTATGGAATTGTGTTTTATGCTATGTTTTAATAATACTCCTATATTGATGTCATGTATAAACTATATTTGGTTTTTAGTGAGTGTTTATCTATCGAAAACGAATGCTTAGAGTGGAGATTGCAAAAAGTCTAAACCTCTCGTGCTGAAGACTTTTCGTTTTAATCAACAAGGTATGAGATTCTTTATTACACATTATTTGAATAATCTTTTGATTGCTTTCTCCTATTCTTCTACTTCCTCTTCATTTTTTCACTTCTTCTACGTACTCCTTCTATTTCTACTTCTCATTTCTTTTATTATGCCATGAAGGTATGAGATTCTTTATTACGCAATATTTTAATCATCGCTTGTTTTTTTTTTCTTTTTTTCTTCTATCTTATTCTTCTTCTTCCACTACTTCTTCTTCTTCTACATCCTCTTTCTATTTCTACTTCTCATTCATTTGTTGAAAAGATGGAACAACCCTGTTGAAGATTTTATTTTGATGCAATAGAGGTATGGATTTATTTATTCCATTATGCTTTAATAATATATTCTACTGTTGGTATTAAACATGATCGTTTTTTTTACTCAAATCTTCTAATGGCCGAAATTAACAATGTACACCATTATAAATAGGTTTCAGAAAATAATAAAAAGTTATCCACAAAACCAAATCTACAAATTCATAATCATAAACAATACTCAAAGCAACAAAGTCCACTACCATGGATCCATGGCATCACTAGCACCTAAATTGAATTACCAAAATCAATGTATACAACAACGGCCACTCCACCTTCACAATAAATAATATTCATAGCTGCAAACTCAATGCCAACAGTACAAATAATATTTAAAACTGTAAATATACTTAAAACTCTACTAATGAAGTATAACGAATCCAATACCACCTGACCAACCTATCGAATTCACATAATGTTGACTCCTTTTAGATGATACAACTGAAGATTAGCTTGGTCTATTAGAGTTAGATGTTTAGTACAATGGATTAAAAGTTCAAATGTAATACTGATGGAGTGGGGAATAGATTTTCCACCATTATAAAAGAATACTTAGAGTGAAAATAACCAAAAAGTTCACAACTCTCTTGTTGAAGATCTTTCAGTGCAATGAAGGTATGGAATTTTTTATTATGCTATGTTTTAATAATACTCCTATATTGATGTCGTGTATAAACTATATATTTTTTTTAGTGGGTGTTTAGCTATCGAAAATGAATGCTTTGAGTGGCGATTGCAAAAAGTCTAAAAGTCTCGTGCTGAAGATTTTTCGTTGCAATCAATAAGGTATGAGATTCTTTATTTCGCATTATTTTAATAATCTTTTGATTGTTTTTTCCCCTTTCTTCTACTTCCTCTCCCTTTTTCTCTTCTTTCTACGTGCTCCTTCTATTTCTACTTCTGATTTCTTTTAAAAAAATATAAAACTTAATATCGACAAAACTAAAACTACAAATCCACAATCATGAACAATACTCAAAGCAAATCCACCACCATGGGTCCATGGTATCACTTCCCCCTAAAAAACCTTCAATCTCATTAATATTTGTAGATGTAAAATCAATGCCAACAACACAAATAATAGTTAGACCTACAAATCTACTTAAAACTCCTATTGAAGTACAACGAATCCATCACTACCTGACTAACATATCAAATTCACATAATGTTGACTCCTCTTGGATGATACAAGGATTAGCATGGTCTACTGGAGTTAGTTTTTTATTACAACAAATTAGAGCTTGTAGCATAACATATGGAGTGGGCTACAGATTTTTCACCATTGTAAATGAATACTTAGTGTAGAGATCGCCAAAAGTGTGAAAAAATTTGTTCTTGAAGATCTCTCAATACAATCAAGGTATGAGATTACTTATTATGCTAGGTTTTAATAATACTGTTATATTGATGTCATATAGACTATATTTGTTGTTTCATTTGGTTTTTTGCTGTGCGAAAATGAATACTTAGAGTGGAGAATGCGGAAACTCTCTGGTTGAAGATCTTTCCTTGCAATCAGGGTATGAGATTCTTTATTACGCAATGTTTTAATATTCTTTTGATAAGGTCTTTTTTTTTCTATATTTGTTTTTTATCTTCTTCTTCTAATGTTGGTATCAAACGTGTTCTTTTCTTTTCTTTTTTTTTTCTTTTTTTTTTTCTTTTATCAAATCCTCATGTCTAAAATTAACAATGTACACAAGTCAAAATATGATTTGAAAAATAAAAAGAAAATATACGCAAAAGCAAAACCACAAATCCACCGTCATGAAAAGTCCACCACCATGGGTCCATGACATCCCTACAACCTCAAACAATTCTCAATATCAAATTACACAACTATGGTCACGCCACCTTCGTAATAAATAATATTCATATCTGCAAAATCAATGCCAACAAAAAAATTAATATTTAAATAAAAAATCTACTTAAATCTTTGTTACTGAAGTATAACGAGTCCAACACCACCTAGCAAACCTATCAAATTCACATAATGTTGACTTCTCCTAGATGATACAACTGAGGATTAACATGGTCTAGTAGAGTTAGATTTTTAGTACACCATCGTAAAAGAATACATGGAGTGGAGATTTTAGAAAGTGTGAAACTCTCTTGTTGAAAATTGTTACCCAGATGACTAATACAAGAGGGCGGGTGAATTGAGTTGTATTTAAAAATCGACAATTATAAGGCCAGTTACACAATATATACACAATATTTTAAATAAATAATAAATATAAAGAGTAAGGATAAGAGAAAGCAAACTCAGTAGTTTAACGAGGTTCAGTCCCACTGCCTATGTCCTCGCCTCAAGCTACCTATAGAGGATTCTCAAATTCACTATTCAATCTCCTTCAGGTGGAGATAGAAACCTATTACACATTTGAGTAGTATCGCTACAAAGAATCTATGTAGAACACCTTCTACACTTGCAATCACCTTACACGTGGTGATTTAACGTTTATTCCCTATGTAGAACACCTTCTACACGACCAAGGGTTATACACATCATTTTACTAATATAATAATTGATAGTGGGTAAGTTATCATAAAATACTTCTCAATGAGTGGAATAAAAATAATACAGCGCAAACTATATCTCTCTCAAAATGAACAAGGGTTAAGGCTCAATGCTTAGAGAAGAGAGAGGGAAAACTTTGAATGAATGTTGTAAAACTTACAATCTTGTTGTTGTTGTTTGAAGATCTAAAATGAGTTATTTATAGGCATATGAGACTTCACTTTTTCAAAATATTCAAATCAAAGTTTTGTTTTCGTAATTGTCAAAGACAACATCATTCACTTTTCCAAAATATTCAAACAAAGCATGCACGTGTGAAATATTCAAACTTTTAATTTTTAAATATGTCATGCATATATGGAAAATACAATTTGATGCTTTATGATAAAAGATTAATTTTGACCCTTAATCCAATTTCTAATTTTATCAAGAGATGTACAAAATTACTCTAAGAGCTTCATTTGCGAGCTTGTTCCCTTTCTTGCTCATGCTTGATTTGATGTGCTTGACTTCATTGTGTAGACAACTTGAGCTGAGCTTGAGATTTCTTTATGCTTGAATTCATTTGTTATCATCAAAATCCATATGTAGATATGTAATTAAATGAGGCTTGAAACCTCGAGTTCAACAATCTCCCCTTTTTGACGATGACAAATACTTAGTAGAACTCTGAAGCTTGTAGTAATAAGCTCCCCCCTAAGAATGTGCGTTAGTTTTTAAACCAATAGATAAACACAATTCCAAGTATATATAAAATAAAGCATTGAAAAGAACATGTTAAACTTCTAGTCTAAAACTTCTCCCCCTTTTGGTATCATTAAAAAGGAACTGCAGTAAGCAATACCAATGGATTGATGAAAACGGTGCGTTTGTAGAAACTGTGGATAGTTGAATAATTGGAGTGGTTTGGGTCCCGATAAGTGCCGCAAAACTTGGAGCTGCTTGGGTCTTAACAAGCAATGTAAAGCATGGATCCTCCTAGGTCCCTGACGCGTGCCACAAAACATGGAGCCTCTTGGGTCCCTGACGTGAGCTGCAAGGCCTCGAGCCTCACTCAGATCCCGCCTAGATTAACTCTAACACCTTTTGCAGAGAATTGAATGCTATAGAGGTTTCTATAAAAAGACCATTTTCACCATTCGACTCCCCACATAACAAATTCTCACATTGCCTATTGACCTAGTTTCGGTTTATTTAGAACGATAGCATGGTTGAGCAACATTCTTCCAATAATATTCTAGATTTGAATCAGGAACCATTTACGCCTCAACCACTAATTTTCTCTCCTGAGGCCGTCAACACCATGATAGGAGAAGAGATGCATTTTTCAAACAGGACTGATATTGAGGTTGTTGCAGGATCAAGAATGCTCAGTGCTCAATATGCTGCCTCTATTACAACCATGTCTCGGAGGTTACTGGCAAGGGTGAGTGAGGTTGATCGGCTTAACAATCAAATATCTGAGTTGCATCAAAGGGTTGCTAATAAAAGTAGAAAGAATAAAGATTAAAACAAGAAAATAATGAGTCGAAGAAATTTATGGACTGGTACACTCATGACCTACAACCATGAATAAAGGAGCTGGAACGAGAGAGAGAGTACAAATACAAAGTCAATATCAGTAATTAACAGCAAAGGTTCAGTGTTTACGAGACAAATAGGGACAGTCTACAATTAATCTTGCTGGCTTAGCTAAATAAAATATACATCCAGTATATCTTGTAATCTTGACTAAGTAAGTTTTGAAGAACTGATAGCTTGTCTTGTTCTCATTTTCATCTCTATAAAATCAGTCTTGAGTTTCATCTAATTTGCATCAAGTCTTCTTTGCTCAATTCCCTCTTTTTTTTAATGGCTCAGCAATTTTCTTCCAATAATCCCCTTATTCACTACATGGGGTATATTGCATCCCCCACCACCAGTTATTTCTACATTTACCATAGGCGTCATGATGCAGCATGAGAGTGATTTGACTAATAAGTCAAATGAAGAAGCCATTTATGAACTTGTAAGTCTCGATACTTGATACTCATCGTCCATTGTCGTATTTTCCTGACGGTTGCAGTCCAGAACTCGTGAGGTTGAAAAGTTTAACGAGAAGATTTGTGTACTTCAACGACTTATTCACGAGTCTAACAAAACAAAGGAGAGACTTGAGGGAGGAGAATAAGGATTTAAAATCCTTGCTTACCTCTTCATTTCAACTGTCTAATCCTTTAGATACGACTGTCTAATCCTTTAGATAAGGATGTCATGTTGATATACAAAGAATAAGAGCGCTTGAAAAATCAGGCTAAATGTCTCAAGTTTTTGTAAGTCATTTGAGATAATAAAAAATATTTAATAGATATTCATGGCACGCATCATTTTTATTTCTCGTCTAATCATGCATAGTCTATCTTCTGGCAAAAGTTTTGTGAAAATGTTTGCCAACTGATCATATGTGCTTCTGAATTCTAATATAATATCGCCCTTCTGTACATAATCTCTAAGAAAATGATATCTAATTTTAATATGCTTAGTTCTAGAATGCTGTTTTGGGTTCTTTGAAAGATTTATAGCACTTATATTATCCCATTTTATTGAAATGTGATTGTACATGAGCTTAAAATCCTCAAGTTGTTGTTTCATATAAAAAACTTGAGCACAACAACTACCTACAACAACATATTTTGCCTCAGCAGTAGTTAATGCAACAAAATTTTATTTTTTACTTACCATGAAACAAGTGCATGACCTAAGAAATGACATGTTCCACTAGTACTTTTTCGATCAACTTTACAACCAGCATAATCTACATGTGTGTAGCTGATTAGATCAAAAGAAGTATATTTAGGATACCATAACCCTAGGTCAATTGTATGAGCAAGATATCTAAGAATGCGCTTAATTGTAAGTGATATTCTTTTGAAGATGATTGAAAACGTACACATAAGCATACACTGAACATAATATCTGGTCTACCGGCTGTCAAATATAATACTCTACCAATCATACCTCGATATACCTTGAGTCAACTGACTTACCAGTTTCATCTTTGTCAAGTTTGGTAGATGAGCTCATTGGTGTTCCAATTTCCTCAGTACCTTCCATCTCAAACTTTTTGAGTAATTCTTTGATATATTTTGATTGATTGATGAATGTTCCACTTTTTGCTTGCTTGATTTGCAGTCCAAGAAAAAAGTTAAGTTCTCCTATCATGTTCATTTCAAATTCTTCTTGCATACTCTTAGCAAAATCTTGGCACATATTTTCATTAGTAGCACCAAATATTATATCATCCGCATAAATCTGAATAAAAAAAAATATCATCCTTTTCATGTTTGATGAAAAGAGTTGTATCAATTTTTCTTCTTAAAAAATATTTCTAAGAGATGATCAAGTACTTACACCTCTTGAAGGTTCTCCTAGAATTTGTTCGCTGGATGATCTTTCACAAGTTTTCACTATTTGGTTGCATCTTGCATCAAGTTTTGATGATCTTTCCTGATGTCTCCATGTTGGATTTCCTCTATTTTGTTCTCTTTGTTGAAATTGAGACTATCTGTTTTATTTATACATTCTCTTTCTTCAACAATAGATTCCTTGGAGAGTAGAGGATTAGATTCATCAAATACTACATGCATAAATTCTTGTACAATCAAAGTCTTTATTGAAAACTTTATAAGCTTTACTATTAGTAGAATACCCGAGAAAGATGCCTTGATCAGATTTTGCATCAAATTTGTCTAAATTATTTCTGTCATTCAAAATGAAGCATTTGCATTCAAATACATGAAAGTAACCAATGTTGGATTTTTCCTCATTCCAAAGCTCATAGGGGATTTTTATCTAACTTAGACCTTAACATAACTCTATTTATGATATAACAAGTAGTACTTTTCGCTTCGGCCCAAAAATAACTAGGCAAGTTGTTCTCATTGAGCATTGTTCTTGCCATCTCTTGAAGAGATCTGTTCTTCTTCTCTACTATCCCATTTTGTTGAGGAGTTCGAGGAGCAGAGAAATTATGCATAAAATCATTTTCATTACAAAAAGATTCAATATATTTATTAACAAACTCTTTCCCAGTATCACTTCGGATACTTGAAATAGTATAGCCCTTTTCATTTTGAATTCTCTTGCATAACTTGGTAAAGGCATTATGTGTCTCATCTTTATGAGCAAGAAAGATGACACAATTATGTCTAGAGAAATCATCAACAATAACAAATGCATAATATTTTTCTCCTAAACTTGCCACTCTGTTTGGTCTAAAAAGATCCATGTGTATCAGTTGTGGTAATCTAGTAGTGAAAATATGTTTCTTGGTTTTAAAAGAAGTTTTTGTTTATTTACCAAACTGGCATGCATAAAAAAATTTTGTTTTTAAGAAAATTTTCATTTGATAAACCTCTCACAATATCATTTTTTGAAAGTTTGGAAATAAGCTCTATGTTGGCATGATCTAGTCTTCTATACCATAGCCAACTAGTTTCATTTTGAGCTGAAAGACAAATAGCATCTTGTGAGGCAATTTCTTCAAATTCAATAGTATAAACATTATTGCTTCTAAGAGTAATAAAACATACTTTGCAATCATGATTATTCAAAATAATGCATTTATCCCTTCTGAAAGTAACTGTAAATCCTTTATCACATAATTCACTTATGCTCAAAAGATTATGCTTTAGACCTTCAACAAGTAGAACATTTTCAATTATGAGAGAGGACTCATTACCAATTTTACATATCCCCATGTTCTTTCCGTTCGAATTGTCTCCAAATATCATGTGTCCTTCTTCTTTAGATGTAAGATCAATGAACTTAGACTTGTCTCCCGTCATGTGTCTTGAACATCCACTATTTAAAAACCATTTGCTTTTGCTTATGGAGAACTTCATGCATACCTACAAAAACAATTAAAATGATTTTTCTTGGTACCCAAATTCTTCGAGTTCTTCATTTATTAGTATTAGAAGAAACAAGATTTTTAGATACCCATATGACCCTAATAGTCATTGTATGTTTTCTTCTAATAGGACAGGCATGATAATTATGACCATTTCTGTAAGGCCCAGTTTCTTCATCAGTGGCCCGGATCAGTGCGTGTAAATGGCCCAGCCATTTTAATGTCTAGTGAGACCACCGAGCGGCGTCGTTTGGGAGGTATGTTTATCTCCTCTGCTTTCCGTTTCTTTCTCCCTTCTCTTCCGCAGTTTCGGTTTCTCCCGCACGTCTCTCGCGCACGTCTCCTTCTTTTCTTTCGGTTTCTTCTTATTTCTTGTTGCTGCGTTAGTCTGTGGGTTCCGATTCTCTGCCCTAGTTTCCTCATTGTTGCGGTTTCTCTCTTGCACTGCTTATTATTCCAGTGAGTTGCCGTCTGCTACACTCTGTTTTCTCTCCATTTTCACGTTTCTGTTCTTCCTCTGCAAGTCAGCGAGCAGTACCTCTCTTTCCTCCATTTTTTCGACTGGTAAGTGTTTCCTTCTCATCCCTTTAGGTTTCGGTTTCATATACTGAAATTGTGCAGATTCTGATCCTTAGTATTTGGTTTGTTTTATCCTCTGTTTCTGCAGTTTCTGTTTTGGCCGTGAGTTTTGAGTAGCATTTTGTGAGTTTTCTGGTTGCTGTGCGTGGGAGTATTTCGGGTTGGTGAGTTTCGGGTAAGCATTGAAACCTTTGCTGGATTTTCTCAATGCCGTATCATACTCATGCAGTTCTTCTTCAAATTTATTTTGATTTTATCCTCATTTCTGCAGTTTTTGGTTGCCGTGAGTTTGAGTTGTATTTTCGTCGGTTCTTGAGTTTCCGTGACTTGTGATTCCTAGTTATTGGACTTTCAGTTTCTCGTGTAATCAGTGAAGCTAATTCCGGAGAATCTATTCTTTTCTTTCACTGGTAAGCCATGCTCGGTCTCGGTCTTACGCGCACGCACACACACTTCACCTCAAGTCAGTTTATTTCACTTCAATGAAATATTTGGAGGTGTATTGTGAGTTCTCGGACACTTTTTGTGAATTAACAAACACTTTGTGTTGGAATTGGCTTGGAATTGTGAATTGTTTTGGGTTGGTCGAGCAGTAAATCGAGTAATGCTTGGGTTTGTTTGGGGGCTGTTTTTGTGCTATATGGGTTTCTATTTGACCGTTGGGAGTGGAGATTAATAGTTGGAGCTGCATTGTGGTTGAGTTGTGATGATTGCTTGGAGTTAGGGGCCTTTGAGGTGGGGTTGATATTTTGGTTATTTGTGTTTGACGTGGATTTTGGTGGGTGTTTTGGTAATTGTTAAAATTAGAATATGGTATTTTCGGGTTGAAATGCGGGCTGTCCAAATTACTATTAGTAGTATTAGTGAGTTGTTTTTGCTATACTATGGGTTGAGAATATGAGTGTTAATTATTAGATGGACGTTATATCAATTATCATTTAATACTCAGCGTATCTATATTATTTTTATGAATAGGTGACGAGATTGATAGAGATCATTTTCAAGGCTTAGATAATACGCTGCAGGAGTCAGGTAAGCGGGGTTCCTATGCTGGGTTTTATACAAGCTAATAAGACTGAGGTTGATTTTATGAAAACTTGCATAATTTGTGTTGTGTTGGGAACTTGTGAAAACAAAGATCAACCTCGGTCACCTATCTGCATTATTCATGAAATCTGTGTGAAAAAGGAAAAATATATTCTGACATGCATTGTGTAGACATGAGCTAAATTCTGTCATGTGATTTCTGAAATCTGAAAAAAGAGCGATATTGAGAATATGAAAAGTTGTGCATTTATTTGTTCTGGCTTTTGTGTTCAGCGTGTGTAAACTGTTCTGATTCTGTTTTGGTACTCTGTATTATTTTGATATAATATCTGAAAACCTTTGGCATGGTGTACTGGTTTCGTATCTGACTCTGTCTCTGCTTTGCTCTGCTCTGCTCTGTTATGCTCTGCTCTGTTTGGGTTGGTACCAACTTCTCTGTCTCTGAGTGCACCCACTTTGGAAACAAAGTGGTTTTATTGTGGTCTTTCCTGTGTGCACACTCGGGGCTCCGAGAAGAATAAAGGAAAGATTTCACCTCTGTCTCTGCCTGGTTTGGCCACCGGGGTTAGCACAACCCTACCACGGGGGTGAAACATGGTCTCTGCTCTGTTTGATGCTCTGTTTTGATCTGATGATGATACTCAGTTTATGTTATGCCAAAGTACCATGGGTTTTACTTGTTTTAAAACCATCACTCTGTTATTTTGAAAATATGTTCTGTTCTGCATGATAACTCTGGAAAATATTTTATTCTGCATACTCTACTTTATAAATGCTCATGTTTGCACGCTAGCATATGATTTCTGCTTACTGAGTTGTGATAACTCACCCCCTATCATGATAATATTTTTCAGATGATGTGGAGAGTCCAAATGAGGACCTGGATTAGTTTGGTGATCATGGTTAAGCTGAGGGGATGTAGTTGGAATGAGGACTCTTGATGTTCTTAGTTTTTAATGCCTTTGAGTTTTAATTATATGTTTGGGTTTAGTAGGACCTATGGTGTTTTCAGTTTGGTATGTTACTATTACCGGGAGGTTATGGACCCCTTTGATTTATTATTATTGCATTAAAGTTTATGTGGAGTTTGTAATGAGATTATTGAGAAGATTTTAGATTGATTTCATTTATAAAGTTTTTGGAGAATTTTTCTTTGGATGTGTTAAGAGACATGTCTATGAGTGACAAGTAGTAATTCTCCAAGCCACCCGGGTTTGGGGCGTTACAATTTCTATTACAAAAATTATAAATAACATGTGAGATATACAAAAAAATTTTGAATACTGCATTTTGATTTAGAAGGATTATCAAAGAAGTTTTTATAAGGTTTGTGTTTTTTTGTTTTGGTATATATCCCGAACCTGCCTTGTCAAAAACACATCCTTGACTGCCAAGAAGTTTTTCAAAATTTCTTTTTCCATTTATAAAGGTTTCAACAATCTTTTCTAAACCAGTCACTTTTTTCTTCAACTCATGATTTTCATCATTCAAAATGATGTTTTCTTTTCTTAAAACATCAATTTTGTTTGTCAAAGAATAATTTTTCTTTTTCAAAGCAGTATATTTGATATCCAATTTCTCAAACTCCTCATATACCTCTTCCAAGACATTTTGCAATTCTTCATATGAAGGATTTTCAATATTCAAAATTTGTTTACCTCTATGTCATCTTTAGCCATAAGACAAAGATTTGCAGGTTCTCCATTGTTTGTTCCATTTTTTGAGCTGCTTGAATCATCATCCCATGTAATTTTCATTGCTTTCTTCCCCTTGTTTCAATATCTTTTTAGCAGAGGACAATCTGCCTTGATATGTCCTGACTTGTTGCATTTGTAACAAGTTAAAGAATCATTTTTACATGTATCTTTCCTTGAAAACTTTTTGAAGGATTTCTTTGAAGGAGCTTTATTTCTTTTTAAGAATATTTTAATTCTCTTTGTTATCATCGCAACTTCTTCATCTTGGTCATCACTTTCCTCATCTTCATCACTTTCGCTTTCATGAGGAACAACTTTAAGTGCCAAGCTCTTCTTTGGCTTTCCTTCTTCTTCTCCTCTTTTCAATGTGTACTCATGGGTGCTAAGTGACCTGATAAGATCATTTACTTCGAGTTTCTTGAGGTCTCTAACTTCAAGAATCGCTGTCACTTTTGATTCCCAACGTTTTGACAGAGAGTTGATAATTTTTCTTACTATCTCCACATTGGAATAGACTTTGCCAAGAGCTGTCAACCTATTTATGATGTTAGAAAAATGAGTGTACATACTAGAAAGAGATTCATCATCATTCATTTAAACATTTCATAATCATGAGTAAGAATATAAACTTTTGATTCATTGACTTGCAAAGTTCCTTCATAAGTAACTTCCAAGTTATCCCAAATTTCCATTGCTGTCTTGCAAGTCATTATTCTATTAAACTTATTCAGATTGAGAGAATTATATAGGAGATTCATAGCCGTTGAATTTAATGTTGTAATTCAATCGTCTTCACGATCGAACTCTTCTTCTTCCTTTTTGACCTTTACTCCCCATCAACAACTTTTGTTGGGATATAAGGTTCATTTATAACGCATCTCCAAATTTCTTTACCTTGAGATTAAAGGAAAATTTGCATTCTACCTTTCCAGAATGTGTAATTGTCTCCACAAAATAGTAGAGGCTAACTGCTGGATTGGCCTTCACCAAATATAACTACAATGTTAGCTATAAAATCTTAACTCAAAAGATAATTAATTTTATAAAAGAGCCATCACTTTGATATCACTTGTTGCCCATATGACTAACACAAGAGGAAGGGTGAATTGGGTTGTATTTAAAAACCCGCAATTATAAGGTCAATTACACAATATAAAATATGAACAAAATACGAAACAGTAATAAATGTAAAGAGTAAGGGTAAGAGAAAGCAAACTCAGTATTTTAACGAGATTCAGTCCTATTGCCTACGTCCTTGCCTCAAGCTATCCCTTGAGGATTTCCAAATTCACCATTCAACCTCCTTCTGGTGAAGATAAAAACTTATTACACATTTAAGCAGTACCGATACAAAGAATTCATGTAGAACACCCTATATACTTGCAATCACCTTACAAGTGGTGATTTAATGTCTATTCCTTATGTAAAACACTTTCTACATGCACAAGGGTTATACTCACCCTTTTACTGACACAAGAACTGATAGTGAGTAGGTTATCACAAAACAGTCCTCATTGAGTGGAATAAAAACAACACAGCACAAACTATATCTCTCTCAAAATGAATAAGGATTAAGGCTCAATGCTTAAAGAAGAGAGAGGGAAAACTTTGAATGAATGTTGTAAAACTTGCAATCTTGTTGTAGTTATTGTTTGAAGATCTCAAATGAGCTATTTAGAGGTATATGAGACTTCACTTTCAAATTTAAAAAGATTCACATGTCAAAGACAACATCATTTACTTTTTCAAAATTTTCAAATCAAAGTTTTAATTTTTGTAATTATCAAAGACAACATTATTCACTTTTCAAAATATTCAAATCAAAGTTTTGTTTTTCGTAATTGCCAAAAATAACATCATTCACTCTTCAAAATATTCAAATCAAAGTTTTGATTTTCATAATTGTCAAAAACAAACATCATTCACTTTTCAAAATATTCAAATCAAAATTTTACTTTTCGTAATTGTCAAAGACATCATTCACTTTTCAAAATATTCAAATGAAATATGCACATGTGAAATATGACAATCAATCATCTTTCAAAAATTCAAAATTCAAAATTTTAATTTTTAAATGTCATGCACATGTGCAAAATGCAATTTGATACTTTATGATAAAAGATTAATTTTGAGCCTTGATCCAATTTCGAATTTTATCAAGAGATGTACAAAATTACTCTAAGAGCTTCATTTGCGAGCTTGTTCCATTTCTTACTCATGCTTGGTTCATTGATGTACTTAGCTTCATTGTATAGACAACTTGAGCTTGAGATTTTTTTATGCTTGAATTCATTTGTTATCATCAAAATCCATATGTAAATATGTAATTATATGAGGGTTAAAACCTTGGATTCAACAAAAATCTTTCACAATAAAGGTATGAAATTTTTTATTATGCTATATTTTAGTAATACTCTTATATTGATGTCATATAGAAAATATTAGTTGTTTTAATGGGTTTCTTGCTGTCGAAAATGACAGCTTAGAGTGGAGATTGCGAAATGTCTAAAACTCTCATGCTAAAGATCTTTCGAAATGTCTAAAACTCTCACGCTAAAGATCTTTCGTTGCAATCAAGGTATGAGATTTTTTATTATGCAATGTTTCAGTAATCTTTCGATTGGTTCTTTTTTTCTATCTTCTTCTTCTTCTTCTTCTTCCTCTACTTCCTCTTACTTTTTCTCTTCTTCTACTCTTTTTTTCTACTTCTACTTCTCATATCTTTTTTGGTATTAATGGAATTAAATCTAATGTTGGTATTAAACGAGTTCTCTTTTCTTAATTAAGTCTTCTCATGGTTGAAATTAACAATGTAAGCTAGTAAAAATATGATTCAAAAAATTTAAAAATTAATATCCACAAAACCAAAGCCACAATTCCATAATCATGAATAAATATTTAAAGCAATAAAGTCCACCACCATGGGTTCGTGGCATCAGTACACAACAATGGTTGTGCCACCATTGCAGTAAATAATATTCATAGATGCAAAATAATGTCAACATCACAAATAATATTTAAAGATACAAATCTACTAAAAACTTTACCACTAAAGTATAATAAATCCAACACCACCTGGCCAACATATCGAATTCACATTGGACACGATGTTCCCACCCCCTACCGGGCTGGGCCTGACTCATTTTCGGGAGGCCCAATAGCCAAAGCTTAACTGGCCTACGATGCAGATTAAGAAGGAAAAGGATCAGGGCTAGCATTGCAAGAGTGTCGACATGTAACGATGGGATGACGTCCTCTCTGACACAACCATGCACACCACGTTATAGCAGAACCATACCTCATAAAAGGGCTAGATACGGAATGTGAACAAAGATCTTGGCGAGAACCCCTATTTCTGACAGAATGCATGGAAGGTGGCCGAAGTCACCAACTTGCCACTTAGGATACGACCTAAGAGAGCAACGTCACATTAAAGACAACAATATGTTAGCCAGTATGGAAGATGGGCGGGCGCATCTGACACGAGATATGGGGACCATCTCGGCAGGAGGTATAAAAACCAAATCCCAGGTTAGATTATTTTTACGTTCTCTCGTATATAGAAATTCTCTCTAAGAATCAATGAACTAACTTAGACATCAGGGAGGTCGGTGAACCCTCACCTTCCTTGTGTAGTAGGAGACCGAGCCTGATGATCGGTGTGCAAAACATGTCGTTAACAGTGGCGCTATTTGTGGGATACTTTATAAATTAACGTGTACTTTGCATGCCGACTGCAACATGCTCTCAAACTACCTGCGATTAGGAAGCAACCTCGAGGAATATGGAAGGGAGATTCATAGAGATGGAAGCGTGCATGAGGAGAGTGGCAGCAGAGAAGGACTACCTTCGATAGGAAAATGAAACACTAAAGGAAGGCGCATGAACACTCAAGAAGACACAGCGCCGAGTCACAAAACAAGCACGTCCAGTCATGAAGTCACAGAGGGACGGACATTGGAAAATAAGAGAGAAGGAAGATGCACCATGAGCTATGTAGCCTCGTGATAAAGTATGAGGAGATGACCAAGAGAATGGAAACATTGTCATCGGTTGACCAATTGCTCAACAGTAGGGACTTGCCTTATAGTGCGAAGGTGGTGGCAGCACCACTCCCACCAAAGTTCAGAGTCTCACAGATGGAGATGTATGATGGGTCCAAAGACCCCCTCGAGCACCAGTAGACCCTTAAGGCGCATATCACCTTTAACGGACTAAGCAGAGAAGTGGCAAGTCGAGAAATGCATACACCCAAAAACCAAGATACAAGGAAGTGTTCTCCATGGAGAAGCACCTGGCGAAGTAGGTAAGGTGTTCGGCATGCCTCGCCATCTCATTCGATGAGGAAGACTGCATAGGGGTGCTATATGCTCACCATGATGAGCTAGTAGTGACCATACATTGGTGGCCAATTACACGACACGGAGGATCTTAATAGACAATGGCGGCTCAACTAACATCATCTTCTAGGATACTTGCACAAAATTGGGAAGCGATCCAAACTGCTTGCGCCCAGCCCTTTCCTTTGAAGGGGTTCTTAAGGGATGTAGTCCAGCCCGTGGGCATCATAACTCTATTGGTCTTGGTCGACGAGGCCCCCCTGCACCGCCGCAAGCATAACCGACTTACTAGTAGTGAAAGCTTTGTCTTCCTACGATGCCATCTTGGGTAGAAAAAGACTAAACAATCTGCGAGCGGTGACATCGACCCATCACTTCAAGACGAAATTCCCAAGGGATGCGGGTGTAGGAGAGGTTTGGGGCAAAAAGTACTAGTGCGAGAGTGCTACTTGCAAGAACTGAAGACTAGAGGGAGAGATATTCAAATGACCAAAGGGTCAACTTACGGCATGGACCCATAGTCACCTCCGGGGTTCATCGGTGATGAAGAAGAAATCAGGGACAAGCAAACCCCTTGGTAGGCAGAGTTGAACGAGCCATTGGAGCTAGTCACCTTAAATTCGGACTGCCCTGAGAACATCGTGAGACTTGGGAACAAGATGGAGCTAGTCAACGAAGCAACTCTTGACCGAGCATCTGGATGTATTCTCGCTTGGAACCATGAAGACAATTCCAGGATAGATAATACAATAATTGAAAACCACCTTTGTGTGAATCCCAATGCTAATAAAGTTCGGTAGAAGCGTAGAAGTTTCAGCGCAAAGAAGTATGTCACCATAGTCGACAAAGTTGACCTCCTTCTGATAAACGGGTTCATGCGAGAAACCCATTACCCGAGTGGTTGTCCAACATGGTTTTAGTGAAAAAGTCGAATCGAAAGTGGAGGATATGCATTGGCTTCACTAACATGAACAAAGAATGCTCGAAGAACAATTTTCTGCTACCATGCATCGACCTAATAATGGACTCCACATCGGGTCATCGCATGTTAAGCTTCATGAACACCTACTCGAGATACAACTAGATCCTCACGAACCCTGACGATAAAGAGAAGACGATGTTCATCATGGAACAAGGGCTCTATTGTTATCAAGCCATGCCTTCAAGCTCAAGAATGCAAGAGTGACTTACCAGCAGTTGGTCAACTACATGTTCAAAGGGCAGATAGGCCACAACATGGAGGTCTACGTGAATGACTTGTTCATCAAAAGCAAGGAGACTGAACACCACTTAGACGACCTACAAGAAGCCTTCAGAGTAGACTCAGACAAGTTTATGGGCTTCATAGTCGCAGAAAAAAGGGATAGAGGCAAACCCATAGAAGATCAGAGCCATAATGAACATGTCGCCGCCTCAAAGCATAAATGATGTACAGAAGCTAACCGGACGAGTAGCCACTTTTAACCGGTCCGTTTCTCGGTCGACGAAAAAGTGCTTACCATTCTTCAAAGTATTGTGGAAAGCACAGACCTAGAACGATGGGTGCAATTGTGCATTCAGCAAGCTCAAGGAGTATCTGGCCAACCCACTACACCTCAACCAAGTAGAGCTGGGAGAGACCTTGAATGTGTACTTGTCAGTCTCCTCACATGCCGGGCTTTGGTTAGGGGACAAGGGGCTTCTAGAAGCCAGTGTATTACACCAGTCGGGCTTTCCGAGGAGAGGAGGTGAGATACCCCCGGATGGCTATCATAGCCTTCGTGTTGGTAATGACAGAAGCACCTTTAAATTATAGCGACCAGATGTCTCAAGCTGTTTGATGACTTGGGCAATCAAATTGAGCGTGCTCGTCATCAACTACCTCTCTTAGAACGTTGTAAAGGGACAAATACTAGCTGACTTAGCTGAATTCACCGAATATCCTGAGGAAGTCTGAGATGCACTCGAAGGAAAGTCGTGGCAGGTCTTCGTCGATGGCTCATTCTGCTAAGCTGAAAGGGGAGTATGGGTGCATATGACCATGAACTCCGAGGAGGAACACAACTATGCGGTTAAGCTTACTTTCAAAACTATCAGCAACGCGGCAAAGTACAAAGCACCGTTGGCCAACTTCCAGTTGTCTAGTCACTACGGGCCACTAAAGTGGAAGTAAGAGCCGACCCCAAGTAGTTCTCAACCAAGTCTTGAGGGAATTTGCTGCAAAGGGTGAAAAGTTGAATAAGTATCTATAGCTAGTATTGAAAAGGCACAATCATTTCCAGTATTTATGTATCCAACAAGTGATGAGGGGAGAGAATTAGATGGCCGACAAGTTAGCGGGGGCTGCCTCAAGACAAGAGGATTCCCCCTACCAGAACAGAATCGTCAAAACAATTGATGTAACTGCCATGGGGACTGAAGTCTCAGAGATAAGGCCGGAGGCACCAGAATGGGTGTGGGAAGTGATAAAATACCTAGATACCGAGAATCTTCCTAATGAAAAGTGGGAGGCACAAAAGTTCAAAAATCGAGCGGCACAATTCGCATTGATAGATAGGGTCTTGTACAAGCGAGGTTTCTTGACGCCCCTCTCACTAGAAAAGACACAATATATATTAGTCGAAATACACGATGGGGTATGTGGGAATAATTCTGGCGAAAAAGCATTAGCCAAAAAGGTGGTAAAAGCAGGGTACTATTGGCCACATGCCCTCAAAGACGTGGAAGCATTTGTCAGGAAAAGCCCGAAGTGCCAACTGTATGCCCCCTATACTGCATTGCCCACCAGAGGAACTGATGTCGATCATGTTGCCTTGGTTGTTCGTGCAGTGGGGAATCAACCCAGTCTAACCCTTACCCTCAAGTAAAGGGCATAAGGTTAAGGGTCGTTGTTGAAAATTACTTCACAAAATGAGTGGAAGCGGAAGCCCTAGCAACCATCACGACAAACAATATCACTCGATTCGTGTGGAAGGTTGTGGTTTGCAAGTTTGGCATTCCCTGCAACATAATCTCAGACAACGAGCGACAGTTCGTGTGTAAAAAGAAAAAAAATTAGAAAATCGGTTGATTCGGACTTGACTGAACCGAACCGGAGCTCGATCTGATTTGTAAGCAGTTTGGTGCAGTACCACTTCTTAAGAATAAAACCGGTCCTAAACCGGTGCAGTACCAATTTCCATATTTTGAAAACCGGTACACCGAACCGGACCGGTATATATATTTATAATTTTTTATATTATATATAATTTTTATATTATAATATTTATATTATATGCTAAATTGCTATTTAATATAACATGAAATTCTAATCTTATTATTAAAGTAATATAACATGTGATATATAACATACAATTAATTGATATTTTTAATATAACATTTGATATAACATATAAATTTTAATCTTATAATAGAAAATAAATATAACATAAGATTTTAATCTTAAAGATAAACATTAACATTAATTTGTTAATATAAACTTACTTTTGATATTAATAAATTTATCAATATCAATGAAAATACATTTTTGGCAAATAAATTATATATATATTCTTTTTTTAAATACATGTTTACACATTTTATTATATATAGTCATAAAAAGGTCTAGAACTTATAGGCTATAGTTACATTCAATACTATGTTAGTATGTTAACAATTAGTATAAAATAATATACTTATACTATAATATAAATAGACTAAAAATTTAGTATATGTAAACATTATATTATTACTAATATAGATAATCCGTAAAACCAAAAAAATCAGATCAAACTATTGTTTTAAATATTGTACCGTACCGGCCGGTATATGCAGTATAGACCACTAGTCTGGTACAGGTATTACATTTATTTCGTACTGGCCGGTATTTCTGCCTTTAATTTTTTCCTTTTCTTTTTCTTTTTCATTTTTTCAAACTACAAGTTCATTTTTTGACCCCTAATTTAGACTAGGCTATTTATAATATGTATTTATATATAATTTATTCATATATGACTCCCAAAACGGTACGTAAAATAGTACCAGTACCAAAATATTTCATTCTAGTGCCTTGACCGGTACGGTATTCAAAACTTTGGGTGAAACAATTTTCGTTCGAATAGGAAAAATTGACCAGACCAGACCGAAATTTGGTGTGGGCAATTTCGGTCCACAATGTGTTAGACCGAAGGGGTTCGGTTTGGTCTCGGGGTTTCTAAATTTTGGACTGGACCGAACCAAAACCGCTCGATTGAAATATTTATTTTTTAAAAATATTTTGAATAATATAATATATTATTTTTATATAGTAATTATATCATTTAATTATGTAATTTTCATCTAATCTATATCATTGACCATATAAAATGTTAAATAATATATGCTATCAATTAATAATATTGTATCTTAAATTATATGATAATATATGTTGATACATATTACATTCATATATACTCTCTACTATTTACACTTAATTAAACTAATAAGGTAATTTCTTTTTTGGACAGCTAAGTTCTAAGCAAGCATGAATAATCTATATACAATGAAACTATTTGATATTCATTAACTATATATAAAATGTTGGACATTATTAATAATTATGCATACTAAATAGTGACATTCTAAGTTAGTAAGTAGTAACTATGAACATCATAAACATAATTATAGTTAAATATTTCTTTTAATGAGTTAGTTATATAATCCATATTAGTAATTCACTTAATTTTAATTTTTTTCATTTAAATAATTTTTTTTAATTTATTTGCAAAAATAAAAATAAAACAAAATAACTAAAATAACAAAATGACTGGGCCGGACCAGACTGATAGCTAACGGTCCATCATTTTCCCGACCGGACCGGACCGGCTCTCTACTATTTACACTTAATTAAACTAATAAGGTAATTTCTTTTTTGGACAGCTAAGTTCTAAGCAAGCATGAATAATCTATATACAATGAAACTATTTGATATTCATTAACTATATATAAAATGTTGGACATTATTAATAATTATGCATACTAAATAGTGACATTCTAAGTTAGTAAGTAGTAACTATGAACATCATAAACATAATTATAGTTAAATATTTCTTTTAATGAGTTAGTTATATAATCCATATTAGTAATTCACTTAATTTTAATTTTTTTCATTTAAATAATTTTTTTTAATTTATTTGCAAAAATAAAAATAAAACAAAATAACTAAAATAACAAAATGACTGGGCCGGACCAGACCGATAGCTAACGGTCCATCATTTTCCCGACCGGACCGGACCGGTTTACACCCCTACTTTGTTGCATACTAGCTTCCATTGTCTTGCATTCTAAGGATTAGTCACATAACTGAACAATATGCTTAGTTTATAGGCCTGAACAAATTAAATACACCAAACAGGTCTGGAAAAACTTGACAGTATTTACCAAATTTGAGCCATCGTCACTTACAATAATGCTGCTAACCAAAACTCTTAAGCTAACAAAGATCATCCCCAACAACATTTTTCTTCTAGAAAATGTATACAATAACCTACAAACATTTCTAGCACTAAGATACCAAGAAATGAAGTTGAAGAAAGTGAGGAAATTGGACACACCAAGTGCTGAAACTTGCAGCTAAAAGGCTAGTTTTCTCACTTCACTTTGTTACTCGCTCTCTCTTGGGTTCTCACAATGTATTAGTGAGTTTTTGTGCTTTGATCTTTGTGTGTGCATGAAGGAGAGATGTAAAGGAATGGAGGAAGATGACTCTCAGTTTGCATAACATAAATGAGGAGTTAAGAGAAGAAGATGTTCGACTGAAGTGCATATCGCCCACTAACTCTCTCACATGTTTAACTTTATTGCCAAGTGTATGGCATAAGATTAAGTGGTATTTACATGAGCCACACATGTGTGTTTTGCTACAGCAAATGGTGTTCCAGCAAACGGTCCGAATGTGGACAAGGGGCATCCCGCCGCTATCTGGGGACGTCAGCTCCTCTGTATCGATCATTGTTTAGGGAGCAACGGTGCGCACCTCAGCATCGGCGCTTAGGGAAGGAACCATCTCCAAGACATCCTCGAACAGTATGATAGGAACGCAAGATTCCCTAGGAGCTAGAGTGAAGAAGGCCAAGAATATGGCCATCTCGAGCTCTTCCACTTCCTGGCTAAGGACCCCCGATGGGAATACAAGCAGTGTTAAAGTCGGACCGAGGAACGTCCGAATGACCCAAGGTAGGTCGATGACCCCAGGATGTCTCTGCGGCCCTGGATGAGGATGACTCCCATGAAGACTAGCCTGGGGGAAGGCATCTCAGAAGAGTTGGAGCTGCCACTATTGGATCCCGACTGCTCACGAACCATCTCACCTTGATGCGAGGCTTTTTCCCTTTCCCCTGCAACGAAGGATTGGGGTCCTCTTCTGATCCTGAGGAGTGGGCGACCTCTTCGGGATGTAGCGGCCACTTATACGAGACCGATTTGGAGACACCAGGAATCAGTTGATGTTGGCGTTGGTTTATAAGGCATCGATATGGATTTCCTCCTGATGTGTCTCCACCCAAGCATAGACTGCCGCCAATCGAGCTTGCTCTTGCTCAATCAAAGCCATGCAAATCTCTGAGCCCCCACCTCCTGGAGTCCTCTTGGAGATAATTAGATGATTTATGGAGGAGTGGCATGAAACAACAAGGTTATTGGAAGAATGCCAACAAGAAAAAGGAAGCACATCAGAGGGCAAGGGCACTGATGAACGAAATGTTGTCATTATGACAACATTGTGAGACCATGCAGAGTAAGACGTTCGGTTAGAGACCATGAGCTCAAGAAGGAGGATGAAGATGCGATCTCATCAGGATTAGGCATCGTCGAACCTAGCAGGGAGGCAAGTGCACCAAAAAGCAGTAGAGACGATGCTACAAAAGCAACCGATGTAGAATACAAGGGGAGGAAACTCTTGATCCAGTGATGGGAGAAGAGGATCTAGGGGTGAACGAAAGATTGAGTGTACCCTCACAACTAACTTGCAAACCGTCCACGTTGGTGGAAAGGACTGCTAATGTCCCGCCTCAGGCACATCCCTTGAAATTCCACACTAAGAGATAGTCCTTGTGATGCCTTCAACCACCTCTTGGGATTTGGCGGAACTCAAGGCGTCGAAACATGCAACATTGGGTTACAAATCCCCTTTGATCAATGCGACCAATTGTATTCGGTCTGCCACCTATTAGGTGATGGACATACCATTATGGATGTATTTAACTCTATGTTAATGTTTATGAGGAATGACAGCAACTATTTCTGATGTGTTTTAGACTCTAGGTCTAGTTTATCAACTAAACCTCTATTTTTTCTGTTGTGATCTTATACCTATACATATATCCCACATGTACACATCCATCCAGATGAGACATGCCTAACCTAATCAAATTCTGGGTGTTGACCGCCTGGCTAGCACCCTTGACACTATAGAACCTCGCTAGAACCTTTCGAGACCAAACCACTAAAGGAGGTGTGGGACCGATCAACCCACCAGGAGGTGGAGTTAGAGGGGTTCAGCAAGTCAAGCCATGACCTCCAGGGCGAGAAGGACAAGCTAGTCAAGTAGCACAACTCCAATGTGAGGTCCCACAACTGGTTGCATAGGACATACCAGGACCTCACCAAGTCTTGGAAGCGCAATATAGAGCTTGTCAAATCTCGGGACAAGCAAACCAAAGCGTTGGAGTCTAAACTAGCTTCCAGTCAAGGCGAGTTGCTATCTCAGAACCTGCAAATTAAGGCTCTAGAGTCTAAGTTGGCTTTCACTCAAGACCAGCTGGCCAAGAGTAAAACTATAGGTCGGTTAGATAGCCATGACAAAAAATTCTAACGAGAGATAATGCTCCTGAAGATGTAATCAACAGTTCATGTAAATAGCTAAATGTCACATATATGTATACTTTGGCAAGGAATCACCCACTGGGACACAGACACATGGGTCTGTAAAACATGGCGAGGAGTCGCTCTCTTAGTGAAACACATATTTATATAAGCATGGTGATGAATCACCTTCTGAGGAGTTATCCTTGCATGCATGGTACTTTAAAGCATGAGTATTATTTAGGCGAGTAATCACTCATCGCTCAGTAGGTCAAATCTATAAAACAACTGCCAACACATAGAGATTGTCACATAGATATTCGTCACATAGACATTTCGTCGCCTGATGGGCAAACATGAGATGAGTTACATCGCGAAAATCTCTTCTACTCGAATGACATCATGCAAGCCAACTAACATGTACCCCAATGCAAGTCGAGTTACACACAAATATAACATGTTGCACCGGGAAACGTTTACCCGGGCAACTATCTTGAAGGCACTAACACGTGATACACCAGGGGATTCTACATCCCAACTATAACCCAACCCAACAATGATGTGCTATGGTTTTTTGGCAGATTTTCAATGAGGCTTGGGCTATGAAATGTAGGCTTGGGTTGTTAGAAAAAATGCCAGATATAAATTTTGCTCAACGTTCGTGTGACAGGTAGATTAAGCAAAGCTCAGACAGAGAATTCACTCGAGCAAATGGAGCAGAAAAGTGAAAATAAAGGTTTCCTCCGTGTGACACTATAAATATGTACGTAATAAACAGTTTAGCAGGTTCTGAGTGTTCTAAATAGTGAGATTTCACCCCAAAGTATATTTTGTAATTCCTCAATATATTAAAATCCTATGTAGCTCTATGGACTTAGGCATGTTGCCAAATCACATTAATTTTGTGTCATGCGTTTGATTGGCTTGTGTTTGTTTTACTTTTTCTATCATTGTTTTCTCACAACAATAGGTACCAAGAGCCAAGGTTCGAGTCTAAAGGGAGAACGATGGCTGGAAACGAAGTGAAAGCGTTTGGGATCAAGAAGCTGTACGGTACTGACTTCAGCTATTGGGGGAAACTTTATCTTCCATTGTTTGGGAAGAAGGTAGAAAGTATGGACGATACTATTTCGAACATGTTAGATCGACAGGTTCTGAGGGTTATCCAGCTTACACTGTCAAGATCAATTGCACACAACATTGTCAAGGAGAAGACTATAGTGGATCTCATGAAGGCTTTGTCTCGTATGTATGAAAGGTAGTTGGCAAAGAACAAGGTGCACCTGATGAAGAAACTGTTCAACCTGAAGATGGCAAAAGGCAGAAGGTAAGTCTATTGCCTAACACCTGAATGAGCTTAACAATATCAAAAACCAATTTTTGTTTGTAGAAATTGATTTTGATGATGAGATTTGAGCATTGATATTGTTAGTTGGGAGCCATGATAATCGTTGTGAGTAATTCTGCCGGGATTTAATCCTTGTTGAGGAAGTGCGCATAAGTGATTTTGGTGAGATCTTGGGTTCGGGTTTGGCCGATAACTTTGAAAATTGGGGCAAGGGATAGGACATGTCAAGTTCCAGGAATAGGGGCAGGAGCAAGTCGAGATCTTGGCAGCAGATCACTAGCTAGAATTGTGGTAAGCTAGGCCACACCGAAAGAGACTGCCGGAATCAGAAACAGACTAAGCATGACACTATGAACGCGATGGCAGAGGAAATACAAGATGCTCTATTCCTTGCAGTACACAGTGTAGTTGACGATTGGGTGTAGGATTCTTGGGCTTCGTTCCATAGCACCTCATATCAAGAAATCATGCAGAATTATATTGTTTGTGATTTTGGAAATATGTACACAGCTGATGGAGAGGTATGAGATGTAGTGGGAGTAAGCGATGTGCACATCACACTTTGAACAGATATGGACTTTGAAGTAAGTCAGACACGTTTCAGATCTAAAGAAAAGCCTGATCTCTGTGGGATAACTTTATGATAGCGGTCATACAATAGCATTTTTTTGAAGGAGCGTGGAAGGTCACAAAGGGTGCATTGGTCTTGGCGCATGGTAAGAGAACTAATACTTTGTATTTAACATCAAGATCTAGTGATGTGCATGAAAATACAGAGTTCAAAGAAGGCTTGATCTCATGAATTGTATGGAGAAGCGAAAGAGAGTCAGTTTTGTTGTTCCTTATTTAAGTCTAGGGAAATCTCCCAAGACCACGGTGCTAAGCAGAGGTGTGAGAGATGGAGATAGAGCACCTAGTGTTCTAGGGATGTCTACAGCTACAGTCAATGCTCGTAGAGCTGCCAGGATGACTAGACCTCCAAAGTGGTCACCCACCTTCAATTATATCCTGCTGACTGAAGGTGGTGAACCATAGTACAAAGGTAAACTCTTGCGAGATGGGAGATTGAGCAAGTGGTAATTAGTTGAGACGTAGCTGATTGGACTTTCGAGGAAGAAGCAGAGACTATACAAGAGATGGGCATGTCGGCTGAAGGCAAAATAGAATAGAAGCAAGAGGTGGGATTAGTCACCCAAATTAGAGATGGGGGCCTCAGCTATAGGTTCTCTGATGTGTGCTAGGGTCAGTACGAGACCAAATATTCCTAGTGCAACGGGAGTTGAGTGTTGCCCTGCAGATGTGTTGACTAAAGGCGTCATACGTGAGGAACTAAGGTTGTAAGCAACTTTAGTTGGTCTTCTAGCTTGAAGAAAAGGGATATAAGTTGTAGAGGTGGAAGATTACATGTTTGGAGATGATGGTGAGGTGTTGGCTATAACCAGTCTCGAAGTGGGAGATCGTTGAGTTTGTGGAGCCTTGTTTTGTTGGTGTGTCGGCCCGTTTTGATGACTCGACCCGAAAAAGATGCGTTATGGTCTTTTGGCAGATTTTCAATGAAACTTAGGCTATAGGGTGCAGGCTTGGGCCTATAAGGCCAAGCTGAAATGAAGTTCGAGCTATTTCATGATTGAAGGTGGTGAACCACAGTACAAAGGTAAAATCTTACGAGACAAAAGATCAAGCAAGTAAGAGTTAGTTGGAAGACAGCTGACCAGACTTTCACGGAGGAAGTAGAGACTTCACAAGAGATGAGCACATCAGTTGAAGACAAAACATGTTAGCAGTAGGAGGTGGGATCAGTCGCCCAGATCAGAGATGGGGGCCTCAGCTACAGGTTCTATGATGTGTGCCAGGGTTAGTACGAGACTAGATATTTCCAGTTCTGTCTTCAGCTACAGGTCTTACTGCTAAGTTGTTTTGTCTTTAGCCGACATGCACATCTCTTGTGCAGTCTCTGCTTCCTCCCTGGAAGTCTAGTCAGCTGCCTCTCAGCTAACTCCCACTTGCTCGTATCCCATCTTGCATGATTTTACCTTTCTATCGTGGTTCACCACCTTCAGTCAGCAAGATATAATTCAAGGTGGGTGACCATTGTGGTGTGTTGGCTCGATTTGATGACCAGACATAAAGTTCTCTCAACGTTTGCACGACATGTAGCTCAAACGAAGCTCAGGCATAGAGTTTGGTCGAGTCTCACTCGATAGGTCACTCTAGCAAACATCGAACAGAGAGTTCTCTAGAGGTGCACTCGACACTCTGCTCAGTTTAGGGTTTCTGCTGTGTGACACTATAAATATGTACTTAATGAACAGTTTAGCAGGTTCTGAGTGTTCTAAATAGTGAGATTTCACCTTAAAGTATATTTTGTGATTCCTAAATGTAATAAAATCCTCTGTAACTCTATAGATGTAGGCACGTTGTTGAACCACCATGTTAGTTTTGTGTTGTGGTGATTGATTTGCTTGTGTTTGTTTTGCTTTTTCTGTCATCATATTTCTCACGACAAGAAAGACCTTCCAATCCTGAAGAGTAGCCATGGAGGCCTGTCTTCATTTAAGTTATATTTTATGATTTAAGATGTTTATTATAATTAGGCAACGAATACTTTGTGGTACTATATTTTGATGTAAGTGATGAACTTATGATAGTGTGCAATTAATATTTGAGATGAAGTAATAGTGACATTCGTATATTATTATTATGGAAGATCGTTGGTACACTTCTCTGGTACTACTGTATTAGTCTCCGACTGATCCTATTTACCATTTTCACCATGATTTTTATTATCCATGTGTGCTAGGCATACGAGTGCACAACCCTCATCCGAACGTAAGGGATACAATCGATTAGCTCGCATCTCGAGCATTGCGGCTCCTCGCCGGGAAGACTAACGAGGATCGAGGACGCCACATAATACAACCACATTTTGTGCAATACAGTGATGACAATTTCTACAAGCATTAGTTAAATCAGTTGGTACCCAAGCATCCATGAAAGTTTCGTCCATTGTACCAAGATATTTCTGCAATGATATTATCAAGTGTACGTGAATCAAATAGTGTCTTCTAATATGGACTCTAAAAAGGTTAAAGCATTTTGAATGAATTAAGATCTTACTAGAAAATAATTACCTCAAACTAGGGATAATAATGTTTGTGGTTAGCTTCAATATAAGGATGCACCCCAATGACATGTGTTGGTTCAATTAGGCGTCTCTCAATATCACAGAGCGCCCGCATCACTGTCCTAATATGTCGATTTATGATTTCACTAGAATGTTGAAACCAGTCTCCCACAAGTCATTGTCCCAGGTATGGCCCACCACAAAACAAAACATTGCTACTGATTCCTCCATCGCCACCCCTCAAGTAGATTGAATAATATCATGTCCACATAACGTGTGCATAAGCTCGAAATGCGTCGAGCAGTTCCAATGCTACGACTTGAACCACTCGGCCGTCGACCTCCATTCAAAATAAGTCCTTACAATTCTGAGGATGTCCATTCAAAATTGCAATTATATAAACATCTCCATGTAAACCGAAGTTGTGTTGTGGCAGTCTAATATGCCCTTATGAATGAAACGATGCGAGCAACATAAGAGCAGCAACTGTCATTTCCCGTATCATCACCACTAGTGTAAAAGCTCCATCCCTCTTTGATACCGGATGCACTAGCACCAAATATGGTCTCTTCGCTCTAACTGTTCTATTCCATAGATAAGTCATCATTTGACCCACTGTCATTGTCCATAGGTAAGAGAAAAAAAAATGTTAGGATAATAAATTAAATTAATGTCATTGCATATAATGCCAACTACTATTTCCTTTTAAATTTGTAGAGAAAACTAAATCCATGATATTGTTTCCCACCACCAACTCTAAAATCTTTTACCATGCCTTTGAAGTATGAAATTCTAAGAGTATGCCTGGAGAATGAAATAAAATGAGAATTATATGAATAATAGTAATATAGTTTGAGTTAAGTATTATTGAGTTTTGGAAAAAGAGAGCGAAAAAGTTAAATAAAAAAATATTATGAAGTTAAAATATTGTTATAATATAATGTTTTAATATTATTTTTATTTTGCAATTTTAAAAAATAATTATTATTTTTTTTTTAAATTTGAAAAAGTTGTAATAATTAGTTTGAAAGCATTCGAGTGATGTTTAATGTTTGAGAAGGAAATGAGGTAGGATGGGATGAGACTAGATAGGATAGGATAGGATTAGATGAGATGAAAATTAATTATTTTCAAACAATCCAAACATATCAATAGTACGAAAATGATAATCATAATATATTAATGAGGCCATAACATAACAACTCACTCTGAATATGATAAATAAATAAAACATATTACGATAAATAGACCAGTTGTTTAAACATGGCACACAATTGTTAGGAATAGTAAAGTCAAACAATAGTCGAAAATACGAGGAAACCATATAAATACAACTACCGTGCCACCACAATATGAAAATTTTCGGTTATCGCTCTAAATGATAAACGTAAGCTAATTAGCCGAACACATAGACTGATAGAAGAAAGGCCTAATCCGCCAACTCAATGTAAACCCCAAGCCCATCCACTCCTGTGACTTTTAGCAAGGAAGCTTTTTTGAACTGTCTGACCACGTAATCGATTCCGTGCAAGATAAGTGGGTTTGGACAGTAAAATAAAATGAGATATTTTTAAATAAAAATTAAATAAAATATTATTAAAATATTATTATTATTTTAAGATTTAAAAGAATTAAATTGTTTACTATATTTAATTTAAAATTTTAAAAAAATTATAATAATAAAATGAGATAAAACAAGACAATTTCACTGCCTAAACGGGGATGTTCATGAAATCGGATACAATGAGAGTGGAAATCAAAACAGCCATCCGACGACCCACTGCTCATTTCGTCTTTACTGCGCTTCACGGTCACTGTCCCATACAATGCCTCATCCAAGTTTGCCCTCGCTGCAGCACTACGTGACGTCGTGATGTTGTCTCTAGGCACTTGCTCTGAGAATGCAACATATTGAAGCGATAAAAGCAAATATATTATGGATTGCCAATGATCGATGAACAATAAAGCAGTGCAAATATCAAAGTACCAATAATAGTAGCATGCAGCATCAAAATCAATATAAAAGCTACAAGTTCATAATGACAATAAACAGAAGATATTTCTCGTTATTGTTCCCCTAGTAAAACGAGAGAAAAAACTTTATTAAGAGGCAGGGGCTCTATAAAATCTGTGCACGAGCAGGTGCAAAACATTCATTCATAATGGTTCAACGTTTGTACAACTCCACAAGAACAAGAAAGAAAAGGCTTGTAATTAGTAAGTTCATCCCAAGTCCTTTAAGATGAGTAAAATAGTTATTCATAGAAAGAGAACCTTGAGAAATGGAGGAAATCGATTTCTGTAACTGAAAAATGCGAGGTCTATTTTTTTGAGAAAATCGTTCCTTAAGATCTGACCAGATCTCACAAGCAGTTGTAATATACAAGATACTAGAATAAATTTCAAGAGAAACATAGTTTAAGATCCAAGATATCACCATATTGTTTCATCGGAGCCATGGAGAGAAAAGAGAATCTGTTGAATCCGAAGCTTTAGTAATGGATCTATCAACAAATCCAAGCTTATTCTTTGTCGAGAGAGCCATAGTTATCAAGTGAGACCAGGCATGGTAGTTCTCACCGAGAAGATGTTGTATAACCAAGAGAACACGAGGACTGTCACTAGGATGAAGAAAATAAGGAGAAGTAGCATCCTCGGAGACGAATTTGTGAGACGGCACCATAGAAGCAAGAAAAAAAACAAGTCTGATACCATGTAAAGTGAACCCTAGAAGAGCACAGGAAAGGGTGAAAACCCTAGCAGACCAAGGGTCAAGAGAAAAAGGGAAAGAACGTTCTGGAAGTGAAATGAAAAATATACTTTGTAAAGTGTTAATTACATCCATGTATAGTAGTACTATTTATAAGAATACATGAGGAAATAAAATGACATGTGACTATCATGTGATACAAAGATGAATAAAGTGAATTAAAGAATAGAATAATAAAAAGATGAAAAATAATAAATCTAATTCCTGATAATAGGTGTAGCATAATGGGTCTATATTCAAGGGTAATGATACTCTTACACCTCATTTATTATTGTTTTACTATCCAGTTTTTTTTTTCCTTTTGTTCTTTGAATCTCGATTAAAAATTTCAGAATATGACATTCTTGTATAATTGAGAAGAAAATAAATTTAATCAACCAATGTTATCATGTAAATTAATTCAAAATAAATTCAATTTTGCTAATTTTTTCAGACTCTTGTATGCCATGAGATTGAGAATTTAGGGAACTGATAAGTTGTGGTGGATACCCACTAGAAAAGATACATTCTCTATTTGTTCCTTTTATAAGACCCTCACAAATCCGTAGCCCAATCACTTTCTATGAAAAAGTATTTGGAGAAATAAGACACCTCTCAAAGTGATTTTTTTTGCTTGGACAATATTTTGGGCAAGACTTGACTATGGATAACTTATGGAAATACTGGGTAATTGTTGTGAACTAGTGTTGTATGTACATGAACACTGGTGAGATTGTGGATCATCTTCTTTTGAATTGTGAGGTCACCAGAACGTTATGAGATGATGTGTTCAGGAGATTGGAGTCAGCCTAGGTTATGTTTGTTACTGTGGTGAGCACTTGGCTAGCTGGAAGAATCCGAGCGAAATTCCACAAATCACAACTATGTGGATGATGGTTCTTATATGTATTCTATGGTGCCTATAGAAGGAACGAAATAAATGGACTAAGGAGTGCTCATCGGAGTATATTAGTGTTCTTTGTGAAAACTTTATTCCTTTGGGTAGATGCTGTAGATTTCAATGGCATAGATTTTCGGGATTTTCTTATTTTTATTTCTTCCTCCTAACTAGGTTAAACTCTTGTATACCCTCTGTGTACTTGGATTATGCCTATTCTTATTAATATAATCTATTACTTACAAAAAAAAAAAAAAACAAAGAAATGATTCTAACTAAAGATGAGACTTCTGTCAAGAAATCTGTCACTACTCTTAATGTGTAATGTAAATATATGGTATCTATAAATTTAGAGAGTTCAATAGAATTGTATTGGTAATGAATTTGTTGAGGAGCTATTGTGCTAACATTTCGTAACTAGGATGCTCGACAAAGTCACATCAGTGGACAATTTGGCTCGATTGGTGAATTACCTTGATGCTAACTGCATTGCCATGAGGACTTACCTTGATGCTAACAGTACTGCCATCAGGAATGGAATGATCAAGGTTTTCATTTGCTTTGAGTTTTAGAGTAAGTGATAATCTCATAATGACATCAAATAAGATGATTTTGAGTTAGCATTATATTTTCAGCCATGCCCCTTTGCCCTAGCTCAAGTAATGGGATCATCAGCCTAGGCTTCCACCTCAACGATTGTCTTGCATTAGTATTAGTGACCATACACATGATTTGTCTTGCATTATGAGGCTCATAGGCTATACTCCCCGACTCTAAAATAGATTATGGAAGTAATCAGGTTTATTTGAACATCAAGCTGAATGCCAATTAGGTTTGACTTCCTCTGCAATAAGAAGTGCCTATTAATTTTCTGCAATCCGGAGGGAAATTCTCCCATATACATCATAATTCATTACGAGAGAAAAAAGATTAGGCAACTTGTCATATTTTTACTTGGAGTTAACAGAAGAAGCTCATAAAAAATTCAAGCATTAATGGAAGCAGCTCTTTCCATGCTTCCTGTGCTTCTAATGCTTCTTGTTTTGCCCTGTACCAGTTAACTGGATTAATCTACATCAGTTCATGTGAGTCCGATGATAAAAATCTATAATGAAGAATAGCATTGCTGAAACTTTTAATAGCAAAATTTCCACAAGTTGACATATTTAATAGCAAAATGTCTAGCCAATTATGTTTATATGCATGGGTTGAAGATTACTACTTATAGTACGTCTTGCCCTATTAGCCTTGATAAGTCTGTAACCCATCCAGGATTACCATCACAGCAGATACACACATCACCGTAGTATTTTCATGCTTATTCTAGAAGTTCACTGTAGGTACGGTAGTTAGTTATTCTCTGTTGTACATATTGTTGGTCTCTGCTGTAATTAGTTATTTCCGTATCTTGTGATTTGCTTGTAATAGTCTATTTATAGACTCTGTCAAAACAGAATAGAATTGTATTGAAGCATTTCTTCTTTCAGTCATTTTACCAAACATGGTATCAAGAGCCTCTCGACAAAACTGTCAATATTGATCCATGGCTTCTTCTTCTTCTTCTTCCTCCATCAACTCCTCCTTCTCCCACATAGTCACCACCAAATTAAACACTGATAATTATCTTTTATGGAAGATTCAAACATCTGCATACTTACGGGGTCAAGATTTATACTCCTATGTAGATGGCTCTCTCCCTCCTCCACCAGAATTCCTCCCTCCTCCACCAGAATTTCTCACTACTAGCACTGATCAAATACCCAAACCCAATCCGCAATTTCTGTCTTGGCGTCGCACTGATCAACTTGTTCTTATCAGAGTCCATTCTGGGTCATGTTCTCTCTTCCATCACGGCTCGCGATCTCTGGACCAAACTCCCCTCTATGTTTTCATGTCACTCACAAGCAAAAGAGTTTCAGGTAAGATTTCAGCTTACCAACCTCTCTCGTGGAGACCAATCAATTTTAGAGTACTTTGGCAAGGTACGTATGCTTGTTGATACTTTGGCTGCTACTGGAAGCATTATCTTTGATAAAGCACTTGTAACCTATCTTTTAAATGGGTTAGGATCGTCTTATGAGAATTTTGTCACTTCCATTACTACAAGAACTGATCCTCTTTCTTCTCATGAACTCTATCAATTGCTTCTAATACATGAGACCCGTCTCTCTCACAATACAAAAAATACCATCTCTACGGTTGAAATGTCTGCAAATTTTAGTTCCTCAACAACCCGTGATCAGAGGGGTCGTGGCTCTTTTAGAGGTGGCCGTCAAGGACGAAGCCGAGGTTGTTTTACCTCCAATGGCAGAGGTCGCTCTTCCTTCAATTCTTCAGCACCACAGCAGAACTCCTCTCGAACTATTTGTCAAGTGTGCAACAAACCAGGCCATGTAGCACTCCAATGCAGAAATCGTTTCAACCTCTCATATCAATTTGAAGCAGCTCCAAACTTCTCAGCAAACTACACTGCCCCGAGCTCCATTTCCGATACATCTTGGTATCCAGATTCTGCAGCAACACACCATATAACAAATGACATGGCCAACTTGAATCTATCCTCAGAACAGTATACTGGTGATGAAACAATTCGTGTAGGTGATGGTACGGGTCTCCCCATTCATAGTTTCGGTAATTCTTCCCTATCCACCTCAACCCCTTCCTTTTCTCTTCGTAACCTTTTACATGTCCCCTCTATAACAAAGAACCTTGTCTCTGTGCTTAAATTTTGCATTGATAATCGTTGTTTCTTCGAATTTCACTCCTCTCACTTTTATGTGAAGGACTCTCAGACAGGGAAAACCCTCCTCACCGGACCAACCCGTAACGGCCTCTACATCTTTCCCACCGCGGTGACCAGTTCCAAATCCTCTTCTCCTTCTGCGCATGTTGGTGAACGTACATCTGTGGCACAATGGCACAGGAGGATGGGCCATCCTTCTCTTACACAAGTGTCTCGCATTTTGCACAGCAGACGTTTGCCAATGTGTCCAACCGATTCTCTTTTTCAATGTCCCGAGTGTCCTCTAGCAAAATCACATCAGTTGCCTTTTACTTCCAGTCGAGCTATGTATAATGGGCCCTTAGAGTTAGTTTGTTCAGACTTATGGGGTCTAGCCCCTTATGTTTCTCGTTCTGGTTTTAAATATTACATGTCCTTTGTTGATCATTTTACACGTTTCACATGGATTTTTCCTCTTAAACTCAAATCTGATGCTCTTCATATATTCTCAAAATTTTTACCTCTTGTTGAACGTATGTTTAAAACCAAGCTAATTACCTTGCAAACTGATGGAGGTGGTGAATTTAAACCCATTACCTCTATGTGTCAAAAACTTGGCATTACACATCGTCTCTTATGTCCTCACACCCATCAACAAAATGGGCTTGTCGAGAGAAAACACCGCCACATTGTGGAAACTAGTCTAGCCTTATTGGCCCACTCATCTCTTCCTTTTACCTATTGGGCCGTGGCCTTTGAGACTGCAGTTTATTTAATTAATCTGCTTCCCTCTCCAACCCTCAAAAATAAATTACCCTATTTCATGGTCCACCAACGAGAGCTCGATTATAATTTTTTAAAAGTATTTGGTTGTGAGTGTTGGCCAAATTTAAGACCATATATACAAAATAAGCTCAATTTTCGGTCAACTTCCTGTCTCTTTTTAGGTTACAGTACCACTCACAAAGGTTACAAGTGCTTGGATCTAAATACAAACCGTCTATACATTTCTCGTGATGTTCTTTTCAACAAAACTTCATTTCCCTTTAATAAAACTCGGCCCAATACCACAACTGCTCCTCTCTCTTCAACACAAGCTTCCTTACCCATTCTTAATCCTTCCTTACTCGGCCCATTTCCAAATACCCAAACATCTAGCCCACCCTCTCCCAGACATAACTCTTCTTCTTTACTCGGGCCCGCTCCAACCCAACACTCACACCCTAACTCTTCTTCCTTACTCGGGCCCGCTCCAACCCAACACCCACATCCATCCTTATCATCTTCAACCACGAGACCCACTATGTCCTCGCCAAATCCCGAATCCTCTGCATTCACTCAAGCTCCACCTGTTTCTCCTCCTATTCTTGTTCCTCCACGTTTGCCGATCATCACCCGTGCAACAACCAATTCCTCTCGCCCACGTATTGTCACCGATGGCACCATTCCATATCCTACTCGATAGTGTTTCATCACCACTACCTCTGTTCTTGATGATCCTTCCAGTTACTCCATTGCTTCCAAATTCTCAGAATGGTGAGATACCATGGCTTAAGAGCACGCTGCACTTCTCCATAATACTACCTGGAGTTTAGTTCCCCCTATCACTGGTTCTAATGTGCTTGGATGCAGGTGGGTATTCCGAACGAAGACCAACGCTGATGGGTCATTTGAGAGACGGAAAGCACGGCTTGTAGCTAAAGGATTCCATCAGCAGCCTGGAATTGACTACAACGAGACCTTCAGTCCAGTAGTCAAGCCCACCACTATACGTCTCATTTTATCCATTGCAGTCACTCAAAAATGGCCACTGCGACAATTGGACATCCATAATGCTTTCTTGCATGGCACCCTCACAGATAATGTCTACATGCAGCAACCTCAAGGGTTCATCGACCCAGCCCAACCTACGTACGTGTGCAAGCTCCACAAAGCCATTTATGGCCTCAAGCAAGCCCCAAGAGCCTGGTTTGCTCAACTCAGCTCATGGCTTCTACACTATGATTTTACTGCATCTAAGGCTGACCCATCTTTGTTCTTTCTTCATCATTCTGACCTTACCATTTTTCTGCTAGTATACGTTGATGACATTGTCATCACTACCTCTAACTCGACATCCGTTTCCTCTCTTATACAAGCTTTAGGCACTGCATTTCCTGTGAAGGACCTCGGCACCCTGTCCTTCTTTCTTGGCCTTGAGGTAGACTACACCAAAAATGGTGTTCTGTTGACTTAAAGAAAATATATTAAGTCCCTCCTTGCTCGCAGTAACATGCTACATGCTACATGCTAAACCGATGTCTTCACCAATGGCTGCTTCCCTCAAGCTCTCCAAGTCTGATGCACCAGCTTTCGATGATGTTACATTGTACAGAAGTCTGGTTGCGGGTTTACAGTATTTATCTTTAACTAGACCCGATATCTCTTTTGCAGTAAACAAAGTATGCCAATTCCTTCACTCACCAAAAGAGTCACACTGGAGTGCAGTAAAAAGAATTCTCAGATATCTCAAAGCCACTGTTAATCACGGCCTCATCTTTAATCCTCAATCCAGCTTCACTCTTCAAGCCTACTCTGATGCTGACTGGGGTGGTTGTCCTAATGACAGACGGTCTACAGGAGGTTATTGCATTTATCTCGGCAAGCACCTTATTTCATGGAGCTCTAAGAAACAAAAAACTGTGGCCAGGTCTTCGACATAAACGGAATACAAGGCCATTGCTGCCTCAGCTGCTGAACTCATATGGATTCAAACCCTTACTCGTGAGCTTGGAATTCATCTTCATCAAACTCCCATTCTCTGGTGTGACAACCTTGGGGCAACTTATCTCTCAGCAAATCCAGTCTACCATTCAAAGACAAAACACATGGACATAGACTACCACTTTGTCAGAGATAGGGTTGCTGCCAAGACACTCCATGTCTCCTTCATCAGCTCTAAGGATCAGATCGCAGATGTTCTTACCAAGCCCCTGGTTGCAGACAAATTTTTACATTTTAGATCGACTCTCAATGTGGTTGACACCCCCTTGGATTCGAGGGGGTGTATTAGCCTTCATAAGTCTGTAACCCATCCAGGATTACCATCATAGCAGATACACACATCACCGTAGTATTTTCATGCTTATTCTAGAAGTTCACTGTAGGTACAGTAGTTAGTTATTCTCTGCTGTACATATTGTTGGTCTCTGCTGTAATTAGTTATTTCTGTATCTTGTGATTTGCTTGTAATAGTCTATTTATAGACTCTGTCAAAACAGAATAGAATTGTATTGAAGCATTTCTTCTTTCAGTCATTTTATCAAACAGCCCCCTACATTCCCTTTCAAACACCTGACTGTATATTATTCTGAACCACCCTATGCATCTTCATATCAGATTTGCCAGAAGATTTCACAAATAAATTCATGAACCATTTCAAGCCTTAATCTCCAAGAAACCAAATAAATAAAGCACCATAAACTACAACGATAAGAACACAAAACCATCAGAAATGACCTCATGCTATTAACTACGTCCCAAATAGAGAAAAGCAGATACAACGACCTCTCAATACTACTTGCTTCATGCATAAAAAGAAATCCCTCATTTTTCTGCTGCATGGTCTCATTTCAGGGAGTTTTCAATATCAATGACGAATCGGTACTTGACATCACTCTTGATCATCCTCTCAAGAGCTTCATTTACATACTGAATCGGAATTACTTCTATCTCGGGATAAATCTTGTGAGCAGCACAGAAGTTTATCATTTCTCGTGTATCTTTCGTGCCTCCAATTGCACTACCAGTAATGGTTTTCATTCCTGCATGCATGTAGTTCATTAGGCTGGCAAATTCTGAAACCTAGATTGGTAAATTATATGAATTTCAAGAAATTATCGAGTTCTGAAATTGATAAAGTTACCTAGCAGAAGGCTAGCAGGGTTGACTTTGACTTCAGTGGGGAAACCCACAAGGACCAGAACACCGGCAGTCTTTAAGAGTGACATGTATGGATCAAATGGATGATCCCCAGATGCTGCGTCTATTATAAAGTCCAATGTCCCAGCCAGGGTCTGTAATAAAAAAAATAATATAGTAACCATCAGTTAGAACAAAAATCATCGATTAAGGCATCAACTTTGGAAAAACATTTTCTAAAGTTTGGAAAAAAATTGAAGATAGAGAGAAATAGACACATAAAACGAGACATAACGTTTATATTAAGTCTTCTTAAACGAGGTAAAAACTCAAGGAGATCTTAATTAAACTAAGAAGCAGCCTTGTGTTGTACGTTACCTCCATCTGCTGTTGGTCAGATGAGATCACAAACTTGTCTGCATTAAGAAGACTTAGGGCCTCCTCTCTCTTAGATATGCTTGTGCTGAAAACTGTAAAGTTCAACCCAAAAGCCTTGCCAAACTTGACAGCCATATGACCCAGACCACCGAGGCCAATCACTCCTAGAGATTTACCAGGTTGATTCATCTTGTACCTCATCATGGGGGCATAAACTGTAATTCCAGCACAAAACAGAGGTGCTGCTGAAGCCAGTGGATAGTTGTCTGGAATCTTATAGCAATATCTGTAGATCCAATAATTTCCCAAAACAAAACTATATGTTAATCCCATAAGTGATATATGCAATTAACTTTCCACCATCAAGTCACGATGAGTAGCTGATCATGATGTTTTGATATTATCAATTCATTAATCACAAACCAATTGACTTTCGCTTCAAAACTCCACATTATGATATTATCAATTCATTAATCACAAACATGGAATTAACTTTCGCTTCAAAACTCCACATTATAACCACGCAGGGCATTGAAATCAAAAATTTCCTAAGGAAGAGATCGATGGCATCACATGAAATCAAATTCAATTTGTTGTCAAGTGATGCCATCGATCTCTTCCCTAAAATTCAATTTGTTGTAAAATTCTCAGAACTGCTTCTATGATCTCGTTTGACAAATAAAATGAGTGAAAATCGAATGTAAATTTGTGATAAGCCTACTGTCAAGTGCAAAAAAGCCAATTAGTAATGTTGGAGAGAAACACCAGAGGAATAGATTGCACAGACAAAAAACAAAGAAAAAATAAAAGAAAAGAAACTCAGAATGGTGGCTCTAATGCCATGTTAAAATAGAAAGAATTCTGAAAAATCATAAAAGTATGTATTTCTGTATATATTAAACTATATAAAGGAGGCCTATATATTGGAATATGGCCAAAGAAAATAAGTAAATACAAATAAAAGGAAAGATTCTAACCTAACATAATTATAAGAAATTAAGGATATAATCTAACATAATTCTAAAAAATTTTAAATATAATCTAATATTTTAAATATATTCTAAGATACAAATATATACGGTAACACTAACTAACTAGGGAATGCTGATACTAAATAAATCAATTTGCAAATTTACTTACTGTTGTAAAAGCTGACACAACAAATATAATGCTGATGTAAAAACATGTCACATCAGATTTAATTACTTAAAAAGTATTGATGTATATACCACATGAAAAATGCTACGGCCACAGCTATTAGACACCGATTTTGAGTATCGCTTGACGTGTTCTGTCTATTGAAGCATTTTTTTTTTCTTTTTTTTTTATTCATTCGCTTCCCACATCACGATATTTTTAATATTCTATTCTTATTTTTAATATTTTATTACCCTCTATTCCCCATTTCTAATATTTTATTCCCTCTGCACATTTCGTCTTTTGTTTTCTTCCATCGATCATCTCTTCTTCCCCGAGGAACAACGAATGTGAAGGAACACGAAGGAACCGAAACCTCGTTAAAGTTTTTGAGAACCTGGGTCGGGAAGTGGTGGGTGACGCCACACTGGTCAACCTCACCACTTAGTGAGGAACAACGATGAGGAAGAGGACGACCCGGAAGAAGACAGTCTCTTGGGGCTGCCCAGGATTTCGCTCAAGAACTGGAAGGGTTTGACGATGGTGCCAAAGAAAACAAAACGGAAGAGATTGGAGAAAGGGTTGCGGGATTTGTTGGAGGAGGAAGCAGAGGGAGTGGAACTGACGGGAGACGACGCAGCAGCGACTTAGAGCCTTGACGTCGTCGATCTTGCTGAAGACAAGGAGGAGGAGGGAATTGGGTAATCGGTCGAAGTGGGTTTGATTTTGGAGATTGAGATGGAGAAAGTGGGTTAGGCGTAGATCTGGGAGACGATGAGGCATGGGTTTGATTTAGAGGTTGAGATGGAGATTTGGGAGAGAGAGAAAGAGAAATGAGAAACCAACCCAAAATACATAAAAACGTAATCGTTCGGTTTTACAAGAGATAGAATTGTGGACATGGTGGAGGAGACACCTCCGGGAAGAAGAGAGGATCATTGAAAGAAGACAAAAACGAAATGTGGGGAATAAAATATTAGAAATGGGGAATAGAAGGTAATAAAATATTAAAAATAGAAATAGAATATTAGAAATGCTAGCTGCGGGAAGCGAATGAATAAAAAAAATGCTATAATGAACGGTACTTTATATTATTATTGTATTGAAATTTGAAAAAATTGAATTAGGATTTGAAAAAGTTGAATTGTTTATTATATTTTATATGAGGATTTAAAAAATATGTAATGATAAGATGAGATGAGAATTTTATGTCTCATTCCACCTCCAAACCTGCCCTTATTTTTCATAGCACAACTCGATGATCGTATATCCTCATTTTTCACGTAAAAAATATCAGCTTACAACATCTTAAAAATGAATAATTATAGGATTACTATTCTTCTACTACTTATTTATTATTATTTTTATATTTATTTTTTAAAATTTTTTTACTTTACTTAATGGTTAAGGAAGTAATTATTAGTAAAATTATATTTTTTTTTATTTTTTCTTAATGATTAAAGAAGTTAAAAAAATACATAAAAATAATAATAAAAAAATAAAAGTTTCAAATAAATTATAAATAATAAATAGATAGTAATAAGATAGTAATTCTATCACTATCTTAAAAAAATTAATAATGTTAGAGAGAAGTCATTATAGCAATGCACACTTTGTACTCACTGTGTGACTGCTTCTAGTTGATTGTTTCTAATACTCACTTGGAGAGATATGTGATCTACATGATACCACATCATATGTGTAAAATACATACTCCTAATAGTGACTTCTATCTATATTTATTCTAAAAAAATACTTGCCTTTCATGGACAACAGTGTAGTTGGAGTATCCTCCCCTGGTGATTGTACCATCATTATCGATGCAGTTAAAAGTGCCAACAACTCCCTTTGCACAATAAACTTCTATCGCATCATTACTAAAATGGCAATCCCTGCAAGAGTTAACATAAGTTCCCACCCCAACATGGTCCCCAACTTTGAAACCGCGGACATTTGAACCAATCTCCTTCACAATTCCAGCAATCTCGTGTCTGCAGCCATGCAAATAATCCAATGACCATCAGTTTATAAAAATAACAAAAAAAGAAAAATATATTTTTTTTTTCAAGATTGTTTATTAATATTACACTCAGCACACATGTGGCATGCATGGAAGCTTTGTATCTGAGTTAATTACATAAAAATTAGTTACTTGTTATTTAGAGCCCTACTACGACCACCGAAAAAATGATCCGAATGAGTTTACTGAATAGAACATTTTATTTTATTTATTTATTTTCTTTTTTTCATATATTTTTTTAATTATTATATTTAAAAAAAATAAAAAATTCATAATATCAGTATAAATAATAGTTACCAATGATGTGATTTGACTATCTTTATCATGAAATTAGTGCACATTATATTAATTAGAAAAATTTTATTCATTATCCTCACATTACATACCATACATAATTTTTTTTTATTTAATTTTTTTCCTCTTACTAAATGTGTGATTATGATGATGAGTAAAAGAAATCAATTAGTTTAGGAATAATAAAATAAAAAAAATTAGAAAATAAAATAAATATAGTGTGTAAAAATGATGAGTAGCAAAACGCTATTAATTAATACCCAGGCACCGCAGGATACTTGGAGTTCCCACGTTTGTTCCTGGTCCAAATTACGTCGCCATAACAAACTCCACAGTGCGTGATCTTTATAGAAACATCATCTTCTCCAATAGCCCTGCATGAATTTAATTCCAACAGCTCAGTTTCTTCCAATTTCAACATTTTAATTATTAGCAGAACTAGTCTGGAAATCGTAAGTCAAATCAGGAAAGTCATCAAGCTTAATTAAACATATATAGATCAAACTGCGATCGACAACAAACAAATTAGTGATGCTATATATATATATATGATATTAAATAGGCTTTGATCTCTGTAATTTTTTTCTTTAATCTGGAGAAGAAAACCAACGTCTAGCTATCAATTATATATTGTTTCATACCTACGGCTGAATTTGCAAGGTGAGAGAACTCCAGACTCATCTCTTGCCGCCCATCCAAGGCAGTCTTCGTTTGCGCGTGCAGAACCCATTGTATGTGCTTATAATTTTGTAAATGGCATTGGGCTCAACTCCCCTATCTCCTATTTATAGTATGAGCGGGGCTAGTCTGCCGCTGAGTAGCACCGGTCAAGTGTAGCGTTAGTTTATTTTTATTTATTTTTATATTTTTTTAATATATTTAAATATTTTAAAAAAATAAAAAAAATATATTAATACATTTTAAAATTACTTTCTTAATTATTAAAAAAAAAATTAAAATGGCAAGCGGTATATTTAAGTTGTAGACTTCAATCAATAGAAATAATGTACTTGTCATGCATGTTTTATCATTCAAAAAAAGAGAAAAATGATTAAATAATTAAATATTATTTTTCATTGTGAATAGTAACTAACCATATTTAGAGAGAACTTAAGATATACTATTCATCAAATTTTAAACTTTGAACCATTGATTAGTTCAATATAAAAGTTTTTTTTACATCTAACTAAAGTTTAAATTTATATTAACATTTAGCTAATCCATTATTAATGTTCTAAAGTAGTATTTCTCTTATTGTACCGGATATGTTGATGCAAGTACTGCCTAGTACTCCACGTATGCAATGACCTCGATCGACTTGTTTTAGAATTTTTACCATAAAAACTAGAGCGATTTGGTGAAATGCCAGGCCAATTTAAATATTGATGTGACATACGCTCTGAGCTCATCGTTCGAAGACTTGGAATATTGTTTCCTCCTGCGTGTGATTGGTTCTCTTCCCAACACACGAGTGCAAAGGTTGCTTGCTCGTATGTGTATATATCTATAAATATATATATAAAGTAAGATAAATATCTTAATTCTAAAAGATTGTTGCGGGATATTGTCACTATAATGTTGCTATATAAATATACAAGCAGGTTAATAGAAACTTAAGCCTAGGGGTGATTAACGGTCCGGTCGGACCGAACGGACCGACCGGACCTACCGTTTCGGTCCGGACCGGACCGGACCGAGACTTAGACCGGTCCGGTCCGGTCCATATTTTAGAGGACCGAAATCATTCGGTCCGGTCCACGGTCCACAGTTTTTTCGGACCGGACCGGACCGAATGAAAAATTTAAAAAAAAATATATTTTTTTATATATATTTTATATATAATAATTGTACAATTAACAATATAAATTTTTAAATATATTATTAATACTTGTTAATATTCTATAAATTAACAATATTTTATATATATCTTCATTTAACCTATCACTATTAACAATATAAAATTTTAAATATACTATTAACACTTGTTAATATTCTATGAATTAATAAATATATAATATCAATTAGTTAATTATATAGTAATTATATAAATTAATAATATAATTTTCATCTAATTTATTATCATTGACCATATAAAATATTTTTTTATTGAGTTTGTTACATAATCCACATTAATAAGTCACTTAGTTTAATTTAGTATTTTAAATAAATTTTTTTTATTAATTATTAAAAAAAAAAAAAAAAAGAGGGCGGACCGACTGGACCGGACCGGACCGGACCGGACCGATAGCTATCGGTCCGGTCCGGTCCCTTTGGGTGTTCGGTCCGGAAAAATAATGGACCGAAAATTTTCGGTCCATCGCCGGACCGGACCGGACCGGACCGGACCGGCCCGTTTGCAGCCCTACTTAAGCCAAAGTTGTTTTATATGCAGGTTTATTTTTTCATCTTGGTAGTCTATTCATGTCATTTGATTTGAAGGAGTTGCTTGTTTCTATCAACACCGTTTAGAGTCTTTAGACTATGTTTTCAAAAATATACACATAGCCTCTGTTTGGTTTCGGAATAGCCAGATGTATTAATTCTGCTAGATCATGTTTGCAGCTTTAGAGAACTGATGCTATCTCGGTGCACAAACGTTTCGAATGAAATGAAAGTTGCATTTTCGTCGAACCCAAGAGGGAGGCAAGTGCACCAGAGAGCAGTAGAGACAAATGCTACAGAAGCAGCCAATGTAGAATACAAGGGGAGGAAGCTCTTGATCCAATGATGGGAGAATAGGATCTAGGGGTGAACGAAAGATTGAGTGTACCCTCACTGCTAACTGGCAAACCGTCCACATCGGCGGAAAGGACTGCTAATGTCCTTCTTCAGGCACATCCTTTGAAATTCCACACTGAGAAATAGTCATTGGTATGCCCTCAATCCCCTCTTGGGATTTGACGGAGGTCAAGGTGTCGAGACATGCAACATTGGATTACATACCCTCTTCGTTCAAGTCGACCAATTGTATTCAATCTGCCACCTATTAGGTGATGAACATACCACTATGAGGAATGAGAGTAATTATTTTTGATGTGTTTTAGACTCTAGGTCTAGTTTATCGACTAAACCTCTATCTTTTCTATTATAATCTTATACTCATATCTTACACGTACACTTCCATCTGGATGAGGCACGCCTAACCTAACCAAATCTTGGGTGTTGATTGCTTGGCTGGCACCCTTGACACAATAGAACCTTGCTAGAACCTTGCTAGACCAAACTTCAGGAGGAGGAGCGAGACTGATCGGCCCGCCAGGAGGTGGAGTTGGAGGGGTTCAGGAAGTCAAGCCATGACCTTCACGATGAGAAGGACAAGCTAGTCAAGTAGCACAACTCCAATGTGAGGTCCCACAACTGGTGGCATAGGACGTACCAAGACCTCACCATGTCCTAGAAGCGCAATACATAGCTTGTCAAATCTTGAGACAAGCAGATGAAAACTTTGGAGTCTGAACTAGATTCCACTCGAGGTGAGTTGTTGCCTCAGAACTTGTAGATTGAGGCTCTAGAGTCTAAGCTGGCTTCCACTCAGGACGAGCTGGCCAAGAGTGAAACTATAGGTTGGTTAGGCAATAACGACAAAAAATTCTAACGAGAGATAATGTTCCTGAAGATGTAATGAACAATTCATGTAAATAATGAAATGACACATATATGTATACTTTGGCAAGGAATCACCCTCTGGGGCACAGACACATGGGTCCGTAAAACTTGGCGAAGAGTCACTCTCTTAGTGAAACGCATATTTATATAAGTATGGTGAGAAATCACCCTCTGAGGAGTTATCCTCGCATGCATTGTACTTTAAAGGATGAGTATTATTTAGACGAGTAATCACTCATCACTCAATAGGTCAAATCCATAAAAAAAAAAAAAAAACTGTCAACACATAAAGATTCGTCACATAGATATTCGTCACACAGACATTTCGTTGCCTGATGGGCAAACAGGGGATGAGTTACATCGTAGAAATCTCTTCTACCTGAATGACATCATGCAAGCCACCTAGTGTGATACCCCATATGATATGATAAGGGTAGGTGGTGTATGAGATCCCACATTGCTTGGGAAGGAGAAGTTCTTGCTCTTTATAAGGTTCCAATAGGGCTCCAATTGTATCATTGACTAGTCCTTTTGGAGTATAGGCCATGTGGTTTGGGTCTTCCATTGGGGCATTACAAATGGTATCAAAGTCTATCCCAACCAGAAATATGGGACTGGAGCTGTGCCACCTATAAAAGACAGGCCCGACGAGGACGTCGGGAATTTAAGGGGGGTAGATTGTGATACCCCATATGATATGGATAAGGGTAGGTGGTATATGAGATCCCACATTGCTTGGGAAGGAGAAGTTCTTGCTCTTTATAAGGTTCCAATGGGGCTCCAATTGTATCATTGACTAGTCTTTTTGGACTATAGGCCATGTGGTTTGGGTCTTCCATTGGGGCGTTACACCTAGCTTGTACCCCAACACAGGCCGACTTATACATAGAGATAACATGTTGCATCAGGGAATTTCTACCCGGCAACCAACTCAAAGATACTAACACGTGATATACATCCCGGTTATAGGGTGAGGCCAACACGATACTGCCCCACCCCAATCATTCATGGGGAATCCTTCTACTTGCTTGAAGCTCCCAGCGACGTCTAGTAGGAATGGGCACGGGGAACTCCATCCTAAATGGGAAGATTGATGCATGGTGCAAATACTCATACAAAGATATAAATACATGACGTGATCACGAGTCATGGAAAAACAGCAAACACATTCAAAGTCTAGAAAAATAAGAAATGAACATAAAATAGACATAATGATCCAAAACGGATTTATTTATGACATAATGGATGAGGTTACAGAAAATACAAATGCCTCTCACATACAACATTCACCCCACATTCCATAGTCTTGACTTAGAAGCTAACCTACCACACACTGTCGAACTCGCTACTCAGTCCCATGGTTCCTTCCCTGCTTCCTCTAAAGATTTTAGCTTCACGAGGTCTCAGGTGCCTAAGATCATAAAAGTGAAATTTTTTCTCATGTCCAAGTCCTTTTTATAGGGTGTGACTATTAGACGTCCTTCTGACACATCTCTGACTCTAGGTATACTTGAGTAAGAATGCTTAGGCCTCGATTGTTACACTGCAGGATGACATAAACAGACAACCAAGGCATGGTCCACACTTCCTTACAACCTACCAACTTCTCAGCCTGTCCTTGAACGAGGGTCTTCCACGTGGCATCGGACCATTCCTCTAGGTTTAGATGATATGACTTCCCAACTTGTAATCCTTCCAGCAAACCCACTCCGAATGTGACCCTTCAGGTGGAGAGTTGGCTTCTATGTACGACACTGCTACTCTTCTATGCATCTTCCGTATTATTTCAAAAAGCTCTCATATCTGACACAGTCTATCCTTGATCGTTGCTTGCCCCAAGCGAGTAACCCTTGCTTGCTTTGGGCGAGTAGCTCTTGTCTCATCAAAGTCACTGGCCTCTTCAGCTCCTTGTTCTTGCCTACATGGCGGGTGACTTTTCTAGCTCACCTACTATGGGGAGAGATACTCATCTCCACCTCACTCCAAGACATATCTTCCAGGACATTTTTAAGGTGCTTGTTCACCCACATGTTGGACTAACTACACTTTGCAGCACCCACAACAATTTTCTTCACCAACCAATGGAGTGTTCCTCATCTTTCTTTCTACTTGATCGTATTGGTGGTTTTTCTCCTTGCACTGGCGGGGCCCTCACATGCTCTGTACTCCCCATACCATTCCTAAGTGGTATGTTACCACGACTTTAATATGGGTTGAGAGATTCTCCGTGATGATTGGAGTGGAGCATTTTTGTATTAGCTTAACATGATATCGCGACTAGAGGTAATCCCCACATTCATCAAGTGGAGTGTCCTTTGAAATGATTTGGTAGAGGTGTTCCATGTGTAACTGGGTAGAGAGATTTCCCATGCCAAATGGGTGGAGGATTCCCACACTTGGTGATTTTTATGAATGTACATGTGTTTTTCTCATGGGGTATTTCATCGCCATGCTTATGGATATATGTGTTTTGCTCAACACAGTAATTCTACGCCATACTTAGGAATACATGTGTTTGGGCCCAAAAGGTAATTCCTCGCCATGCTTAAAATATATGTGCTCTTAAAATCATTTACATGAATTGGTGCATGCATGTTCATTGACATTTTTCACTTTTAGTATTGTCATGGGTTTTAACTTATTGAGGTTTCATAGAAATTTAACTGTGGTGATCCAACATGCGGTTTTCTTTCTCGAAATCATAAACCTTGATGTAGATGTTGCCCAGGAGAATTATCTTGAAGAAGAAATGTTGTGTTTGTGGAGCTTGGTTTTGTTGGTGTGTCACCCCGATTGGATGACCCAACTCGACAATGATGTGCTATGGTTTTTTGGTAGATTTTCAATGAGGCTTCGGCCATGAAATGTAGGCTTTGGGCTATCAAAAAAATTTTAGATAGAAATTTTGCTTGACGTTTGTGTAACATGTAGCTGGAGAGAACCTCGGACAGAGAGTTCACTCAAGTGAATATCAAATAAAGAGTTCACTCAAGTGAATGATGCAGAAAAGTAAAAATTAAGGTTTTCGTCATGTGACACTATAAATATGTATTTAATGAACTGTTTAGCAGGTTCTGAGTGTTCTGAATAGTGAGATTTTGCCTCAAAGTGTATTTTGTGATTCCTTAGTATTATAAAATCCTATGTAGCTCTGTTTATGTAGACATGTTGCCGAATCACGTTAGTTTTGTGTCATGTGATTGATTTGCTTATGTTTGTTTTACTTTGTTTGTCGTTGTTTTCTCACAACAACTAGTATCGAGAGCCAATGTTCAGGTTTGAAGGGAAAACGATTGCTGGAAATGAAGTGAAAGCATTTGGGATCAAGAAGCTTGATGGTACTGAATTCAACTACTGGAGGATGTAAATAGAGGACTACCTCTATGGGAAAAAAACTTCATATTCCATTGTTAGTGAAGAAGCTTGAGAGTATGGACGATATTGATTCGAACCTGTTAGATTGACAGGTTGTGAGGGTTATTCAGCTGATACTATCAAGATCAGTTGCACACAACATTATCAAGGTGAAGACTATAGTGGATCTCATGACAGCTTTATCTCGTATGTATAAAAGAAAGTCGGCAAATAATAAGGTGCACCTGATGAAAAAATTGTTCAACCTGAAGACTGCAAAAGGTACTTCTGTTGCCCAACACCTGAATGAGCTTAACAATATCAAAAACCAATTGTCATCTGTAGAAATTGATTTTGATGACGAGATTTGGTCATTGATATTATTGGCATCATTGCCAAATAGTTGGGAGGCCATGATAATCGCTGTAAGTAATTTTGCTGGGATTTAATTCTTGCTAAAGAGGTGCGCATAAGAGATTCTGGTGAGATCTTGGGTTCGAGTTTGGCCTAGAAAGTTGAAAGTTGGGGCAAGGGTCAATATGAGACTGGAGGCCACAACTACAAGTTCTCTGATGTGTGCCAGGGTCAATATGAGACCAAATATTCCCCATGCAGTGGGAGTTGAGAGTTACCCTACGATGTCTTGACTGAAGGCGTTGTACGTGAGGAACTAAGGTTGTGCACATTTTCAGTTAGTCTTCTAGATTGAAGACAAGGGCTATAAGCTGTAGACGTGGAGGATTACATGTTTGGAGATGATGGTAAGGTGTTGGCTATAACCAGTCTCAAAGTGGGAGATTGTTGGATTTGTGGAGCCTGGTTTTGTTGGTGTCTGCCCGATTTGATGACCCGACCCAACAATAATGTGTTATGATCTTTTGGCAGATTTTCAATGAGATTTGGGCTATGGGGCAGGGGCTTGGGCCTATCGATCCAAGCCGAAGCGAGGCGAAGCTCAAACAATTTGAAGACTCAAGGTGGTGAACTACGATACAAAGGTAAGAATTTGTTGGAAGACAGTTGATCGAACTTCCATGGAGGAAGCAAAGACTACACAAGGGATGGGCACGTCAGTTGAAGATAGAACATGCTAGCAGTAAGAGGTGGGATCAGTTGCCCAAATCAAAGATGAGGGCTCAGCTACAGGTTCTATTATGTGTGCTAGGGATAGTACGAGACCAGATATTTCCAATTTTGTCTTTAGCTACAGATCCTAATGCTAAGCTATTTTGTCTTCAACCGACATGCACATCTCTTGTGCAGTCTCTGCTTCCTCCCTGGAATTCCACTCAGCTACGTCTCAGCTAACTCCCACTTGCTCGATCTCCAGTCTCGCAAGATTTTACCTTTGTACTGTGGTTCACCACCTTCAGTTAGCAGGATATAATTCAAGGTGTGTGACCATTGTGGTGTGTCGGCTCAATTTAATGACCAGACAGAAAGTTTGCTCAATGTTTACACAACAAGCATCTCAAGCGAAGTTCAGGCATAGAGTTTGCTCGAATCTCACTCAACAGGTCACTCAAGCAGACTTCGAACAAAGAGTTCTCTCACGCGCTTGACACTCCGCTCAATTTAGGGTTTATGCCTTGTGACACTATAAATATGTACTTAATGAATAGTTTAGCAGGTTCTGAGTTTTCTGAATAGTGAGATTTCACCTTAAAGTGTATTTTGTGATTCCTTAGTATAATAAAATCCTCTGTAACTCTGTAGATGTAGGCACATTGTCAAACCACCACGTTAGTTTTGTGTCGTGTGATTGATTTGCTTGTGTTTGTTTTACTTTGTCTGTTATCATATCTTCACGACACAAAAGGCCTGCCCAGCCTGAAGTGTAGCCACGGAGGCCTGTCTTCATTTAAGTTATATTTTATAATTTAAGATGTTTATTATAATTAGGCAACGAATACTTTGTCGTACTATATTTTGATGTAAGTGATGAACTTATGATGGTGTGCAATTAATATGTAGCACGAAGTGATAGTGACGTTCATATATTATTATTATGGAAGACTATTGGTACACTTCTCTGGTACTACTATACTAGTCTCCGACTAATCCTCTTTACCATTTTCACTATGATTTTTATTATCCAGGTGTGATCGGCATACAACCCTCATCCGAACGTAATGGGTATAGTCAATCGGCTCGCATCTCGGGCATTGTAGTTCCACACCAGGAAGACTAATGAGGATTGAGGACACCACATAATGCCAACACATTTTGTGCAATACAGTGATGACAACTTCTATAAGCATTAGTTAAATCAGTTGGTACCCAAGCATCCATGAAAGTTTCGTCCATTGCACCAAGATATTTCTACAATGATATTATCAAGTGTACGTGAATCAAATAGTGTCTTCTAATCTAGACTCTAAAAATGTTAAAGCATTATGAATGAATTAAGATCTTACAAGAAAATAATTACCTAAAACTAGGAATAATAATGTTTGCAGTTACCTTAATATAAGGATGCACCCCAGTGATATGTGTTGGTGCAATTAGGCATCTCTCAAGATTACAGAGCACCCGCATCACTACCCTAATATGTCGATTTATGATTTCACTAGAATGTTGGAACAGGTCTCCCACAAGTCATTCTCCCCAGGTATGGTCCAACACAAAACAAAACATTGCTACTGATTCATCTACCGCTACCCCTCAAATAGATTGAATAATATCATGTCCACATAATGTGTGCATAAAGCTCGAAATGCATTGACCTACATTCAACAAGTCCTTACAATTCTAAGGATGTCCATTCAAGATTGCAATTATATAAGCATCTCCATGTAAATCGGAGTTGTGTTGTGGAATTCTAATATGCCCTTATGAATGAAACTATGCGAGCAACATAAGAACAGCAATTGTCATTTCCTGCATCATAACCACTAGTGTAAAAGCTCGATCCCTCTTTGATACCAGATGCACTGGTACCAAATAAGGGGTGCTACCCGCCCCCTTCGAGGCGAGGCCACCCCTTCCTCGCACCTTGCCCCGCATGGGGTAGGGATTGGGGTATTCACCCCCGTCGCCCACCCTCGAGATGCTGGGGCGGGGTGCGGGGCAGATTCATAATCTGTCCCGCCTTCATCTACTTAAAAAAAAAAACATTACATTTTATTTGGTTTAAAATTTATTTCTAAATGTAAAAGTAATTAAAAATATATTTTTAGACCCAAATTATAAATTTAAATTTTTTAAATATGACTATAATTTAAAAACTATGTAATTTTTAAATTTGCTAGTGTATATTTTGTATAAGTTGTAGTGTATTAGCTTTTAAACTATATAGTTTTTAAATTTGCCTATATGTATTTTGTGAACAAGGCTAACAAATTATAATATATATTTATATATACACAATTTGTAAAATATATATATTTTTTTGTTTATATTTAATATATATTTATATATATATATATATATAAATGTAGGTGGGGGCGGGGAGGGGAAATGTGGGGCGGGGTTGGTCTCTCCACGCCACCCGCCCCCGCTAAAGGCCCTAGATGCCGGTTGGGGGGCCCCGCACCCACTTGGGTAGAGCGGGGTTGCCTACCCTGTCATGCGGAGGCCGGGCGAACGGGGGTGGGGCAGCGGGGTGTGGGGCCTTGCTGCCCACCCCTAGCCCGACTCTCTTCACTCTAGCTGTTCTATTCCATAGATACGTCATCATTTGACCCACTGTCATTGTCCATAGGTAAGAGAAAAAAAATTGATAGGATAATAAATTTAATTTAATGCCATTACATATAATGCCAACTATTTCGTTTTGAAGTTTTAGAGAAACTTGAATCCATGATGTTTCCACCACCAAGTCGAAAATCTTTTACCATGCCATTGAAGTATGAAATTGAGATGTTTGGAGAATGAGATGATATGATAATTTTATGAATAATAGTGAGATAATTTGAATTAAGTATTTATTAAGTTTTGAGAAATGAGAGAGAAAAAGTTGAATAAAAAATATTATAAAGTTAAAATATTGTTAGAATATAATGTTTTAATATTATTTTTGTTTTGAAATTTGAAAAATTTTGGATTATTTTTTGTGTTTTGTTTAGAATTTTGAGAAAGTTGTAATGATTTGATTGAAAACGTTTGAGTTATGTTTGAGAAGGAAATGAGGTGGTTGAGATGAGATGAGATGAGATGGGACGATTAGATGAGATAGGATGATATGGGATGAGATAAAAATTATTTCCAAACAACCAATATCAATAGTATGAAAATGATAATCATAATATAATAATGAGGCCATAATATAAAAACTCACTCAGAATATGACTAATAAAAAGAAACATATTACGATAAATCAACCAGATTGTTACCTTTAAACATGGCACACAATTGTTATGAATAATAAAGTCAAAGAATAGTGGAAAGAAAAAATCTGGAGAGCAACCACTATTTGGCAGCAGCCAGATCACACCCTACATGGCCTAGCAAAATGACCAATTTCTCCCTGCAACAAAACACATGTTCCCTCTATCAGATTCTCTAATTTGAAATGCCCAGTAGAGCTCCTCTCCCCCATTCCCACCCCCGCGTGAAGTGTTGGGCGTAATGACACGGCAGAAACACGGTGGCTCGTGGAGGAGCTTGGGATGTGGGTCTCAAACAAGGGAAATGGAAAGGGGGAGCTAAGGGAGGCATGGCTGAGCATGGAGGGCTGAGGGAGGTGCGATGGAGCTAGTGGTGGCGAGGGGGTGGCGGCGTAGTAGCTGGAGGGCGGCGAATCTAGGCCAAATGGGTGGAGAAAGGGAGAGTAAGGTGCATGACATGTAGATCTTGGCTATGGGTGGATGGGGTAGGTCGATAGTGGCCAGTGGAGGCTCGAGGTGGTGGTGTACGGCAGGCTAAGGTGGAGAACTTGTGTATGGGTGAAACCCATTTCGGGAAAGAGAGGGAGAGGGTTGCCGTGTTATAAAAGCTCGACGGTGGCTAGGGGGAGGTCAAGGGCTCGGTGGTGCTGGAGGCTGACAACAGCGGCGGTAGCAGCGACGAGAGGGAGAAACTGAGTAGGAGAACCCATTTTGGGTTGAGAGATGGGGCTGCTCGTGGACGCTTGAAGGTGGTTGCATGTGGCCAACGTGAGGGGGAGTTGATGGTGGTGGCCGATGGCACTGCAGGTGGCGCACAGCGGGGTTGGGTGAGCTGAGAGGGGGAATTGAGTAGGGGGAGGGGGTGCTGCCTGCATGAGCTGGGTGAGACAAACGAGGCTAGGTGAGCTGAAATGCACGTTTTATTCTTAAATAAATAATAATAAGATGACACATAAGGTGTGCTTCAAGTTCACAACTAATATGTAGAAAACCTCTAGTAGAAAATACAATGAAAGGCCTAATCTGCCAACTCAACGTAAACGCCCATCCACTCTTGTGACTTGACATTGCAAAGAAGCTTTTTTGAACTGTCTAACCACGTAGTCGTTTTCCTGCGGTTTGTATAGTAATATGAGATAAGATGATTTTAAATAAAAATTAAAAGTTAAATAAAATATTATTTTTTAATATTATTATTGTTTTGAGATTTGAAAATTTTGAGTTGTTTATTATATTTTGTGTATAAATTTAAAAAATTATAATGATTAGATGAGATAAGATAAAATAATTTCTCTATCCAAATGGAGTATGCTCATTTCAGAAATCGGACACAACGAGAGTGGAAATCAAAACTGGTATGATTCTTCATATTCTTGTAATGGTTGTAATCGGGATTTTGTACGTAAATGGAGATAGCTGCTGCAATGAACTTACCCAAACGTACACAAGGTGTATGATGAAATGGGAAAGAGGCAACATAAATGAATAAAGACTGAATGCAATAACATAGATTCACGCTGGAACTATTCAAGGCAGTTCCTTCCTCCTACTACAAGCTATTGGCAATGGACTCAAGAGCAAAAGATCCCTCCTCCAGGTTCCTCCTTCGCCCATCTATAGACTTTCTAACAAACTTTCTCAACAAAGATAACCTCCCCTGCCCTTCATACTAGACTAAAAGTTTTCTAACAGCAAGGAACGCACCGTTTGGTCTATATATACCAAAACAGTACGTTTTATACAAGCCTAAAATTAAACTCTACTAACTGGGATGCACTGTTTTGGCTTACCCATGCCAAAACGCTGTGCCTTACACTTAGTAACACACAAACATGACAACAACGTAAGACCCACTAAAGATAACAGAGGATGACGCCGTTCCATGAGCACTCTTCTTCACTTCAACTCAGTTCGTAGAACACTTCAATTCTTCCCCTTCTTCACTTTGTGTTCTCCTCTCAACACTTAGGGTTCATAACAAACACAGCCATTTGACCCACTGCTCATTTCTTCTTTACTGCGCTTCAAGGTCACTGTCCCATACAATGCCTCATCCAAGTTTGCCCTCGCTACAGCACTATGAGATGTTGTCACTAGGCACTTGCTATAGGAATCCAACATATTGAAGCGATAAAAGCAAATATGTTATGGATTGCCAATGATCGATGAACAATAAAGCAGTGCAAATATCAAAGTACCAATAGTAGCAGTTGAATCAACATCAATATAAACGCTACAAAATTCATAATGACAATAGGTGGGTATATATTCAACGGTAATGATATTCTTACACCTCCTTTACTATTGTTTTACCATTCAATTTGTTTTCCCTTTTCCTCTTTGAATCTCAATTAAAAATCTCAGAATATGACCTTCTTTTCTTCTTCAGAAGAAAATAAATTCAATCAACCAAAATAATCTTGTAAATTAATTCAAAATTAATTCAATTTTATAAATCTTGTATGCCATGTAAATTAATTCAAAATTAATTCAATTTTGTTAATTTTTTTTCAGACTCTTGTATGCCATGAGATTGAGAATTCAGGAAATTGATAAGTTGTGGTGGATACCCACTAGAAAGGGTATATTCTCTATTCGTTCCTTTAATAAGACCCTAAAAAATATGCATCCCAATCACTTTCCATGAAAAAGTATTTGGAGAAATAAGGCACCCCTCAAAGCGTTTTCTTTTTTGCTTGGACAATACTTTGGGCAAGACTTGACTATGGATAACTTATGGAAACACTGGGTGATTATTGTGAACTGGTGCTGTATGTACAAGAAGAATGCATGGTGAGACTGTGGATCATCTTCTATTGCATTGTGAGGTCGCCAGAACGTTATGAGATGATATGTTCAGGAGATTGGAGTTAGCCTGGGTTATGGCTGCTACTGTGGTGAGCTCTTGGCTAGTTGGAAGAATCTGAGCGAAATTCCACAAATCACAGCTATGTGGATGATGGTTCTTATATGTATTATATGGTGCCTGTAGAAGGAACAAAATAATTGGATTAAGGAGTGCTCATTGGAGGAGATTAGAGTGTTCTTTGTAAAAACTGTATTCCTTTGGGTGGATGTTGAAGATTTCAATGGCATAGATTTTCATAATTTTCTTGTTTCTATTTCTTCCTCCTAACTATGTGTAAACTCTTGTATACCCTATGTGTACTTGGGCTATGCCTATTATTATTATTATTATTATTATTATTATTATAATCTATTACTTATAAAAAAAAAAAAAAAAACAGAGAAATGATTCTAACTAAAGATGAGACTTCTGTCAAGAAATCTAACACCACTCTTAATGTGTAATGTAAATATGTGGTATCTATAAATTTAGAGAGTTCAATAGAATTGTATTGGTAATGAATTTGTTGATAAGCTATTGTGCTAATAGCTTCTTGTTTTACCCTATACTATTTGTTAAGTGGAATCTCTATCATGTACACGATTGAAATAGCAAGTTTATAGAAAAATGCTGATTTTTATTCAGCAGGATTTTATGATTCCAGTCACGCCATTGCTCTGTCCTCTTTTTAGTAGATTTTTATTTAAATGGTCAATGTATAGAACCATTTAAAAAATATTTCATCAATCAATATAAATTAATGAGATGATAAGTTTAGGATGAAGAAATTATAAGTTTATAGAAAAATGTTAATCTTTATCTTGAATTTCACCATGCGGGTCACACCATGGATTTGTCATCTTTTAAGCAGATACTCATCTAAATGAATGACTTACAAAAAAAGTATGACATCAGTTTGTGTGATCAGATGATAAAATCTATAATGAAGAATAGCATTGCTCAAACTTTTAACGCCCACTGTTTGTGCAGTCTTCTATAGAAGAGCAAAAACTTATACTCTGCTTAGGCGAGATATGGAGTTTTGTCACGTAGTTATTGTTAACTCTGTCATGGACAGAGTTGTGTTTTCTCTTGACTTAGGTCTTTAGAGGTATGGACTAGACCATGTCAGTCACGGAAGTGTGCTAGGAAGCTATTAATATTTGTAACTGGCTTGTTTTTAAGTCAACTTTGTATGTCCTCTTTTGTGAATAGAATTAGGTCCGTGTTTATCAAAAAACAAAAAACCCTACAGTTCTAATTTTAAAAAACAAACGGAAATTATTTTCTTAACATAATAAAATTTCATCAAATGGGTTGGCAAAGCAAATTTCCACAAGTTGACATATTTAATAGCAAAATGCCTGCGACCAAATAAATAAAGTACCATAAACTACAACCATAAGAACACTACCAAACCATCATAAATGACCTCATGCTATTAACTACGTCCCAAATAGAGAAAAGCAGAATCCCCCCCTCTTAGTACAACGCCTAATTTCATTGGTGAGAATATCCTGTAAAAGACAAAAGGAAGGATAAATAAGCACAGCACAATTTAATTCCGCAGTAAATTGGCTAACAGAAAGTAATTTATGTGAAAGTGTCGGCACAAGCAATGTATGAGATAATGTGAGGGAAGGAGAGAAGAGTCACAGAGTCTGCGCTTGTGACTGGAGAGAAGACCCCATTAGCATTTGCAACGCTGGTTCATCGTGGTGGAGATGTCTGGATAAAATCGATGGCATCAAATGTCATGTGATCAGTAGCCCCAGAGTCGAGTAGCCAAGAACCACGATCATTATCCAGGGACCTAAATCTGAGGGAGAGACCATATCGTTGGGAGACATGGTCGGTGGTATCAGGGTCGCTGGGTTTAGTGACCACCACAGCTGCCTTACTCGTGCTTCCATCGGTGCCAGCAACATCCATTTTTTTTGGGCCTAAAGATCGTGCCACCAGTCAGGGTATCCATCAGTTTGATGCAATTCTCACGTGTGTGTTTTGAATACATGCAATGAGAACACATCGATCCATTAGTGATCGTGTGAGACTTGGAGACCGTAGTAGGTTTGCCATGGCATAGAGAGGAACCAGCAGAGGAGGATGCAGTTGGACCTAATTTCAAACTTTTGGTGGCAAAAACCGCACCAGAGACATGGTCTGGGTCACCAGTGGACATGACCGCCTGTCAAAGCGCCTTTCTATGAACATGAGCAAAGGCTTGCTCGATGCACTCCTACGAACATGAGCAAAGGCTTGCTCGATGCACTCCTACGAACATGAGCACGCCCCACATGGAATATTTTAGTGTGGGGCATCCTCATCACAAACAAGGAGATGGCAGGGAATGACAACTTTGGCTCTGGCATCGCCGTTTGAGACATCTTTCCTTTGGTTACTTGAAACACTTATTTCCTAATCTTTTTTCCCATGGAGTGCTTTCTAACTTTAATTGTGATACATGCATTTTAGCCAAAAGTCATTGTACTTCTTACCTATTGAGCATGAATAAAACTACTATTCCATTTGCTTTAGTTCATTCTTATGTGTGGGGTCCTTCCCTTATTTCTACTAGCTCTGGTGTTCATTGGTTTGTTATCTTTGTTGATGATTGTACTCGCATGACCTAGTTTTACCAAATGAAAAATAAAGACGAAGTGTTCCAGGTGTTTCATTCATTCCATGCTATGACACAAACTCAGTTTTCAGCCAAACTACGGATTCTCCGCTATGATAATGGTGGTGAATATGTCAATCAACACTTCCATGCCTATTTTGAACTACATGGCCTTATTCATTAGACCACATGCCCACAGACCCCTTAGCAAATGGCGTAGCTGAGCGAAAGAATCGCCATATTCTTGAAACTGCATGTGCTTTACTCCATGGTGCCTACGTACCTAACCTGCACTGGCCTGGTGTAGTTGCTACCACAGTACACCTAACCTACTCAATTGGATGCCTTCCAAAGTCTTGAATTTTAAGACTCCACTCCAGGTTCTTGCATCTCATCTTCCTCTACCCATGGTCTTAATGCTTCCCCCTCGAGTATTTGGCTGTGTAGTTTATGTGCACCTTCGTAAGAATCAACGTACTAAGCTTGATCCTTGTGCCCTCATATGTCTCTTCTTGGGCTATGCCGTACACCAAAAAGGATAATGTTGCTACGATCTGTCTACCCAACATACCTATGTAACTATGGATGTCACCTTTCTGGAGTCTGACACCTATTTTTCCCCGACCACCAATTCTTCTCTTCAAAGGGAGATCCAAGATGAAGTGCACAATTGGTCATGCCTTGATTGGACAAACATCGAAACAGTGGTTAGCGAACCCAGTCCAGAACCCGGTTCCTCCCCTTCAGAATCTGCAGACCCATCTTTTGAGAATAATCCTGAGGTAAGCATTCTTGACACACCTTCAAATATGAATGACATGGATCCTTCTGTTGGATTCACATTACCTTTCAGGCACAATCGTGGCAAGCCACCAAATAGGTACTCTCCAAATATCGAAGAGAGAAGATTGAAATATCCAATTGCCAACTTCGTGTCTACTAGGTGACTATCCAAACCTCTCAAAGCTTTTGTACATGTACTTTGCTCAAATCATGTCTCAACTAGTGTTCAGGAAGCTCTATCTGAATCAAAATGGACCCGGGTGATGGAGGAAGAAATGGAGGCATTACTGCAGAATGACACATGGACACTAGTTCCATTACCTAAAGGAAAGAAGCCAGTAGGTTGCATATGGGTATTCTCCATCAAACATAAAGCAGATGGGTCGATTGAGTGGTACAAAGCGAGACTGGTGGCAAAGGCTATACTCAGACATATAGGATGGACTATGAAGAAACTTTTTCATTTGTTGCTAAACTAAATACTATTAAGATTCTGTTATCTCTTGCATCTAACCTCGACTGGCCATTACATCAATTTGAGGTAAAGAATGTCTTCCTCCACAGCAATCTCAAAGAGGAAGTCTACATAGACATTCCTCCTGGTTACACGACATCCTCAAACACTGAGGGTGTATGCAAGTTGCAGCAACCTTTATATGGACTGCAACAATCACCCCGAGCATGGTATGGGTGATTCAATTTGGCAATGAAGAAGTACGGCTTCTGGCAAAGCCACTCAAACCATACCTTATTCTTGAAGCATAAACTGGGCAAGGTAATTGCTTTGATAGTCTACGTAGATGACATGATTATCACAGGGGATGATAAGGAAGAAAAATCCTGACTTCAGACGCAGCTAGCAACTGAATTCGAAATGAAGGATTTAGGAGGACTCAAATATTTTCTATGAATTGAAGATGCCAGGTCAAGATAAGGTATTTTTCTTTCCCAAAGAAAATATGTGTTGGACTTATTAACTAAGGTAGGAATGTTGGAGTGTAAACCGGCAGACACCCCAATTATTCAAAACGACAAGCTTGGAAAGTATCCAGACCAAGTGCTAACAGATAAAGGAAGGCACCAAATGTTAGTTGGAAAGCTTATCTATCTTTCTCATACTCGTCCATAGGGGTGTAATCGGTCCGATCCAGTCCTGTTTTGGATAAAATCTAGGATCGAACCGGTATGTACCGGTTTTGTATTCTTCAAAACCGATTACGCACCATTTACCCTCCTAAATCGGTACTTCCGGTTTTACCGGTTTTCGGTCCGGTCCGGTTTTCCGGTTTTTTTAAAATGTAAATTTCACAATTTGTCATTAAAAATTTGTTTATAAAAAAAAAAAAAATTTTGATTTTAAAAAAATTGTTTTATACTTTTATTAATATATTAGACTATATAATAGTATTAATATTAGACTATTGGTATAGTTATAAGCTATATATTAGTATTAGTTATAAACTTTTAGTGATTTAGTATTAACATTTTATGTAATAATTTATAAATTATAATAAGAAATTATTTCATATATCAATATATATGTTATATATAAAATTTCACGTAAAAATTTATAATTATACATTATATATAAAACTTATATATATTAATATTTAATATATATAAAATATTTTGTATAAAACTTATATATTAAAATATTATTTTTTATTTTTTTTAATCAACCGGTCCGGTTCGGTCCAAAAAATCCCGGAACCGGCCGGTTTTTACGTTTTAAAAACCGATTCCGGATCGGACCGGTTCAAAACCGGTAAAACCGGTCCGGTCTGGTCCGATTTTCCGATTTTTCGGTTTGAGTTTACACCCCTACTCGTCCAGATATTGCATTTGTTGTGAGCATTGTTAGTCAGTTCATGCACAATCCTAGTGAGGACCAAATGGACGTAGTGACCCGAATACTTCGATACTTGAAGTCCTCACTCGAAAAAGGACTTATGTTCTCTAAGCACACCCATCTAAAAGAAGATGCGTGTATAACTGCGAAGGTGAAGAGTAACGAGATACAAGTGACTAACTATATAGATGCAGATTGGGCAAGGAGCATTTCAGACAGAAAATCCACCTCTGGCTACTTCATATTTGTCAATGGGAATCTTGTTACATGGAGAAGCAAGAAACAAAAAATAGTGGCACTATCAAGTGCATAGGCTGAATTCCAGGAAATCGCAAAGGGACTCTGCGAACTTCTCTGGATCAAAAAACTACTCACTGAAATTGGCTTTGCCCCTACCTCTGAGATTGATCTCTTTTGTGACAACAAAGCCGCAATTGCCATCTCTCATGATCCAGTCCAACACAATCACACCAAACATGTTGAGGTAGATCGACATTTCATCAAAGAGCATCTAGAAGCAAAAACAATTTGGTTTCCATTTGTGAAATATGAAGACCAACTAGCATACATACTCACAAAAGTTGTATCAAGCAAAGATTTTCACAACTCACTTAACAAGTTGCACATCAGAGACCTGTATGCATCAACTTGAGGGGGAGTGTTTGATGTTGAACACGTGGATAATAAGAATCTGCAAGGGAGTCTCACCCTTACACACTCTTGGATAGGACTAGAGTCACACCAGTAACTAAATAGTATTCAAACTTTTGCAATCAACTCTGCCTTTATTTCATTCAATCATCCCCTTTTGTAATCAATGAGATTATAGTTTGAAGCTTACATAACCAATAGAAATTTAAAAATTCAAACCAGATGAAAACCAGCATAATAACCAACAGAAATTTAAATTACGAAAATAAACTTGAAATTTAAAAGGTAAGACTAATAGACCGAGTCTTTAGCCTTGGCAGAGTGCTCTCCTATCTTAGATCATCCATCAATTCCCCCAACTGAAAAAATGCTCGTGTGATACCCCGTATTTTAGTGTATTTTAACTAAATGATTATTTTAATTAATTTAAATATTGGTTCTCTTGTTTTAAAATTTATTGGGTTTCTCGTTGGTTTATTTCATGATTTTTAAGTTGTGAAATATGTTTTGGTGTGCTTTCTTAATATTAAATCTTGTTTTGTATTTAAATTGTTCTTTAATTTAAATTAGTTGTTTGTGAGTTTTAAAATTATTGTGTTGTTAGATTTAATTATTTTATTTTACATAGTCTTTGTGTTTAAATTATTTTATTTAAATTTATTGTTTTGAAATAATTATCATTGAATCATTTTGTGACCCAAGTTGTGAGGATTGGACCTCATTTCTTTCCCTTCCTTTTTCTTTTTCTCTTTTTCTTGTCTTCTTCTTTTCTTTTTCTTCTCATTTCTTTTTCTCCTCTCTCTTTCTTCTCTCCCGTGCGCAGCCCTCTCTCCCCCGTCCATTTCATCGTCCTCCAGCCACTACCGTCGTGAGCCACCGTGCGTCACCGCCCCTCCCATTCTCTTCCTCACCGGCCAGCAACCACCCCCCTCCATTTCCAACCTCTCCTGCGCCGTCGTCTGTCCCCAAGCACGGCTTGAAGCCGCAGCCTTCTCTTCACTCCAGCACCGCCATCGTGCCACCTCCGGCCACCATCTTTTCACCACATCATCCTCGACCTCCTAGCAACCTAATACACCCATCCTCAGCCCCGATCTGCCACCGGTAAAGCACATTCATCTCATTTTTGGATTTGTGCATTTTGGCCTCCAAACACCTCCCACGCCACCACCCACGGCCAACCACCACCACCATTAGCTTCACTAACATCCCCAAGCCCTTCCCTAGTAATCTCGAGTCTTGGTTTGTCCCTATTCGAAAATGGATTTTTGAGACCCACGGCCACAGTACACTTTGCACTGTTATGTTACTGTATTGCTACCTCTTGCACCTCTGTGATCCTTCAAAAATTATATTATAACATTGTAAGTATTTTCCCAAAGAACTTTTGAGATTTAAATATATTTTTGTGCTAACTCATATTTAATGTGATTTGGTTGGTTGTGCCGGACTGAGTCCAATGAGTAAAGGGGTCGGTTGGAATGGATGATGGAGTTGCTTGTGTGATTGGTTTATTCTGTGAGATTTGTTGGCTGTTTAGGGTTTAAATATGGGTGTTTTGAGTTTGACGTCGGTTATGGTGGATATTGATGATTTTAGAAAGTGATGATATATTTTGAAATTATGAGAGTTTTAAGTTTTGAGGAATTAAAATAGGCTATTTTAGAAGCTTAAGCTTAAATATCGAAATATGTGATTGATTCTAAACTTACGAAAATTACGTGATTATTCTTATAAGTAATGATTAATATTTTTTTGGTATTGTTAAGGAAATTCTAAAAAGCTAAGAAGTTCAGGTAAGCGGGGTTCCTATGCTAGATTTGCATAAAAATAAAATGTGCTGAGATTGATTTTAAAAATATGCATGTTTTGTTATGAAAAGAGATTTGAACTACCTCAGTCATTTGTTCTGCATTACTCATGAGATTTTGTTTAAGAATAAAGTATTTTCTGGCATAACTGGTGTAAACATGAACTATTTTGCATTTTGCTTCTGAACTGTGCAAAAGAGAGCGAATATGAAAGTTTGTGCATAAAATTATGTTTTGTGATCTGATTTTGTTCTATTCTGAACATGTTCTGTACTCTGATATGATGTGATTTTTGAAAACTTTGTTCTGTTTTGAAGATGTTATGTACTCTAATATGATGTGATTTCTGAAAACTTTTGGCATGACATTCTGAATCGGGATGTGGTTTGTGGATGATGATCTATTTGACCTACCACGGGTGCTAATAGTGGCTTCTGTTTGGGTTGGTACCAACTGTTCTGTTTCTGGTGCACCCACTTTGGAAACAAAGTGATTTTTCTGGTGGTCTTTCCTGTGTGCACACTCGGGGCTCCGAGAATAAATAAGGGGAATATTCACATTTTGTTTCTGCTCGGTTAGCTACTAGGGTTTGCACAACCCTACCACGGGGATTAAACATGGCCTCTGATGTGATGTGATGTTCTGGTATGATGGTGGTCAGTTATGCTGTGCCAAAAGACTTTGAATAAGAATATTTTCTGAAACATTCGCTATGATATTTTTGATAACATGTTCTGACTCTATATTATGCAAATAAAAAGTGTTTTGTTCTGCATTCTGAAATCTGTAAATGCTCATAGTATATGTTCTCTGCTTACTTAGTTGTTGATAACTCACCCCCTTTATCTTCACAATATTTTCAAATGATTTGGATTTTTCAGCTGAGGATCAAGACTATGAAGCATTGGGTGAGATGACTTAAGAATAATAGAATAAGAATAGAAAGTTTTTATGAGTATTGGTGATTTTTGTTAATTATATTGTTGAGATGTGAGGTTAAGTGACATGTAGAGAAGTTGATATTTTTGGGATTACTGTATTGAGGATTTGATATATGAGTTTGTGCAGTTAATGAAATTTGAAGTGTTTATGTTTGATTTAGTGCTTTTGGAAGTATATTAGCAGTGTAGGAGTTGATTACCAGGTAATATGAGTTAACTCTCCGGACCCTCGGGGACGGGGCGTTACAGCTCAACTCTGACGAGTTACGTGCTTAGTAGAACTCATACAGATCAGGATTAAGTCGTTGAAACTCCTCAGTGCGCACCCGCGAACAATCAGAGTAGGGGAGGTTGTTCCACTTAACCATAAATTTCTAATATCCGCCGTGGCAAGTAGAAACAATTTGGTCATCAAGAACATCTTCAATTTCTTCTCTAGGCTCTGTTTTTTGTGGGAGCTTGGGAATTTCCAACAGGACTTCAACTTCTATATGGTGGCCCTCATACAATTGCAAATCCTCAACATTAACAATAGGGGTGATTTGCAAATCATCTGGCAACTCGATCACATAAGCATTAGTACCCAACCTCTTTAGAATTTTAAATGGACCTGCTTTCTTTAACTGCAACTTCTGGTAAGTATGTCGTGGGAAACGTTCAGGCCTCAACCTCATAATGACAAGATCACCTTCAGCAAACTCAATGCTCCTATGATGCTTATCTACTTGCCGCTCATAAAGACCATTGCTGACTGCCAAACTTTGCCTAATCTCTTCATGTACTAACTGGATATGCTTAGAAAAATCATCTCCACTTTCGCTTATCCTGGAATTAATTGGTAAGGGCATTAGATCAATAGCTTGTTGTGGCCTTATACCCCAAACAGCTTCAAAAGGTGAAATCCCAATAGTCCAATTAATTCAACTATTGTATGCAAATTCCGCAATTGGCAAAATTAAATCCCACGAAGTAATGTGGTCACGAACTAGGCAGCGAAGTAGATTGCCAAGGCTGTGATTTACAACCTCTGTCTGACCGTCTGTCTATGGGTGAAAGGCACTGAATACTTCGAACGCATTCCAAGCTTCACCTACAATGTCTTCCAGAAATAGCTTATGAACTTCATGTCCCTATCACTGACAATAGTTTTTGGTAAGCAATGGAGATGCACGTCTTCTCGTAGAAACAATGATGCAATGCGAGAGGCATCATATGTCTTTGAGCAGGGTACGAAATGTGCCATGTTTTAGAACCTGTCAACAATAACAAACACTGAATCATGCCCACGAACAGTTTTGGGTAATCCGAGTACAAAATCCATAATGAAGTCCTCCCAAGGAGCATGAGGGATGGGTAAAGGCGTGTATAATCCAACATTTGATATTGAGCCTTTCTCAAGTTGGCATGTGCAACATAACTTAACAACCTTGCTAACATCCCGCTTCAAAGATGGCCATAAAAATCGATCTTCCACCAAGGCAGTAGTTTTATCACGCTCGAAATGACCAGCTAATCCTCCCCCATGAAGTTCCTGAATAAAATGCTCCCTTAGAGATGATTCAGGAACACATAATCTCAACCCTTTAAACAAAAATCCCTCCTGCAGTGAATATCCCACGTGCTCATCCAATTTGTTGTGATAAAGACCCAAAATTATTGGCCCAAAGAAAGGATCACCTACATACAACTTCTTTATTTCCTCAAAGCCAATTATAGAAGAAGATAAAATGGAGAGCACATGGACTCTCCTACCTAAGGCCCTGGCTATGCGATTTTCAATCCCCATTCGGTGCTTTAAGACAAAATTAAATTGTTGTAGTATATATAACCAACTAGCATGCTGTGCATTTAATTTCTTCTATGAATTGATAAACTTTAAGAAATCGTGGTCTGTAAATAAAACAAACTCATAATGAAGCAAATAATGCCTTCAATGCTTTAGAGTTTGAATAACTGCATAAAACTCAATGTCATACGTAGAGTATTTCTTTTTAGCCTCATTTAACTTCTCACTAAAGAAAGCAACTGGATGTCCTCCCTGGCTTAGAACTCCACATGTCCTAACGTGTGAAGCATCACATGCTACTTCAAACACCTGCTCAAAATCATGAAGCTTTAAAATAGGAGTGTTAGTCAACCGTTCTTTGATTTCTTCAAAGGTACATGCAGCTGTGGAGTTCCACTGAAAAGCTCCCACTTTCATACATTCTGTTATTGGAGCCATGATGGTACTAAAATTGCGAATAAACCTGCGATAAAAGTAGCTAATGCTTGAAAAATTCTTACTTCATGAATATTCGAAGATGTGGGCCACTCTTTAATTGCTCGAATCTTCATAGGATCCGCTAATAGCCCTTCACTTGAGACAATAAATCCCAAAAAAGTGACTTGGGAGTTAGCAAAAGAACATTTTTTCAGGTTTATATTTCCGCAACACTCGCATCACCTGCCTGAGATGTTCCTTATGTTCTTCCATGTCTTTACTATAAATAAGAATGACGTCAAAATACACAACAACAACTCTACTTGAGAATGGTCTCAATATTTGATTCATCACCCGCATGAATGTACTAAGGGCGTTGGTCAATCCGAATGGCATGACCATCCACTCATGCAATCCATCCTTCGTCTTGAAAGCAGTTTTCCATTCATCCCCGGGTCGGATTTGCATCTGATGGTAACCACTTCTTAGATCTATTTTTGAGAAGATTGTAGACCCATGTAATAGATCTAACATATCATCCAGACGAGGAATAGGAAAATGATATTTAATCGTTATCTTTTTGATGGCCCTACTATCAATACACATGCGCCACATACCATCTTTTTCTTTGGGTGAGCAATGCAGGACAAGCATAGGGACTAAGGCTCTCCATGATAAACCCCTTATCCAAAAGGTCTTGTATTTGCCTCATTAACTCCTCGTACTCTTTTGGATTAAGTCGATAGGCTGGATGATTTGGTAATACTGAGCCTGGAATGAGGTCAATGGTGTGTTGAATATCACGCATAGAAGGTAGTTGACATGGAAGCTCCTCAGGTGCTACATCCGAAAAAGACTCCAAAATAGATATAAAATCTTGAGGGATTTTATCTTCCTGCAATAAAGAAACCTCATGTGAGATCAGTAAAGAAATGGCTCTAGATTCCTTACTTTCCTCCTCAAATCGACGCATGGAAAGAGTCCTAAAGGAAGAAGAGTCCTCCATCTTTTGAAAATCTGAGATCCTCATGGGCTTCAGCCGAATCTTCTTATCCCCATACTGGCAGATCTGACCCTTCCAACTCAACCTCGAGCACCTCTTCTTCATCATCCTCTTGCATGGCTGCTACCTCGACCTCCTTTGAATTTTCTGCAGGTTGCTTCTTTAATTCATCTTCTTCACACACAAGTGCAAAGCGTTGGTTATTTGTGGGGCATACCACAACAAAATGACCTCTTCCACCACACTTATAACACTTAACTGGCCCTTTATTTGCAATGACTATTTCTTTTCCCTTGGCAGCATCATACTCCCCATTCTTCTCAACCATTTTTGCACGGTTTTTCATAGCTTCACCTCTAGTATTCATTCTTCCAGCAAATGAGATTCCCCAAGCATTGTCGTCACTGCGTCCAAATATATTATTACCTTGCCTCAAATTGGACCATTTTTGTTGGGCCTCGACACAAAGAGAAAGTTGGTACACCTCTTCCAAACTAAACAACCGAGCTATAGTTAGCTCCTTCTGAAAGTCCTCTCGTAGCCCAGCTTTATAACGAGTTAAAGCTTGCCTATCCGTCTCTGTCACATGACTACATATTGTAAGCTCATGGAACTTGGCAATATAATTTTTTACTGTCAAGTTTCCTTGCTTAAGTGCCAGCAATTCTTTGAAAAGGGTCTCTTCATAATCTAGTGGTAAGAACTTCTCTTTCAAGCGAAGCTTCATTTCATCCCAATCAGTTATGGGTGGTTGTCTACGCCGATCTAGTTGTTCTTCAACACAATGCCACCATACTCTCGCTTGTCCTTTCAGCTCATCTTTACAAACTGAACCTTCTTTTCAGTCGTCATATTGAACCATTCGAAGTAATCTTCCAATGACATTAACCAATCATGAAAGCTATTTGGATCCAAGCTCCCATGATAGTCAGGTACATCCACTCTAATCCGCTTCAACGCCTCATCAAATTGCTCAGGATCCCTTGGCTGTTGGTACTATCAAGGAAGTGGCCAAAGTTGCCTCCCCCCCGAGGTGCATTTGGTGGTTGATAATGCCCACCTGTGGTCAATGGTTCTCACCATCATTCTCTCCTCCCCCGCCTATTTCTTGGTCTTCATTGTTGTTCTAGTTCTCTCCTTCACCACGATCTTCTTCATGATTATTCTGGGTAGGAAAGACTCGATTCCATATGACCTCCATTTGTTGGGTAAGGGCGGTGAGTTGGTTGGTCATCTGCAGCATCATCTCATCATGTTGCTCTTGCGTGAGTCAGCCACCATTGTTATAGGATCGTCCACTTCTCGTGCTCATACTAGTTGGTCACCAAAAGAACCTAGGACTAATGCCAAAATTGATGTCGGACACGTGGATAATAAGAATATGCAACTAAACAGTATTCAAACTTTTGCAATCAACTCTACCTTTATTTCATTCAATCATCCCCTTTTATAATCAAGGAGATTATAGTTCGAAATTCAAAAAAGCTTACTAACCAACATAAACTTAAAAATTCAAACTAGCTGAAAACTAGCTTACATAACCAACAGAAATTTAAATTACGAAAATAAACTTGAAATTTAAAAGGTAAGACTAATCGACCGAGTCTTTAGCCTTGGCAGAGTGCTCTCCTATGTCAGATCATCCATCAGTGTTGGCATGAGTTGATCAAATTAGCTGAGCCACAAACATTGTGGTTCAGCTAATTTGATCAACTCATGCCAACAGATACAACCCTCTCAGATACTACCCACAAACACTGTGGCTCAACTAATTTGATCAACTCATGCCAACAGATACAACCCTCTCAGATACTACTTGCTTCATGCATAAAAGAAATCCCTCATTTTTCTGCTGCATGGTCTCATTTCAGGGAGTTTTCAAAATCAATCACAAACGGATACTTGACATCACTCTTGATCATCCTCTCAAGAGCTTCATATGCATACTGAATCGGAATTACTTCTATCTCAGGATAAATCTTGTGAGCAGCACAGTAGTTTACCATTTCTTGTGTATCTTTAGTGCCTCCAACTCCACTACCAGTAATGGTTTTCATTCCTGCATGCATGTAGTTCATTAGGCTGGCAAATTCTGAAACCCAGATTGGGAAATTATATGAACTTCAAGAAGTTATCTAGTTCTGAAATTGAGAAAGTTACCTAGCAGAAGGCTAGCAGGGCTGACTTTGACTTCAGTGGGGAAACCCACAAGAACCAGAACACCGGCAGTCTTTAAGAGTGACTGACATGTATGGATCAAATGGATGATCCCCAGATGCTGCGTCCATTATAAAGTCCAATGTCCCAGCCAGAGCCTGTAATAAAAAATATGATAGTAAGCATCAGTTAGAACAAAAATCATCAATTACGGCATCGACTTCGGAAAAACATTTTCAAAAGTTTGGAAAAAAATTCAAGAATCATAGGCAGAAAAGAGATAGACACGAGACATAACATTTATATTAAATGGCCAATTAATTCGGTAGCATTAATATTTTTCTTCAACTTAAAAACTCTCAAAATTTGGGTAAAAACTCAAGGAGACCTTAATTAAACTAAGAAGAAGCCTTGAGTTGTACGTTACCTCCATCTGCTGTTGGTCAGATGAAATCACAAACTTGTCTGCATTAAGAAGACTTAGGGCCTCCTCTCTCTTAGATATGCTTGTGCTGAAAACTGTAACGTTCAACCCAAAAGCCTTGCCAAACTTGACAGCCATATGACCCAGACCACCGAGGCCAATCACTCCTAGATTTACCAGGTTAATTGATTCATCTTGTACCTCATCATGGGAGAATAAACTGTAATTCCAGCACAAAACAGAGGTGCTGCCGAAGCCAGTGGATAGTTGTCTGGAATCTTATAGCAATATCTGTAGATCCAATAATTTCCCAAAACAAAACTATAATTCAATATGTTGTAATCCCTTTGCACAATAAACTTCTAATGCATCATTACAAAAATGGCAATCCCTGCAAGAGTTAACATAAGTTCCCACCCCAACATGGTCCCCAACTTTGAAACCGCGGGCATTCGAACCAATCTCCTTCACAATTCCAGCAATCTCGTGTCTGCAGCCATGCAAATAATCCAATGACCATCTGTTTATAAAAATAGCAAAAGAGGAAAAATATATATATATTTTCAAGATTGTTTATTGATATTACACTCAGCACACAGGTGGCATGCATGGAAGCTTTCTATCTGAGTTAATTACATAAAACTTATTAGTTACTTATTATTTATAGATATAAATATTTATAGATATAAATAATAGGTCCCAATGATGTGATTTGACTATCTTTATCATGAAATTAGTGCACATTATATTAATTAATACCCAGGCACCACAGGATACTTGGCGTCTCCATGTTTGTTCCTGGCCCAAACTACGTCGCCATAACAAACTCCACAGTCCGTGATCTTTATAGAAACATCATCTTCTCCAACAGCCCTGCATGAATTTAATTCCAACAGCTCAGTTTCTTCCAATTTCAGCATTTTAATTATTAGCAGTAACTAGTCTGGAAATCATAAGTCAAATCAGGAAAGTCATCAAGCTTAATTAAACATATATAGATCAAACTGCGATCGAAAACAAACAAATTAGTGATGCTATATATATATATATATATATGATATTAAATTGGCTTTGATCTCTCTAATTTGTTTCTTTAATCTGGGTGTCTTTCCTGGAGAAGAAAACCAACGTCTAGCTATCAATTATATATTGTTTCATACCTACGGCTGAATTTGTAAGGTGAGAGAACTCCAGACTCATCTCTTGCTGCCCATCCAAGGCAGTCTTCGTTTGCGCGTGCAGAACCCATTGTATGTGCTTATAATTTTGTAAATGGCGTTGGGCTCTTACCTCCTCTATCTCCTATTTATAGTACCAGATATGTCGATGCAAGTACTGCCTAGTACTCCACGTATGCAATGACCTCGATCGACTTTTTTAAGAATTTTTTCCATAAAAACTAGAGGGATTTGGTGAATTGCCAGGCCAATTTAAATATTGATGTGACATACGCTCTGAGCTCATCGTCCGAAGACTTGGAACATTGTTTCCTCCTGCATGTGATTGGTTCTCTTCCCAGCACCGGTACAAAGGTTGCTTGCTCGTATGTATATATATCTATAAATAAATATATATATATATTTAAAGTAAGATAAATATTGTAATTCTAAAAGATTGTTTCATATATCTACTTATATATACAGTGCAAATAGCTTAGGAACAATATTTTCGTCTAACATTTTTTTTCAATTTTATCTCTACTTTTATTCCAAAATTTTGGTTTTGCCACTGAAATTTTTTTCATTTTGCCCCTAGTTCTCCTACGCGCGAGCCCCTCCTCCCCTCTCCCCCGTCTGTTTCTTCATTTGCTATGGTGCACCGCCTCGCGCCGTCATGCTCGACACTGCCGCTCTCATTCTCTTCCTTTCCGACCAGCGTCCATTCCCTTCCAATCTCAGCCCCTCTCGTTGACCCCCACGAGCGAATCCAAGCCGCGGCCCATCCGATTCTTCTTCGCCTCCAGCGCGCTGCCGCACGTCGGCGTGGCTAATACCATCCCACCTATTCTCTTCCCCTCCGTCTGGCATTCCTCTCCTTCCAATATCAGCTCCTATCGAGCCGCCGTTAACCGCCACGACGAATCCAAGCCGCGACTCTTTCTTCTTTTTTATTTTTATTTTTATTTTTTATTTTATTTTATTTTTTTTATAGGAGCAGCTGTGTCTTTATTGTGTTTTATTTCCTTTAATTTTGAATTATGTAAATATTGAATTCAATTATTACATTTCAGTATAAATCTAATTTTTTCCTTTTATTAACGATTTTTGTTTAATGATTTATTAAGAAATAAACTTAAATATTTTTTTTAATTTCTTGATAAATTGAATAGTTTATTAATTAACCTGAAATTAATTACACTATTTGAGGTAGATCTATAGTTTCTAATGTACTATAGTTTATTTCATTGTTTTTAAAGGAAAATGATAGGGTTACTACTCTCCTACTACTTATTTACTACTCTTTTTATATTTGATTTTTTAAAAAAAAAATTTATTTTACTTAATGGTTAAGGAAGTGATTATTAATAAAATTATATATTTTTTAATTTTTTCGATTAAGGATGTTAAAAAAATACTTCAAAGAAAATGATAAAAAAATAAAAAAAACTTGAAATTAACTATAAGTAGTAATTGGATAGTAATATGGTAGTAACCCTATCATTATCTTTTTTTAAATGTAAAGGATGAGACTTTATAAAATATATGATTAAATTATTTAATACTTACTACTATAGTTTTGAATTTTAAAACTGACACATTATATATTTATCTTGGAAATAACAAATATACAACATGTTCATCCAACTATAATTATTAAGAGTAATAATAGTAGGTTGATTAGTATAATTACAAATTTTCATAAGGAAATAAATTATAACTTCTTAATAATTTAAAAATATAATATGTCATTATTACTATTTTATTTAGCCAAGTGTGAAAATGTTAAATAAATTAATGTTTTTCATTGTTATTATTTCTTATAGTGTTTCTGTTTTAATAATATTAAAAAGAGTTATGAAAACTTTTGAAGTAAATTAAGATGATCTGGTTTGCATTCTTAAATTAAGAGCTAAACTGCCTTTGAACTAACGCAATAATTTAACATTATTTGTAGTGTTAAATAATATGGTCTAGAATATGTTAATATATATTAGAACATTTTTAATTTTTCCTTCTCTGAAAATTATATAATGTTGGAGAGAGTTAGATGAGATGAAATTTTATAAAAAATAATTGAAAGAGAGAAAGAGTTAAATAAAAAATATTATCAGGCACTTAGATTATAATTTTATAATATTATTTTTGTTTTAAAATTTAAAAGATAAATGATATTTTATTTGAAATTTGAAATTTTGAGAAAGTTGTAATGATTATTTTAAAAGTTTTGTATTTCAGTTATATTTAAAAAGGAGATGGGATATGATATGAAAATTCTGGAATAAAATCTATTTTCAAATAGACTTTCATTTGAAAATAAGTAAGGGATGAACAATTTTCTTATCAATTTCTCTCTCTCTCTTTTTTCCTGTTTTTCTCATCAAATCTGGTTCTCTAAGTGCATTCAATTCTTGAGTTTGCTGCCTAACAAGATCCAAGATTCTCATTATATGTTATTTTATCTAGAACTCGTAAAAATACTATTGGATATAATCATTGATATTAGGGTTTATAATATGAGATAAAAAGGGAAATGATTTAGTAAAAAATCCTTACTCATATGCTGCTAATTGTGATAATATGATGATTTACTTTACACGATGATTCTATCTGAAGTTGGTCATATTTTGTTGTCTATTATACATCTCGCAGCATTTAATAGTAGACAACTGGGCATACGTGCAGTGCACGTTGCCCTAACTAGTAAATATATAAAGTGAAAAAAATGATGCGGGATATTGTCACTATAATGTTGCTAATTGATAGCTGCATGTCATGCTCTCTTAGTAAAAGACAATAATCAAGGAGGCAAGAACTAAGGAGATTGGTGATGGAAAAATTTTCTGTAAGATTTCTAATTTATGTGGAATTTCCGATTGAAAAAGAAATATCTATTAACCTGCTTTTATTTTTATAGTGTCATGTATTAGCTTATATGCAGCTTTATTTTTTCATCTTGGTAGGCTATTCATGTCATTTGATTTGAAGGAGTTGCTAATTGTTTCTATCAACACCGTTTAGAGTCCTTAGACTATGTTTTCAAAAAAATCACACATAGCCTCTGTTTGGTTTTGGAATAACCAGATGTATTAATTCTGCTAGATCATGTTTGCAGCTTTAGAGAGCTGATGCTATCTTGGTGCACAAACGTTTCGAGAGAAATGAAAATTGCATTTTCGTCGAACCCAGGAGGGAGGCAAGTGCACCAAAGAGTAGTAGAGACAAATGCTACAGAAGCAGCCGATGTAAAATACAAGGGGAGGAAACTCTTGATCCAGTGAGGGGAGAATAGGATCTAGGGGTGAACGAAAGATTGAGTGTACCCTCACCGCTAACTGGCAAACCATCCATGTCGATGGAAAGGACTGCTAATGTCCATCCTCAGTCACATCCCTTGAAATTCCATACTGAGAAATAGTCATTGTTATGCCCTCAACCCCCTCTTGGGATTTGACGAAGATCAAGATGTCGAGACATGCAACATTGGATTACATACCCTCTTCGTTCAAGTCAACCAATTGTATTCGGTCTGCCACCTATTAGGTGATGAACATACCATTATAAGGAATGACAGTAATTATTTCTTATGTGTTTTAGACTCTAGGTCTAGTTTATCGACTAAATCTCTATCTTTTCTATTGTGATCTTATACCTATATCCCACGCGTACACTTCCATCTGGATGAGACACACCTAACCTAACCAAATCCTGGGTGTTGATCGCCTGGCTACCACCCTTGACACTATAGAACCTTGCCAGAACCTTTCGAGACCAAACTTCTGGAGAAAGGGCGGGATCGATCGGCCCACCAGGAGGTGGAGTTGGAGGGGTTCAGGAAGTCAAGCCATGACCTTCAAGGTGAGAAGGACAAGCTTGTCAAGTAGCACAACTCCGATGTGAGGTCCCACAACTGGAAGCATAGGGCATACCAAGACCTCACCAAGTCCTAGAAGCGCAATATAGAGCTTGTCAAATCTCGAGACAAGCATATCAAAACTTTGGAATCTGAACTAGCTTCCACTTAAGGCGAGTTGTTGTCTCAGAACTTGCAGATTGATGCTCTAGAGTCTAAGCTGGCTTCCAATCAGGACGAGCTGGCCAAGAGTGAAACTATAGGTCGGTTAGGCAGTAATGACAAAAAATTCTAACGAGAGATAATGTTCCTGAAGATGTAATGAACAATTCATGTAAATAGCGAAACGACACATATATGTATACTTTGGCAAGGAATCACCCTCTGGGGCACAGACACATGGGTCCGTAAAACTTGGAGAGGAGTCATTCTCTTAGTGAAACACATATTTATATAAGCATGGTGAGAAATCACCCTCTGAGGAGTTATCCTCGCATGCACTGTACTTTAAAGTAAGAATATTATTTAGACGAGTAATCACTCATCACTCAGTAGGTCAAATCCATAAAAAAACTGTCAACACATAAAGATTCATCACACAGATATTCGTCACACAGATATTTCGCTGCCAGATGGTCAAACAGGGGATGAGTTACATCGTGGAAATCTCTTCTACTTGAATGACATCATGCAAGCCAACTAGCATGTACCCCAACGCAGGTCGACTTATACACGGAGATAACATATTTCACTGAAGAATTTCTACCCGGCAACCAACTCAAAGACACTAACACATGATATACCGGAGGATTTTACATCCCGACTATAAGGTGAGGCCAACACGATACTGCTCCACCCCAATCATTCATGGGGAATCATTCTACCCGTTTGAAGCTCCGAGCAACATCTAGTAGGAATTGGCATGGGAAACTCCATCCTAAACGGGAAGATTGATGCATGGTACAAATACTCATACAAAGATATAAATACATGATGCGATCACGAGTTAGGGAAAAACAACAAACACATTCAAAGTCTAGAAAAATAAGAAATGAAGATAAAATAGACATAATAATTCAAAACGGATTTATTTATGTCAGAATGGGGGAGGTTATAGAAAATTCAAACGCCTCTCACATACAACATTCACCCCACATTTTATAGTCTTGACTTAGAAGCTAACCTACCTCACACCGTCGAGCTTGCTACTCATTCACATGGTTCCTTCCTTGCTTCCTCTAAAGATTTCGGCTTCTCGAGGTCTTAGGTGCCTAAGATCATAAAAGTAAGATTTTTTCCCATGTCCAAGTCCCTTTTATAGGGTGGGACTGTTAGACGTCCTTCTGACACATCTTTGACTCTAGGTATGCTTGAATATGAATGCTTTGGCCTCGATTGTTGCACTGAAGGATGACATAGACAGACAACCAAGGCATGGTCCACACTTCCTTACGACCTGCCAACTTCTCAGCCTGTCCTTGAACGAGGGTCTTCCACGTTGCATCGGACCATCCTCTAGGTTTAGATGATATGACTTCTCGAGTTGTAATCCTTCCAGCAAACTCACTCCGGATGTGACCCTTCAGGTGGAGAGTTGGCTTCTATGTAAGATACTGCCACTCTTCTGAGCATCTTCCGTATTGTCCTGAAAAGCTCTCATATCTAATAAAGTCTATCATTGACCGTTGCTCGCCCTAGGCGAGTAACCCTTGCTTGCCTTGGGCAAGTAGCTCTTGTCTCATCAAAGTCATTGGCCTCTTCAACTCCTCGTTCTCGCCTACATGGCGGGCAATTTTTCTAGCTCACCTACTATGGGGAGAGATACTCATCTCCACCTCGCTCTGGGACATATCTTTTAGAATGTTTATAAGGTGCTTGTTCACCCACATGTTGGACTAACTACACTTTGCAGCACCCGCAACAATTTTCTTCACCAACCAATGGAGTGTTCCTCATCTTTCTTTCTACTTGATCGCATTGGTGGTGTGTCTCCTTGCACTGGCGGAGCCCTCACATGCTCTGTACTCCCTGTACCATTCCTAAGCGGTATGTTACCACGACTTTAATACGGGTTGAGAGATTCTCCATGTTGATTGGGGTGCGGCGTTTCTGTATTAGTTTAACATGATATCGCGAGTAGAGATAGTCCCCACATTCATCAAGTGGAGTGTCCTTTGAAAGGATTTGGTAGAGGTGTTCCATGTGTAACTGGGTAGAGAGATTTCCCGTGCCAAATGGGTGGAGGATTCCTACACTTGGTGATTTTTATGAATGTACGTGTGTTTTTCTCATGGAGTATTTCATCACCATGCTTATGGATATATGAGTTTTGCTCAACACGGTGGTTCCATGCCATACTTAGGAATACATGTGTTTGGGCTCAAAGGGTGATTCCTTGCCATGCTTAAAATATGTGTGCTCTTAAAACCATTTACATGAATTGGTGCATGCATATTCATTGAGATTGTCTTTCACTTTTAGTACTGTCATGGGTTTTAACTTATTAAGGTTTCCTAGAAATCTAACTGTGGTGATCCAACATGCAGTTTTCTTTCTTGAAATCATAGACTATGATGTAGATGTAGCCCAGGAGGATAATTGTTGGGTTTGTGGAGCTTGGTTTTGTTGGTGTGTTGGCCCCGATTGGATGACCCAACTCGAAAATAATGTGCTATGGTTTTTGGTAGATTTTCAATGATGTGCTATGCAAATATACAACCACGCACATCAACCCACTATATATTCTCAATTTCCACAATTTCAAACACACCAACAAAGATAGTAAAACCTTCATTCTCCAACATTTCATTCAAAAGGACCTCCACACACTAACCCACTATGTATGCAATATCTTCACAATTTCAAACACCCAAACAACCCCACAACTCCCAACCTATACAACACAATCGGCCCACCATCACAACACATCCAACACAACCTGAGTAACCAACCCAATAGCACGTTCAACTCATACACACTCCAAAAAACAGTCTAATTAATCGACAACCCCAAACTAACTATAGATTAAATAACATGTACAGGGGCAAAGAGGGTACCTCACTAAGCTTGAAGTGATGTTTGACTGGACTCGATGAGGGAACCGCACGGGACACCCACAACAAGGGAGAACAACGATGGAGGCTCGATTAATTACAACGTAACACTTTTACTATACAAAAAATTTACACCCTTTGGAAAAACAGAGAAATCAAGAAGAGGGAGAAAGAATGAGTGACAGACTTATTGTGTGATGACAACGTCGTAAGAGGCGCGAGGGTGAGGCAGCGTGAAGGGGGTGACCATTGCCACGTGGAAGCACATTAAGAATGGACGACAGCTAGAGACTGGAATTTTTTGTTCTGGGACTCGGGGGAAGGAGCTCGATGCAGGGCCTCGGTATGACAACCTAAACGGTGTGAAGGCCTGGCAGATGTAGCCACTTTTGACATGGCGGTGTAGAGAGAGAGAGAGAGAGATGGCCTAATGGAGAGAAATCCAAGAGATGGAGACAAACTTAGGGAAAACTCAGTGGCATCGTGGTGGAAGGCTTGGCCGACAATGGTGTCGTTGTCCTGGTGGAGACTTAGCTGACAGTGGTGGTTGGCGGTTACAAGAAGTGGGAGGCGCAGAGAGATTGGGTGGATTGAAGGGAGAAGCTGAAAAAAAAAATGGAGAGAGAGCCCAAGAGGAAGAAACAGAGGAGAAAGAGTGAGGAAAAGAAAGTGGCATCGTGGGGTAGGGGAGGTTACTTGGTGTTGTGGTTGTGTGAAAACAGGAGAAAATTTGGGGGAGTTATCGGGGGCTGGGGAAAGCAAGAGGAAAAAGAAAGGAAGAAAAAAAAGAGGAGAAAAAGAAATCCAATGGGTCTGGGCGTTGGGTTTGGGTTTAATGGACCTGGGTATTACAACTTCCCCATTATTCCTTGCTTAGATGATATGCTGGACGTATTGCATGGCGAACAGGTTTTTTCTAAGATCGACTTACGGAGTGGTGCTGGACGTACTACATGGTGCACAGGTTCTTGTGTTCAACCATGACTACCTCGCCCACTTGTGTCATCTTCGCCAGGTACTACAAGTCCTCCACTTTGAAAGATTTTCTATACGCTTAAAGAAGTGCACCTTTTTCAAGAACTTGGTGGTATTCCTCGGGTTTTTTATCTCTAATCAAGGGGTTTCCACTAACACTTCTAAAGTGAAAGCTATCTGAGATTGGGCCACTCCCACCAATGTACACGAAGCCCATAGCTTACAAGGTCTTGCCTTGTTTTACCAATGCTTCATTAGAAAGTTTAGCAGCATCATGGCATCGATTACCAAGTAGTGCACCAAAAGTGGATCCTTTGTGGTCCTCAACGGCAGAACGAGAATTCTAAACCATCAAACAACACCTTACTGAGGCCCTTATTCTTTGATTCCCAATTTCCAACAACCCTTTGAAGTCACCTGCGATGCCTCCTACATAGGCATTGGAGGAATACTCAGTCAGCAGGGCCATCCCATTGCCTTCTTCAGTGAGAAACTCAATGAGACACGACGTCGCTATTCAGCCTATGACTTAGAATTTTATGCACTTGTTCAATCTCTACGCCACTGGAGACACTACCTCATCCACCAAGAATTTGTCCTTTACACTAATCATATTTCACTTTGGCACCTATAATCTTAGAAGCACCTGAATGCTAAGCACGCTCGTTGACTAGATTTTCTTCAACAATTTTCTTTTATTCTCAAACACAAAGCAGGATCTTAAAACGAAGTAGCCGATGCCCTCAGTCGCAAGACCACTCTGCTTACCACCCTCAAAGTGACAACAACTAGGCTTGACTTCATCAAAGCAGAGTACAGCGCTGACCCCAAGCTTGGCCCCATATATGTGATTTTGCAAACAGGGTCCTCGACTCAGCATACTAACTTGACCCTTGCCGATGGGTTCCTTTTCTTCCATAATTGGCTATGCTTACCTGATACAAGCATTTGCGCTTTCATTTCCCATGAATTACATTCATGAGGAATTGGAAGCCATTTTGGCCATGATAAAACCATCCAGCTCATTGAGGACAAGTTCTGGTGGCCAAGCCTCAAACGAGATGTCCAACGGATGGTACAATGTTGTCGAACATGCCAACTATCCAAGGGCCAGAGGCAAAACACAGGTTTGTACACCCCTTCACGGGTACTAGCTCAACCATGGGAGGATCTCAGTATGAACTTCGTGCTTGGCCTTCCTCGAACAATACGAGGACACGACTCTATTTTTGTGGTTGTCAACCATTTCTCCAAAATGGCCCATTTCCTTCTTTGTAGCCAAATGTACGATGCCTCCCAAGTTGCTACCATAAACTATCACTTTAGATCGTGACGTTAATCTTGTTAGTTACTTATGGAAAACATTATGGGAGAAAACGGGAATGAAACTTCAGTTTTCTAGAGCCTTCCATTCCCAGACCATTGGGCAGACGGAGTTAGTCAACCAAAGTTTGGGCAACTTGTTACACTGTCTCGTTGCCTATCATGGTGCCACTTGGGATCTCCTCCTTCCACAGCCAAGTTTGCTAACAATAACTCCGTTAATTGCAGCACGAGTTGCTTGCCATTTGAAGTAGTGTTACACACCTATGGAGGATGATGGAAGTGAAGGTGAAGGGTTACGGCACTGAAGGTCCAGACTGTGGTGTTCGGGAATGTGGAAGTCGTATTGGAGAAGACCCTAGAAGCTAAGTGTGGAACCAGGCTAATGAACGAATGCGATGGGCCAAGAGTCATGCTCGGGCCTATTAGCAGCTCATGTTTCATTTTAGTATTTTACCTTATGGGCTGTAGGCCTTAGTTATAAGGGTAGATAAGTAATTTCCTATATTTGCTTTATAATTCCTGTAAGCAGACAGTTAAGGTTTGTCTAGAATATTTCTGTGTTGTCAGACTATTGGAGGAGCTACCTCTCGAAGAGAGCATTTCACTATCAATTACAATACAATATCATTGTTCATCAATCATCTTTTTCCAGAATTATTGTTCTATTATACAATCCATCGGCTAGAGTGTAACAAATTGGTATCCAGGGACACAATTCCTCCCCTACTTCCATGGCTGATGGCACGAGATTGAGGGATCTTCATGAAGGATTTCAAGCCTTCAAGAAGACCACTGAGGCTCACATTAAAATCGAAATCCCAATTTTCTACAATTGGCATGGAGCTACAAGCAATGAGGTAGCAAATGGAAGGCATGATGTAGAAGTTTACCTCCATTGCGGCAGATCTGCACAGAAACAACAAGCAAATACTTCCAAGATCATATGATTCCACACGCAGGGGAAATACTTCCAACAGTAGTGCGACTTTATTTTCCTACTTTTCATGGTGAAGAACTGCATGGTTGGCTGTATGAGGTGAATCAATTCTTTAAATTTCATAATACCTTACCACATTAGCGTTTGAGACTAGTTTCTTTTCATATGGAGGGCAAGACCCTAGTATGGTTTCAAGACTTAGATGAATTTGGTTTGGTTTCTGATTGGGACGAGTTTGTGAGAGCATTGTTGATTAGATTTGGGCCCAGTAGCTATGATAACTCCATGGAACAATTAACTAGGTTGAAACAAGTTGGGATAGTGGAAGAATACAAGGCTTACTTTGAAGCCCTTTCTAATAAACTTAGAGGTCTATCAGAATAGTACAAATTTAGTTGTTTCCTAAGTGGCCTAAGAGATGAAATCTAACTACCAGTGCATATGTTCAACCCAAACAACCTTACCTCGGCCTATAGCCTTGCCAAAATACAAGAAGAACACATTTCCCTCCATAAAAAAATCATCACCCAAAACCACACCAACTATCACCATGAACCAACCTCATAAAAAATCCAACCAAACCCTCACAACCATGACTCCAAAAACTCGGAAAGGGCTGTAGTACCTGTGTAGAAAATCAGCAATAATCAAATGAAGGATAGAAGAGTGAAGGGTTTATGTTATCATTGTGACTCTAAGTGGAGACATGTACATCATTGTCAAAGCCTAAAATTATACTTAATTGAAGAAATAGTTGAAGAAGTGGAGACTATTAAGGAAGGGTCAGGAACATGTACTGATCAAGAAGGTGGAGTAGGGCTGGACAAGGTTGGAAAGTGTCCTGAAATTCCCCTGAATGTTATAACAGGGTCACTCAACCCAAAAACAATGTGTATCAAGGGAAGGATTAGCAGCCAAGGGGTCACAATATTGTTTGACTCGGGGAGTATGCATAATTTTCTGGACCCAACTTTACTTGCCAAGGTTCAGTTACCAGTCACAAAAGAAGAGAGAGTGAAGGTTAAAGTGGCAAATGGGGAATTGGTGGAAAGTGAGGGAAAAGTGGTAGGGGTCAATGTCACGATTTAGGAGCAGATTTTTAACATGGATCTGTAGTTACTGGTTCTGATGGGATGTGACATGGTTCTAGGGGTGTAGTGGCTTCAAGGGCTAGCCTCTATCCTATGGAACTTTAGGGAATTGACAATGCAATTTTCCTTCAACAATGTAGCTGTGAAGTTGAAAGGGTTGAGTGTTAACTCTTGGAGTGAGGAGGAGTATGTAAACAATTCCAATCATGGGGAGAACAAAGGATTTTATTGCAGTTAATTGAAAAGACCTCAACCATTCAAACACCAACCTTACCCCAGCCCATACAGCAACTACTAAATTAGTACCCATATATTTTTTCTTTTCCAAATGTCATTCCCCCTAATTGAACCCTTGACCACTCTATCAACCTGCACCCTGGCACTAAACCCATTTCAGTACTTCCTTACCAATCCCTTATTTTCATAAGGATGAGATTGAGAATATAGCAAAGGAACAACTGGATTCAGAGGTCATTCTTCCTAGTCAAAGTCCTTATTCCTCACCCGTCTTATTGGTGAGAAAAGCGGATGGAACATGGAGAATGTGTGTGGATTACAAGGCGCTGAACATCGTCACTATCAAGGATAAATATCCTATACCCATCATGAAGGAGTTAATGGATGAGCTACATGGGGCCAAAATTTTTTCTAAGCTTGATTTGCTGTCGGGCTACCATCAAATCAAGGTGAAAGCATAAGATGTGCCAAAAACTGCCTTTAGAACACACGAAGGGCACTATGAGTTCCTAGTCATGCCCTTCGGCTTTACCAATGCACCCTCGACATTTCAAAGCCTTCGGAACCAGGTTTTTAAACTTCATCTTAGACATTTCATTTTGGTTTTTTTTTTTTTTTTTACGACATTCTGATCTATAGTAGGGATGTTGAGACTCACTTGACACACCTAAGGGTGACTTTTGACCATCTAGGGCAAAATTAGCTTTTTGCCAAAATGAGCAAGTCCTGATTTGGTTGTGAGGAGATTGCTTATTTGAGCCATTTAATATCTAGCCGGGCATTAGGGCTGACCCTGAGAAGTTAAAGGCCATGTTGGACTAGCCTGTCCCGAAATCCATTAAGGCTTTAAAAGGTTTTTAGGCCTCATAGGCTATTATAGAAGGTTTGTGAAGGGGTATGAGGCCATTGCTACTAAGTTGACTGGGTTTTTGAGAAAGGATGGGTTCAAGTGGGATGAAGGGACCCAAGATGCTTTGGCAAAGCTTAAAATAGCCATGACTCAACCCCCTATTTTGACCTTACCCAATTTTCAATTACCCTTCATTATAGAATGTGATGCATCTGGGGAGGCCATCGGGGCTATTTTAATGCAGGAATGTAAGCCCCTTGCATTTTTCAGTCAAGCACTAAAACAGAGGTCACTAAACATGTCCACTTATGAGAAAGAATTGACAACATTGGTTTCAACAGCGCAAAAGTGGTGGCCTTATTTGTTGGGCCAATCCTTTGTGGTCAAAACTGACCACCAAAGTCTTAAGTTCCTACTAAACCAAAGGGTGGGAACATCTATGCAGCAAAAGTGGATCTTCAAACTCATGGGATATGATTTTATTGTAGAATATAAGAAAGGAAAAGAAAACCTGGTGGCAGATGCACTTTCCCAAAAGGATACTAAAGTAGAGACTACATTAGCTATGATTTATGTTCCTAGTTGGGATTGGGTGAGTGGAATCAAGTCTCTCTATGATATGGATGAGGTGACTCAAGGTTTATGGCAGAAACATTGAGAGGGGAGTCTACCAAGCACTACTCAGTAAAAAATGTCATTTTGCTTTACAGAAATAGGATGTATGTGCGTGCCAACCCCACCATGATCACCGAACTGTTACAATTGGAGCATAGCAGCCCCATGGGCTCATTTTGGCTTTGAAAAGACAAGCCACTGACTCAAAAGGGACTTCTAGTGGCTAGGTCAAAAAAGGTATTCGAGAACATTTTTGATGGACTGTGAAGTGTGTCAGACAGTCAAGGTTCATAATACACTTCCCCGTGGGCTACTACAACGCTTGCCTATACCCTCAACACCATGGTTTCGAGATAACCATGGATTTTGTTGAAGGATTGCCCACATCTAAGGGGTTCAATGACCTATGGGTTGTGGTGGACAGATTCACTAAATATGCCCACTTTGTACCCATCTCACACCCCTATACAACCAAGGTGATAGAGCAACAGTTTCTAAAGCACATTTTCAAACTCAATGGGCTACCTAATTCCATCATATCAGACAGAGATTGCACATTTACTAGCAAATTTTGGAGGAAATTATTTGATTTGCAAGAAGTCTAGCTAGCTTTCAGAACTTCCTACCACCCTCAAACGGATGGACAGACTGAGACTGTAAATAAGTGGGTCGAGAACAATCTTAGGAGCTATGTCAGTGATAATCCTTAGGTCTGGTCGAACTGGATTGCCCTAGCCGAGTTGTGCTACAACTCTAATCAACATGCAACCACCAAAATGACTCCCTTTGAGGCCCTCTACGGGGTTTGGGTATAAACCCCCTAGACTAATGAACTACAATTCAGAAACAGCCAAAGTAGAGGAAGTGGGCATTACCTTATAGGGCGTTAGTGCTCAGGAAAGGATGAAAAAAAAATACGAACTTGAAGAGAAAGGAGCAACAGTACCAAGTGGGTGATTGAGTCTATTTGAGATTGTAACCGTATTGCCAAGCCTCGATCCAGCAACGAAAAAATCTCAAACTTTCACCCAGATTCTACGGTCCCTTCCAAGCAGAGTAAAAAATCGGAGAGGTAGCCTATCAAATTCGACTTCCACCAACAGCCCAAATCCACAGTGTGTTTCATGTTTCACAGTTAAAGAAACAATTAGGGCAAAAGGTCAGTCCTGTACCTACACTACCACCTGTTGATTCAAGGGGGTTTTCAAACCAGAGCCAGACAAAATTTTAAAAAGAAGAATGAAGAAAATGAAGAACATACCTGTGGTGGAGTTGTTGGTTCATTGGTAGGGGCAATCGATGGAAGAGGCCTCGTGGGAGCCATACCACCACTTGTGTGAAGCTTTCCCTCACCTTGTGGGCAAGGTGTTCTGAGGAGGAGGGCTCTATTACATGCCTATGAAGGACGATGGAAGTGAAGGAGAAGGGTTACGGCACTGAAGGTTCAGATTGTGGTGTTCGAGAATGTGGAAGTGGTATTGGAGAAGACCCTAGAAGCTAAGTGTGCAGAGCGGGCTAGATGGGCTTGGAGATAACCATGGAGCAGGGCTAATGAACGAATGCTCGAGCCAAGAGTCATGCTCGTGCCTATGAGTTGCTTATGTTTCATTTCAGTATTTTACTTATGGGTCATAGGCCTTAGTTATAAGGGTAGTTAAGTAATTTCCTATATTTGCTTTATAATGCCTGTAAGCAGACAGTTATGGTTTGTCTAGAATATTTCTGTGTTGTTAGACTATTGGAGGAGCTCCCCTTCGAAGAGAGCATTTCACTATCAATTACAATACAATATCATTGTTCATCAATCATCTTTTTCCAGAATTACTGTTCTATTATACAATCCATCAGCTGGAGTGTAACAAGTAGTCACAGAACTTAAGCCAAGAGCACTGTTAGATCTTGTTCCATTACCTTTACCACATAGAGTCAATGAAGGGGCTACTGATTTTGTAGGCACCTCTAGGAAATCCATCAGGAGGTACATAACCACATAGCCCGCAACAATGCGGCATACAAACAACAAGCTAATACCCATTTCTGGCATGTTGAGTTTCAGCCTGGAGACTTTGCTCACACATGTTCGACTTGAGAGGTTTCCACAAGAAACACTAACCAAGTTGCATTCTCGCAAAGCTGGACCTTTCAAAATTCTGCATTGTTTGGGTCCAAATGCTTATCTACTAGAGCTACCCTCAGAAGTGTGCAGTTTAGTCCCATTTTTAACGTGGAAGACTTGACTGTGTACCTAGGAGATGATACCGCGACTGTAATAACCGGGCTTAGGTCCAGCCCGTTGGAGAAGCCCAGCCGTTGGAGAAGCCCAGCTCATGAGCGGTTTTAGTGAGACCGAACGGCGTCGTTTGGGTGAAGGGATTAATTCCCTTGCACTGTTTTTCTTCTTCGCGTTGCCTTCCCCTCTGCTCTACATTTCCGGATCTCTCTCACCCGTGCGCACCAACCCACGACTCCAGCGGTTGTTTTTCATCTCCTTTCACACTCAAGGTTCGGTTTTTACTCATTTCTTTACAGATTTCTCAATCGGGTTCTCACTGTTTTCTTCTTCTTCCGCTGATTTCCTTCGTTCTGCATTTAGGTCTGCAGTTCCTTGATATTTTCCATCTCCGTGGGTCTCGGATTTCTCTGGTTCTTCGAAGTAGTCCGTGGGCATCAAGTCTGGGCGCCGTGTTGCCTCTGTTTGAATTTATTTTTTTGGTAACTAATTTTTTTTTCCTTCCCTTCGTTTTGTCTATTTCGCGCAAGCACTGGTTGGTTGACCGTGCATCACACTTAGACATTTTTCCTCTATGCGCAGACCATTAGTAATTTCAGTAGAAGAATTTTTTGAGCGTTTATTTTTTTTTAGTTGTTGTTTTAATTGTTGAAACAGTGAAGTGTGTTAAAATTATGGAGGTTGAGGAGTGTAATTTTGGGTGTTTTGTGAGTTGGTTTTTGAAGTATTACTTGAGACTTTTTGGTGTGAAATGACGGGTGTTTTGGAACTAGTGGTATTGAACTTTTCTGCAAATTTTAATTGTTGAATGAGTAGAGTATTGATGCGTGCACCGAAATTGTTTTATTCGAAGTTTGGAAGCGAAGTTTGGATTGGATTATGTTTTAATTATTGGAGTTGCTGTGGTTGGTTTTGGAAATGATTATAGTCGGTTGGTATTATTAGAAGGTGTGGATGTTTTGGGTTTCAATTGCGAATGGTTTGAAGAGAGTTGTTCGGATTTAATTGTTAGATAGTTATGGAGCTGTGAAGGGACTGTTTGATTTTTTTATTCATTAAATAGCAGGCTACTAGATTGGTTATTAAATATTGGATATATGTTCTTTTGTTTAGGTGGTGTTACTTTTAGAGTTCCGGCTCAAGGTGTTGATAATTCGAAGAAGTCAGGTAAGCGGGGTTTATATACTAGTTTTACATAAAATAAATGAAAGGAGGTTGACTTTGAGAATAAATGTGTTTATTTTTTTGAAAGAGATGATCTGAAAACAACCTCAAATGTTTATTCTGCATATGCATAAATTCTATATAAGGGAAAATGTTTTTCTGTCATGACTAGTGTAGACATGAGCAAGTTTTGTGTACTTTATTTCTGAACTATGTAAAAGAGCGAATATGAAAATCTGGAAGTTTTGTTATGAACAAATGAGAATATTTTGTTTATGTTTATCTCGAACATGTGAAATGATCTGAAGCTTTTCAGTGTTTTGTTTTGATATGATGTGTCATCTGAGAATCTTGGCATGATGTTCTGATTCTGTATATGATTGTAACCGGATTTTCGATGAAATCCGTTCTGTTTCTGTTAAGGCCCAGCCACGGGTATAATGGTGGTTTATAACCCTACCACGGGGGTGAAACATGGAAAATGGCCCAGCCACGGGTATAATGGTGGTTTATAACCCTACCACGGGGGTGAAACATGGAAAATGGCCCAGCCACGGGTATAATGGTGGTTTATAACCCTACCACGGGGGTGAAACATGGAATATGGCCCAGCCACGGGTATAATGGTGGTTTATAACCCTACCACGGGGGTTAAACATGGTATTGTCCCGATGTGATATTAAATGAAGATAAGAATATAATGTTTCAGTTTAGAAATGCCAACGGATTCTATTTTTGGAGTAAGTTTATTTTTCTGAAAACTTCGCTCTAATGTTTTTGTAAAAGTTTTGTTTCTGCATTCTGAAAGTAAATGTTTTGTTCGGCTTATCAAATGTTATAAATGCTCATGTTTACATGCTAGTATGTGCTCTTTGCTTGCTGAGTTGTTGATAACTCACCCCGTTAATCTTCATAATATTTCAGATGACATCGATGGTTCAGCTGAGGATCAGTATTAGAGTCTATGGAGAAGATTAGCACTGATTTGTGGTTGGGTATCTCATGTTACTAGTGTTGGTGTTAGAGACTAATTATTTTTCTTAAGTTGCTTCAATGGATTTAGACGGTTTATGGAGATTTATGTTAATGTTTTATTATTTCTAGTTGTTAATTGAGACATGAAGAAGAGTTGATGTTTTGGGTTATTTGGATTGAATATTGGATAAATGAACTTATTTGATTTATTTAATTGAAGTATTTACGTTCGATTTGAGTTTTGGGAAAATGGATATATTATTGATTTTGGGAGTACTCTAGCCTTGTTAGAGCTGATTATCAGGTTTTATGAGTTAACTCTCCGGACCCTCGGGGTCGGGGCGTTACAGCGACAGTTGAGGATACTACCACTACCACGCTACCCAGGACTTGCAAGCCACGAGAAGCCATTGAGGCCATCTTAGATGATCAGATGGTGTCCACCCGAAGAGAAGGGTAGGAGAAGTTCCTTGACAAATGGAAGAATAGGCCATTATCTGATTGTTGTTGGTTAAAGACGGAGGAAGTTGAATGACTTGATCTAGACTTATATGAGTTTTATCAGACCCAACATCCGTTAGAGACGGATTCTTTTGGGGGTGAAGGGAATTGACGTAGTCCAAGTGCAAGGAGGACTCATGGAGTAAGTAGTTGTCAATAAGGCTAGGACATTAGTCAGTCTTTATCTAAACAACTTAGGTAGTAATTATATTTAAGAGTTGTTGGTTAAAGAGAGAGGAAGTTCAACATCTTGATCTGGACTTATATGAGTTTTATTAGGCCCAACATCCGTTGGAGTCAGATTCTTTCAGGGTGGAAGGAATTGACGTAGTCCAAGTGCAAGGAGGACTCATGAAGCTAGTAGTTGTCAATAAGACTAGGTCACTAGTCAGTCCTTATCTAAACAACTTAGGTAGTAATTATCAATAAGGGTTGGATGCCCATGTCGGTGTTATCGTTTCCTAGTTTTAGTATGTTATTGTTCTTATCTACAGGCATGATCATCATCATTAAGGCAAGAATTAGCATTAACTGTATATGAATGGAAACCATCTTATAGTGGATTGTACTTAAATCTTTTGAGTTGCATTTTTTTTTAATCCATTTTACTCTAAAATTAGAGGTGTTGAATGTTGAGTACTAAAACCCGATGGTTTGGATGTCTCATGGCAGAAAGGATGATAGCTTGGAGGTATCAATACAATTTTCCCAATATCAAATCGAGGTGGTGAGATCAAAACTGAGGCCTCTCCTTTCATGTTCTTGGTGGTGGTATACTTGAGTCTTCATTTATGGTTTGTTTAGTAATATATGGCTGAAAATAAAGAACATAAATATTTACGTAGTTTGGTACTGAGACCTATGTCTATGGATTTTGAGTGTAAAATTCACTATAAACTTAGTTGAATACAAGCTCTTTATTCTCACAAAGCTCTCTATAATCACAAAGCTCTCATAAAGTAACATCCAAACTCTCTGGTTCTCCTCCAGCAATCCCTCCAAACCTCAAAAAAAGTAAATTCACTATAAACATTTAGGGGTGTAACCGGTCCGGTTTTAGACAAAATCTAAGATCGAACAGGTATGTACCGGTTTTGTATTTTCCAAAACCGATTACGCACCAGTTACCCTCCTAAACCGGTACTTCCAGTTTCCGATCCGGTCCGGTCCGATTTTCTGATTTTTTTAAGACTATTGGTATAATTATAAGTTATATATTAGTATTAGTTATAAATTATATATTTAATATTAGTATTAGTTATAAACTTTTAGTAAAAAATTTTAGTATTAATTATAAGTATAACTATAGTCTATAGTCTATATTAGACTATTAGTATTATTTATAAACTTATATATTGTATTAACATTTAATGTAATAATTTATAATTATACATTATATATAAAACTTATATATATTAATATTTAATATATATATATAATATTTTGTATAAAACTTATATATAAAAATATTTTTTTTATATTTTTTTTATCAACCGGTCCGGTTCAGTTCGGTCCGGTCTAAAAAATTCCTAAACCGGAACCGGACCGGAATTGGCCGGTTTTCACATTCTAAGAACTGGTCCCAGACTGGACCGGTTCAAAACCGGTAAAACCGGTCCGGACCGGTTTTCCGGTTTACCGGTTTGAATTTACACCCTTATAAACAATATTTTTATTTATTCGTATGATGATATGTAGCAACTAACATTATTTTTCATTTTGCTAAAGTGGTGGAAATTAGACGAGGTATTGGTTTTTCGGCAACGTAGTCTTGTGACTGGCAATAGCGGTTTAGAGTTCCATGCTCGGCTTAGTTCCATGCCAAGGAAATTATAAACATAAACGAATTCAAGTGTAGAGAATTTAAATTTTAAAACTAACGGCTAGAAAATTCAAAACTTAACCATAGAAACAGACGTTGGTTCCCCATTCCATTTCTATTCAGCTGTTGTATACTCTTCTAAATATACTCTGTAGAGAGAGAAATACAGTGACTCGAAAAAGAAGAATCAAGAGAGAGAGAGGGTGAGAGAGAGAGAGAGAGCTACGGAAATGTCAGAGCGTGAAAGATTTTACGCAAGGAGAGATGATGATGCACAACGGGAACAACGACCACGGAAACAGGGTGTTGACGTCGGCATCGACGGCAGCGACGTCCACGGTTCATGACATCGTCTTCATCCTCAATGAATGAGCAATCTCAGGGGCTGAAGACGTATTTCAAGAACGTAGAGGGACAGTACAACCTCCAATACAAGAAGACTCACTCCCCGGTTCTCCTCCCTTACTCTCACGGCAAATCCGTCTGATTGGTTGGGCTTTCTTTTTATTTTTCTATTTTATGTTTCTGCTTTGGTCTTTCTTGTTCCTCTGCAACAGTCTAGAGGTGTTTCTGACTCCTTTTTGAGTTCTAGATCCCCCTCTATTTGTAGCATCTGCGTTTCATTTCCTTGATCCAAAAGCAACTTCATCGAGCGTCCAAGATGTGCTATTGAAGTGACCATACAAAACCTGTTTAATTAACTGGGAAGTTTCCTTGACTGGGAAGATCTGCCATGTACTCATGCATGGTATTGCTTAGCAGTAAGTATTTTTTTTTATAGGTTCGTAAGCAGTTAGTTAATTTCAAGGTTTCACATGCTAGACCTTACTCGGCGCATACAAGTGTAGGCTACATATTTAGGTGAAGTTGAATCTTTGCCAAAATGTTGAAGTTTCAATAAATCCGAGCTAAGTCAAGTTTGTCATCATTATAAACATCATTTACCTGTTATTAAGAATAAAAGGAGTATTGTAGATGCACTTATAAAGAACAAAAGGAGTATTGTAGATGTTGAGAACCTTCCAAACTTAATGAGTTCCTTTCTTCATTCCACTCTTGTTATTAAGTAGTTGCTGTTCAGTTACCCATATCCTTTTTATCATATGATGTGTGCTTCATATTGGAACAGAGTTGTATTGTTTAATTTTTTTTCTGCTTTCTCAGCTCTTTTGAAAATGCGAAGTGTTAAGAGATTCCATCTTGAGGCATGTGAGGGTGGGGGTATCAGCTGAAAGGTGGTTAAGCAATTGAGTCACAAGATTTGCTCATCAACAATAATTGACAGATGTCTTCCAACGTTCTATCTTGATATACACTTTTCACAAAATCTAGCCAATGAGCAAAGAAAATTAATGTTTCTTCACTTAATCACTTCAATAATTTTCAAAAAGACTTGAGCCAATGACAGCTTGGACAAGGTAGAGCTTGTTATGTCTTTTGAGCAGGAATTCTCCACTGAGATCCTTGATAAGAAAGCAGATAAGCTTACTTGCTCTACTGATGTTGCAAAGTACATAGTTTCTGGAGCTGAAAAACGTTGTGGAGAATTCCTTTTTTGATTTTCAATTTTGTCGCCCCTTCAAGGTTTTAGTACTCAATGATTGTCTTCTATGGTTTCTTGACGTTAGTTAGTTGGGTGCAAATTTATGTGGGGTCGATCTTTTCTGTTCTTGTGTAATTCTCTTATTGAAAGTGCAATTCAATAATTCATATTTCTTCTGAGGAAGAAATATTATATGAACACACACACACACCATTACTTACTACATATGTATACTGTGCATGTCATCATTCTCCTTTTTACAAATGCATCTCTCACAACTTATGGATAGAGAGGTTTGGAACCCATAGCTCAATGCTGTGATCTAACAATATTCTTGCCTTGCAGGAAACCGGTTCATGCACAAGCAACAAGATAAAAGAGGGTGGTATCTCAAAACTAATCTCTTTGAACGATTTTGGTTTCGCTTAATTCTTGAGTAGCAGTCTCATTGATTCTGTATATTGGTTTTCTTTTTTCAATTTGCAGAAAACCTAAAATAAAAAGCATTGACACCATAGTTGTTAATGGGCTGTCCGAAGGCCTTGCTGCAACGACATTGGTGGTACCTCCAAAGAGTACTGAAGAGACCCAACCCCAAGCAGGTAAGGTGATTAACTCTGACGAATAAGAGGAGGGTAAATGTGTTGCTGATTTTGTTTTATAGAATAACCTTTCTGCTTGATTTTCGATGCTATTTCTTTTCTTTGTTTGATTTAAATTAAAACTCACACTGCTTTTGGATGCAAAAATAATTCCCAAGTATTCAACGGAACATCAACGAGGCTGATGTTCGAATTAGAAGTAGTTGAATGGGGTGAGCTAGTGAAATTAACAATGTACACCATTCAAAATATGTTTAAAAAAAAAAATCCACAAAACCAAAGTCACAAATTCTCAATCATAAACAATACTTAAAGCAACAAAGTCAACCACCATGGATCCATGGCATCACTAACCACCTCAAACAATTACCAAAATCAAAGTATACAACAATGACCACTCCACCTTCGCAATAAATAATATTCATAGCTGCAAACTCAATGCCAATAGCACAAATAATATTTAAAACTGTAAATCTACTTAAAACTCTACTACTGAAGTATAATGAATCCAACACCACTTGACAAACCTATCGAATTTACATAATATTGTCTCCTCTACATGATACAACTAAGGATTATCTTGGTCTATTAAAGTTAGATGTTTAGTATAATGAATTAGAAGTTGTAATGTAATATTGATGGAGCGGGCTATGGATTTTCCAACATTAGAGATTGCCAAATGTGTGAAAACTCCCTTGTTGAAGATCTTTCAATGCAATCAAGGTTTGAAATTGTTTATTACGCTATGTTTTAATCATACTCTTTATATTGATGTCACATAGAATATTTTAGTTGTTTTAGTGGGTTTCATGCTGTTGGAAATGAACACCTAGAGTGGAGATTGCGGAAAGTCTAAAACTCTCGCATTGAAGATCTTTGGTTGCAATCAAGGTATCACATTCTTTACTAAGCAATATTTTAATAATCTTTAGATTGATTTTCTTTTCCTATAATTTTTATTCTATCTTCTTCTTCTTCTACTTTTCATTTCTTTGTTGAAATGATGGAACAGCTCCGTTGAAGCTTTTCTTTTGTTGCAATAGATGTATGAATCTATTTATTCCGTCATCCTTTAATAATATTCCAATGTTGGTATCAAGCGTGTTCTTATTTTTTTTAATTAAATCTTCTCATTGCTGAATTTAACAATGTACACTAATAAAAATATAATTTGAAAAATACAAAAAATAATACCGACAAAACCACAAAGTCACCCTCTATCCACGGCATCACAACGACCTCGAACAATTCTCAATAACAAAGTACACAATAATGGCCACGCTGCCATTGCAATAAATATTATTCATAGCTGTAAAATCAATGCCAACAACACAAATAATATTTTAAACTACAAATCTACTAAAAACTCTACTACTGGAATAAAACGAATCCAACACCACTTGGCTAACATATTGAATTCACATAATGTTGACTCATCTTGGATGATACAATTGAGGATTAGCATGGTCTACTAGAGTTAGTCTTTAAGTACAACGAATTAGAGATTATAAAGTAATACTTGTGGAGCGGGTTATGGATTCTCTACCATCGTAAAAGAATACTCAGAGAGAAGATTGCCAAAATATTGAAACTCTTCTCGAGGATCTTTTACTGCAATCAAGGTATAAAATTGTATATTATGCTATATTTTAATACTCTTATATTAATGTATAGAGACTACATCAATTTTTTTTTAATGAGCTTTTTTGCTATAAAAAATGAATGCCTAGAGTGGAGATTGTGAAAAGTCTAAAACTCTCAAGCTGAAGATTTTTCGTTGCAATCAAGGTATGAGATTATTTATTATGCAATATTTTAATCATCGCTTGTTTTTTTTTCATTATTTCTTTTATCTTATTCTTCTTCTTCTACTGATTCTTCTTTTTCTACGTCATCGTTCTATTTCTACTTCTCATTTATTTGTTGAAAAAATGGAATAGCCCCGTTGAAGATTTTCTTTTGGTACAATAGAGATATGGATTTATTTATTCCATTATGCTTTGATAATATTCTACTGTTGCTATTAAACCTGATCGTTTTTTTAACTCAAGTCTTCTAATGGCTGAAATTAACAATGTACACCATTCAAAATAGGTTTCAAAAAACAATAAAAAGTTATTCACAAAACCAAAGCCACAAATTCACAATCATAAACAATACTCAAAGCAACAAAGTCCACCACTATGATCCATGGCATCACTAACACTTAAAACAATTACCAAAATCAAAGTATACAACAACGGTCACTCCACTTTCGCAATAAATAATATTTATAGCTGCAAACTCAATACCAACAGCACAAATAATATTTAAAACTGTAAATATACTTAAAACTCTACTAATGAAGTATAAAGAATCCAACACCACCTGACCAACCTATCGAATTCACATAATGTTGACTCCTCTAAGATGATACAACTGAAGATTAGCTTGGTCTATTAGAGTTAGATGTTTAGTAAAATGGATTAGAAGTTGTAATGTAATACTGATGGAGTGGGCAATCGATTTTCCACAATCAGAAAAGAATACTTAGAGTGAAGATTACCAAAAAGTTCACATCTATCTTGTTTTTTTTTTTGGTAAAACGGATGTTACCCTCCATTAATAGAGGACTTACAAAGTTGACCTGAAAAACAAGTCAATTACAATCGTTAGTATCTTCCCAGTACACTTTCGTGACTGACATGGTCTAGTCCAGACAATAAATCTCTAAAGACCAAGATCTTAGAAAAAATACCACATCTGTCCACAACAGAGATTACAAAGCCCCATACCCCAACTAAGTGGGGTAGGGTATACCAAACCCCGTCAACGCGGATGGGGGACTAATACTCCATTCGGACTAAAGTCTGAAGGTACTTCTTTTTTTGAATTTTTATTAACTAGAAACTACATTACACAAAGAAAAAACAGAAACTACAAAGAAAAAACACTGCACCAAAAGAAAAACAGAACATAGAGGCTGCTGTGGCCCACGACACGTGCCACCCTAGGAAGGGAACCGACAGTCGACCTTGGAGATCCCGGACTCATAGACTCCAGAAACGCCGCGCGTGATGTTGGCAGAGGGCTCCCCGGTGGTGCGTGAAGGCCACACACCAAACGACGCTGAAACTACGAGCCGCGCGTGCGAGCTACTCGCCGCTCCGTTTGGTGCCGCATTCGGTGGTCTTTAAGATCAGCGGCAGGGCAACACCATGGCGGGGCGCGTGCTGGCCTGTGGGCGGCGGGAAGACCCAGATCGACAGTTCACTCTTATTTCACCTGAAAATACACAAAAACACAAAACAAAAACTACATAGAGGAGGAGGAGGAGGGAGGGGAAGGGAGCCGAAACTCCCACCCCTCAAAGCCGAATATGTGAAGGCGGTTTTTAGAGAGACGGGAGAGAGTTTTCAAGAGGACTCGTCTGGAGTGCAACCAAGGTATGGAATTGTTTATTATTCTATGTTTTAATAATACTCCTATATTGATGTCGTGTATAAACTATATTTATTTTTAGTGGGTTTTTAGCAATCGAAAATGAATGCTTAGAGTGGTGATTGCAAAAAGTCTAAAACTCTCGTGCTGAAGATTTTTCGTGGCAATCAACAAGGTATGAGATTCTTTGTTACGCATTATATTAATAATCTTTTGATTGTTTTTCCCTATTCTTCTACTTCCTCTTCCTTTTTCTCTTCTTCTACGTACTTCTTCTATTTCTACTTCTCATTTCTTTTATTACGCAATCAAGGTATGAGATTCTTTATTACGCAATATTTCAATCATCGCTTGTTCTTTCTTTTCATTATTTCTTCCATCTTCTACTATGTCTTCTTCTTCTATGTCCTCTTTCTATTTCCACTTTTCATTTATTTGTTGAAAAGATGGAACAGCCTCGTTGAAAATTTTCTTTTGTTGCAATAGAGGTTTGGATTTATTTATTCCATTACGCTTTAATAATATTCTACTGTTGGTATTAAACATGATTGCTTTTTTTACTCAAGTCTTCTAATGGCTAAAATTAACAATGTACACCATTCAAAATAGGTTTCAGAAAATAATAAAAAGTTATCCACATAAACAAGGCCACAAATTCACAATCATAAACAAATACACAAAGCAACATAGTCCACCACCATGGATCCATGGCATCACTAGCACCTAAAACAATTACCAAAATCGAAGTATACAACAACGACCACTCCACCTTCAAAATAAATAATATTCATACCACGAACTCAATGTCAACAGCACAAATAATATTTAAAAATGTAAATATACTTAAAACTCTACTAACGAAGTATAACGAATCCAACACCACCTGACTGACCAATCGAATTCACATAATGTTGACTCCTCTTAGATGATACAACTGAGGATTAGCTTGGTCTATTAGAGTTAGATGTTTAGTACAATGGATTAGAAGTTGTAATATAATACTGATGGAGTGGGCAAGGGATTTTCCACAATCAGAAAATAATACTTAGAGTGAAGATTACCAAAAAACTCATAACTATCTTGTTGAGGATCCTTCAGTGCAACCAAGGTATGGAATTATTTATTATGCTATGTTTTAATAATACTTTTATGTTGATGTCGTGTGCAAACTATATTTGTTTTTTAGTGGGTTTTTTAGCAAACGAAAATGAATGCTTAGAGTGGAGATTTCAAAAAGTCTAAAACTCACGTGCTGAAGATTTTTCGTTGCAATCAACAAGGTATGAGATTCTCATTTCTATTTATTAAGCAATATTTTAATCATCGCTTGTTTTTTTTTCATTATTTCTTCTATCTTGTTCTTCTTCTTCTACTACTTCTTCTTCTTCTACGTCGTCTTTCTATTTCTACTCCTCATTTATTTGTTGAAAAGATGGAACAACCCCGTTGAAGATTTTCCTTTGGTGCAATAGAGGTATGAATTTATTTATTCCATTATGCTTTAATAATATTCTACTATTGCTATTTAACTTTATCGCTTTTTTTACTCAAGTCCTTAGTGGCTGAAATTAACAATGTACACCATTCAAAATAGGTTTCAGAAAATAATAAAAAGTTATCCACATAAACAAGGCCACAAATTCACAATCATAAACAAATACACAAAGCAACAAAGTCCACCACCATGGATCCATGGCATCACTAGCACCTAAAACAATTACCAAAATCAAAGTATACAACAATGGCCACTCCACCTTCGCAATAAATAATATTCATAGCTGCGAACTCAATGCCAACAGCACAAATAATATTTAAAACTGTAAATATACTTAAAAACTCTACTAATGAAGTATAACGAATCCAACACCACCTGACCGACCAATCGAATTCACATAATATTGACTCCTCTTAGATGATACAATTGAGGATTAGCTTGGTCTATTAGAGTTAGATGTTTAGTACAATAGATTAGAAATTGTAATGTAATACTGATGGAGTGGGCAATAGATTTTCCACAATCAGAAAAGAATACTTAGAGTTAAGATTAGCAAAAAGTTCATAGCTATCTTGTTGAAGATCTTTCAGTGCAACCAAGGTATGAAATTATCTATTATGCTATGTTTTAATAATACTCCTATGTTGATGTCATGTATAAACTATATTTGTTTTTTAGTGAGTTTTTAGCAAACGAGAATGAATGCCTTGAGTTGAGATTGCAAAAAGTCTAAAACTCACGTGCTGAAAATTTTTCGTTGCAATCAACAAGGTATGAGATTCTCATTTCTTTTATTACACAATCAAGGTATGAGATTCTCTATTACAAAATATTTTTAATCATCGCTTGTTTTTTTTTTTCATTATTTCTTCTATCTTGTTCTTCTTCTTCTACTACATCTTCTTCTTCTACGTCGTCTTTCTATTTCTACTCCTCATTTATTTGTTGAAAAGATTGAATAGACCCATTGCTGATTTTCTTTTGGTACAATAGAGGTATGAATTTATTTATTCCATTATGCTTTAATAATATTCTACTATTGCTATTAAACTTGATCGCTTTTTTTACTCAAGTCCTTAATGGCTGAAATTAACAATGTACACCATTCAAAATTGGTTTCAGAAAATAATAAAAAGTTATCCACAAAACCAAAGCCACAAATTCACAATCATAAACAATACTCAAAGCAATAAAGTCCACCAGCATGGATCCAAGGCATCACTAGCACCTAAAACAATTACCAAAATCAAAGTATACAACAACGGCCACTCCACCTTCGCAACAAATAATATTCATAGCTGCGAACTCAATGCCAACAACACAAATAATATTTAAAACTGTAAATATACTTAAAACTCTACCAATGAAGTATAACGAATCCAACACCACCTGACCAACCTATCGAATTCACATAATGTTGACTCCTCTTAGATGATACAATTGAGGATTAGCTTGGTCTATTAGAGTTAGATGTTTAGTACAATGGATGAGAAGTTGTAATGTAATATTGATGGAGTGGGCAATGAATTTTCCACAATCAGAAAAGAATACTTAGAGTTAAGATTACCAAAAAGTTCATAGCTATCTTGTTGAAGATCTTTCAGTGCAACCAAGGTATGGAATTATTTATTATGCTATGTTTTAAAAATACTCCTATGTTGATGTTGTCTATAAACTATATTTGTTTTTTAGTGAGTTTTTAGCAAACGAGAATGAATGACTAGAGTGGAGATTGCAAAAAGTCTAAAACTCACGTGCTGAAGATTTTTCGTTGCAATCAACAAGGTATGAGATTCTCATTTCTTTTATTACGCAATCAAGGTATGAGATTCTTTATTACGAAATATTTTAATCATCGCTTGTTTTTTTTTTCATTATTTCTTCTATCTTGTTCTTCTTCTACTACTACTTCTTCTTCTTCTATGTCATCTTTCTATTTCTACTCCTCATTTATTTGTTGAAAACATGGAACAGCCCCGTTGAAGATTTTCCTTTGGTGCAATAGAGGTATCAATATATTTATTCCATTATGCTTTAATAATATATTCTATTGTTACTATTAAACAAGATCGCTTTTTTTACTCAAGTCCTTAGTGGCTGAAATTAACAATGTACACCATTCAAAATAGGTTTCAGAAAATAATAAAAAATTATCTACAAAAACAAGGCCACAAATTCACAATCATAAACAAATACACAAAGCAATAAAGTCCACCATCATGGATTCATGGCATCACTAGCACCTAAAACAATTACCAAAATCAAAGTATACAACAACGGCCACTCCACGTTCGCAATAAATCATATTTATAGCTGCGAACCCAATGCCAACAACACAAATAATATTTAAAACTGTAAATATACTTAAAACTCTACTAATGAAGTATAACGAATCCAACACCACCTGACCGACCAATCGAATTCACATAATGTTGACTCCTCTTAGATGATACAATTGAGGATTAGCTTGGTCTATTAGAGTTAAATGTTTAGTACAATGGATTAGAAGTTGTAATGTAATACTGATGGAGTAGGCAATGGATTTTCCACAATCAGAAAAGAATACTTAGAGTGAAGATTACCAAAAAGTTCATAGTTATCTTGTAGAACATCTTTCAGTGCAACCAAGGTATGGAATTATTTATTATGCTATGTTTTAATAATACTCCTATGTTGATGTTGTCTATAAACTATATTTGTTTTTTAGTGAGTTTTTAGCAAACGAGAATGAATGCCTAGAGTGGAGATTGCAAAAAGTCTAAAACTCACGTGCTGAAGATTTTTCATTGCAATCAACAAGGTATGAGATTCTCATTTCTTTTATTACACAATCAAGGTATGAGATTCTTTATTACGAAATATTTTAATCATCACTTGTTTTTTTTTTCATTATTTCTTCTATCTTGTTCTTCTTCTACTACTACTTCTTCTTCTTCTACGTCGTCTTTCTATTTCTACTCCTCATTTATCAGTTGAAAAGATGGAATAGCCCCCGTTGAAGATTTTCTTTTGGTGAAATAGAGGTATGGATTTATTTATTCCATTATGCTTTAATAATATTTTACTGTTGGTATTAAACATGATCGCTTTTTTTACTCAAGTCCTTAATGGCTGAAATTAACATTGTACACAATTCAAAATAGGTTTCAGAAAATAATAAAAAGTTATCCACAAAACCAAAGCCACAAATTCACAATCATAAACAATACTCATAACAACAAAGTCCACCTACATGGATCCATGGCATCACTAGCACCTAAAACAATTACCAAAATCAAAGTATACAACAACGGCCACTCCACCTTCGCAAGAAATAATATTCGTAGCTGCGAACTCAATGCCAACAGCACAAATAATATTTGAAATTGTAAATATACTTAAAACTCTACCAATGAAGTATAACGAAAGCAACACCACCTGACCGACCATTCGAATTTACATAATGTTGACTCCTCTTAGATGATACAACTGAGGATTAGCTTGGTCTATTAGAGTTAGATGTTTAGTACAATGGATTAGAAGTTGTAATGTAATACTGATGGAGTGGGGAATAGATTTTCCACCATCAGAAAAGAATACTTGGAGTGAAGATTACCAAAAAGTTCACAACTCTCTTGTTGAAGATCTTTCAGTGCAATCAAGGTATGTAATTTTTTATTATGTTATGTTTTAATAATACTCCTATATTGATGTCGTTTATAAACTGTATTTGTTTTTTAGTGGGTTTTTAGCTATCGAAAATGAATGCTTAGAGTGGAGATTGCAAAAAGTCTAAAACTCACGTGCTGAAGATTTTTCATTGCAATCAACACGGTATGAGATTCTTTATTACGCTTTATTTTAATAATCTTTTGATTGTTTTTTCCTATTCTTCTACTTCTTCATTTTTCTCTTACTCCGTCTATTTTCTACTTTTCATTTCTTTTATTACGTATCAAGGTATGAGATTCTTTATTACGCAATATTTTAATCATCGCTTTTTTTTTTCATTATTTCTTCTATCTTGTTCTTCTTCTTCTACTATGTCTTCTTCTTCTACATCCTCTTTCTATTTCTACTTCTCATTTATTTGTTGAAAAGATGGAACAGCCCAGTTGAAAATTTTCTTTTGGTGCAATAGAGGTATGGATTTTTTTATTCCATTATGCTTTAATAATATTCTACTGTTGGTAAGAAACATGATCACTTTTTTTACTCAAGTCCTTAATGGCTAAAGTTAACAATGTACACCATTCAAAATAGGTTTCAGAAAATAATAAAAAGTTATCCACAAAACCAAAGTTACAAATTCACAATCATAAACAATTCTCAAAACAACAAATTCCACCACCATGGATCCATGGCATCACTAGCACCTAAAACAATTACCAAAATCAAAGTATACAATAATAACTAGGGGTGTAAATTTAAACCGGAAAACCGGTCCGGACCGGACCGAACCGGACCGGTTGGTCCGGTTTTGAACTGGTCCGGTCCGGAACCGGTTCCTATTTTATGAAAACCGGCCGGTTCCGGTCCGGTTCCGGTTCCGTAGTTTTTGGGACCGGACCGGACCGAACCGGACCGGTTGGAAAAAAAAAATATAAAAATTAATTTATATATTATACAAAATATTTATATATATAATATATAATTATATGTTAAATTTTTATATATAATATATATAATTATATATCATATATGAAAAAATTTTATATTATAATTTATAAATAATAACATAAAATGTTAATCTTAAATATGAACATTTGTAATTTATTTGATCATATGTTATTAATATAATTATATATAAGATAATGTTGTTATAATTTATAAAATAAAAGTTTAATCTTAAAGATAAAAATTTAATTGATCATATGCTTTAAGCATAATATATATATTAAATTTTTAATAACATTTTATAATAAGAATTAATACTTTATTATATGTTTTTTACATTTAAAAAAAACCGGAAAATCGGACCGGACCGGACCGGAAACCGGTAAAACCGGAAGTACCGGTTTAGGAGGGTAATCGGGGCGTAATCGGTTTTGAAAAATACAAAACCGGTACATACCGGTTCGGTCCTAAATTTTGTCCAAAACCGGACCGGACCGGACCGGTTACACCCCTAACGATAACGGACACTCCACATTCGCAATAAATAATAATCATAGCTGCAAACTCAATGCCAACAGCACAAATAATATTTAAAACTGTAAATATACTTAAAACTCTACTAATGAAGTATAACGAATCCAACACCACCTGACCGACCTATCGAATTCACATAATGTTGACTCTTCTTAGATCGTGCAACTGAGGATTAGCTTGGTCTAGATGTTTAGTACAATGGATTACAAGTTGTAATGTAATATTGATGGAGTGGGCAGTGGATTTTCCACCATCAGAAAAGAATACTTTGAGTGAAGATTACCAAAAAGTTCATAACAATCTTGTTGATGATCTTTCAGTGCAACCAAGGTATGGAATTATTTATTATGCTATGTTTAAATAATACTCCTATGTTGATATCTTGTATAAAGTATATTTGTTTTTTAGTGGGTTTTTAGCAAACGAAAATGAATGCTTAGAGTGGAGATTACAAAAAGTCTAAAACTCACGTGCTGAAGATTTTTCGTTGCAATCAACAAGGTATGAGATTCTCATTTCTTTTATTACGCAATCAAGGTTTGAGATTCTTTATTATGCAATATTTTAATCATTGCTTGTTTTTTTTTTCATTATTTCTTCTATCTTGTTCTTCTTCTTCTTCTTCTTCTACATCCTCTTTCTATTTCTACTACTCATATATTTGTTGAAAAGATAGAACAGCCCCGTTGAAGATTTTCTTTTGGTGCAATAGATGTATGCATTTATTTATTCATTTTTGCTTTAATAATATTCTACTGTTGGTATTAAACATGATCGCTTTTTTTACTCAAGTCCTTAATGGCTGAAATTAACAATGTACACCATTCAAAATAGGTTTCAGAAAATAATAAAAAGTTATCCACAAAACCAAAGCCACAAATTCACAATCATACACAATACTCAAAGCAATAAAGTCCGCCACCATGGATCCATGGCATCACTAGCACCTAAAACAATTACCAAAATCAAAGTATACAACAACGACAATTCCACATTCGCAATAAATAATATTCAAAGCTACAAACTCAATCCCAACATCACAAATAATATTTAAACCTGTAAATATACTTAAAACTCTACCAACGAAGTATAACGAATCCAACACCACCTGACCGACCTGTCAAATTAGAGTTAGATGTTTAGTACAATGGATTAGAAGTTGTAATGTAATACTGATGGATCTGGCAATGGATTTTCCACCATCAAAAAAGAATACTTAGAGTGAAGATTACCAAAAAGTTCACAACTCTCTTGTTGAAGATCTTTCAGTGCAATCAAGGTATGGAGTTTTTTATTGTGCCTTGTTTTAATAATACTCCTATATTGATGTCGTGTATAAACTATTTTTGTTTTTTAGTGAGTTTTTAGCTATCGAAAATGAATGCTTAGAGTGGAGATTGCAAAAAGTCTAAAACTCTCGTGCTGAAGATTTTTCGTTGCAATCAACAAGGTATGAGATTCTTTATTACGCATTATTTTAATAATCTTTTGATTGTTTTTAGCTATTCTTCTACTTCTTCTTCCTTTTTCTCTTCTTCTACGTACTTCGTCAATTTCTACTTTTCATTTTTTTTATTACATGATCAAGGTATGAGATTCTTTATTACGCAATATTTTAGTCATCACTTTTTTTTTCATTATTTCTTCTATCTTCTTCTTCTTCTACTACTACGTCTTCTTCTTTCTACGTCTTCTGTCTATTTCTACTTCTCATTTATTTGTTGAAAAGATAAAACAGGCCCGTTGAAGATTTTCTGTAATGCCCCAGTCCCGGATGGGTCGGAGAGTTACCTCTTAACACTTAAAATAATATCTCATTGTACAAATGTAAACTCCAATTCCTCATTTACTCATAGCCCTCATTGGTTTAAACCATCTACTTCAAAATAAATAACTAAGATTATGACGAAATCTCAACATAAAAGTCAACTTCCCAAAATACTAAGTCAACAGAGCAAAACGAAACTATTCAATGAAATTCGCCAATAATAAGTACCCTCTTTGTATTTAATAGACTATACTCACAAAGCCTTACACATGCTTTCTATTCTTGAACCTTCGCTGAAGTATCCAACATATCTGAAAAAAATGTTGTGCAGATAAGGGATAAGTTATCAACAACTCAGTAAGCAGAGGGCATATGCTAGAGTGCAAACATGAGCATTTACAAAGTACAGTATGTAGAACAAAATATTTTACAGAGTTATCATGCAGAACAATACATATTTTCAAAAGTAACAGAGCGATGGTTTTAAGACAAGTAAAACCCAGAGTACTTTGACATAACATAACTTGAGCATCATCATCACATCAAAACAGAGCATCTCACAGAGCAGAGACCATGTTTCACCCCCGTGGTACGGTTGTGCTAACCTTGGTGGCCAAACCAGGCAGAGACAGAGGTGAAATCTTTCCTTTATTCTTCTCGGAGCCCCGAGTGTGCACACAGGAAAGACCATAATAAAACCACTTTGTTTCCAAAATGGGTGCACTCAGAGACAGTGAAGTTGGTACCAACCCAAACAGAGCAAGCATAACAGAGCAGAGCAGAGACAGAGTCAGATTCAAAATCAGCACACCATGCCAAAGGTTTTCAGATGCCATATCAAAACAGAACATAGTACCAGAACATAACTAGGTCATTCTTACATACTGAAAACAAAAGTCGGAGCATCTTTTTAAATAAATGCACAATTTTTCAGAATTCTCAAATTTCGCTCTTTTTCAGATTTCAGAGACATCATAACAAAATTTAGCTCATGTCTACACAATGCATGTCAGAAAATATTTTTCCTTTTCCACACAGATGTCATGAGTATGCAAATAAACGACTGAAGTTGGTTTTGTTTTCCCAAGTTCTCATTTCATCACAAAATATGCAAAGTTTTCAGAAAGTCAACCTCAGTCTTAATAACCAGTATAAAGCCTAGCATAGAAACCCCGATTACCTGAACTTCTTAATTTTTCAGAATTTCTCCACAACAGTACAGAACGAAAATCAATCGTCACCTATAAAATAGTCATGTACTCCCATAAATATATGAATTTAACACAATTTTTCAATACTTACAACTCATATGCTAAGTAATCTATTTTCCTAAAAAGCTATTTTCCTAAAAAGCTAAATTCTACAAAACCCTAAAAAAAATCATAAATTTAATACTTCACTAAAGTATTAAATTCTAACTCATCTACTACTGAAAAATCAAACTATCAAATTTAATACAAAATAACATAATTATACCAAAAATTCCTTTTTAAGTTATACAACAATAATTATTTAATAAACTAGAACATAATAAAATTACAACATTATCACTTACCTTTGAAAGAAAACTTTACTTAAAAATAAATTTAACCTACCAAATTAATTTCTGTAAAAATGGAAAACTTAGAGTTTACAAATAATATATATTAAAAGTTTAAAACACAATAATACAACTTGTAACTCAAAGATAATAACATAATTTTATCTACCTAGAAAACCAACTATGCAATTGCTTCTGTAATACCATATCATTTGAAAACATGGTAAAGGGCATAACAGTAATAATTCCTATTCTAATAGGTTACAGAATTACCCAATATATATATAACTCTTTAAGTCAGCAAACATGAGAAACTAATGAATTGAAGTGCGGCTGCGTGAACTTACAACTGAAACCGAGATATGCATGGAGGGGCAAGGTGCGATGGGCTAGGTTGGAGGAATTGTGGTGGCGCAACTGGAGTGCATAGAAGGGCGTGCTGCGGCAAGGCTGCCACGCTGGGTGGCGAGAGCTAGAGAGGCAGAGAGAGAGATGAGCTGGAGGAAGGGAGTTCAGCATGAGGTTGGAAGAGGTAGCTCACCGTGGGGGATAAAGCATCGTGCGGTGGATTAGGGGGTGACCGCTGGCGGTTTCTGTGTAACCCTGTTGTGGTTGGTGGTACCGAGAAGGAGTTGAGTGACTGTAAAGGGGTGGCTCTGTTTCGGGTGTGGGAAAATAAGGGAATAAACGGCTAGGTTTACAGTAGGAAGGGTGGCACGCGGTGGTGTTGATAGTGGTGGTTTTCGTGAGGTGGGGAGGTGGTGCACGGCCAGGTGGGCTTTGGTGATGCTAGTGCTCTGATTCTGGTCTGCTGGTTCACGGCAACCGTGGCCACGTCGTGTTGCTGCCATTGGATCGTGAATGAGTTCCTCGTGTGATGCAAGTGATTATCTCCAACTTTGGTTTTCTAGCCGGCAGTGAGGGGTGGCACTCGTAGAGATACATTGAGAAGAAAAGAGAGGGAGAGGGAAAGGGAGAGAGAGAGTTTGAGAGGATGGAAAAAGAAACAGAAATGCACTGTGAGTAGCAAACAATAAAAATAGGTGGGAGAGACTCGAGTGCTGGACGGAAACGAAAAATAAAAGGAGAGAACTCAAAAAGGGGAAGGAAGTTCAAACTTCAAACTACCTAGATCACGTGGAGATAATGGAGATTGGGTGGAGAAATCTTTGGAAGTACACAAACTAAAATTGAAAAACGGTTTAGAAGATAAAATGAGATAAGCTCACTGCAAACAACGTCGTAGGGTAGTAGAGGTTACTCAGCTGTGTGAAAAAAAAAAAAAAAAAAAGAAACAAGAGACTCCAATGGAACGACCTTGGATTTAATTGGCCCGGGTGCTACATTTTCTTTTGGTGCAATAGAGGTATGGATTTATTTATTCCATTATGCTTTAATAATATTCTACTGTTGGTAATAAACATGATCGCTTTTTTTACTCAAGTCTTCTAATGGCTGAAATTAACAATGTACACCATTCAAAATATGTTTCAGAAAATAATAAAAAGTTATCCACAAAAACAAAGCCACAAATTCACAATCATAAACAATACTCAAAGCCACTAAGTTTACTACAATGGATCCATGGCATTACTAGCACCTAAAACAATTACCAAAATCAAAGTATACAAAGATAGCGACTCCACCTTCGCAATAAATAATATCCATAACTGCGAACTCAATGCCAACAACACAAATAATATTTAAAACTGTAAATGTACTTAAACCTCTACTAATGAAGTATAACGAATCCAACACCACCTGACCAACCTATTGAATTCACAAAATGTTGACTCCTTTTAGATGATACAACTGAGGATTAGCTTGGTCTATTAGAGTTAGATGTTGTAATGTAATACTGATGGAGTGGAGAATAGATTTTCCACCATCAAAAAATAATACTTAGAGTGAAGATTACCAAAAAGTTCTCAACTCTCTTGTTGAAGATCTTTCAGTGCAAACAAGGTATGTAATTGTTTTTTATGCTATGTTTTAATAATACTCCTATATTGATGTCATGTATAAACTATATTTGTTTTTTAGTGTGTGTTTAGCCATCGAAAATGAATGCTTAGAGTGGAGATTGCAAAAAGTCTAAAACTCTCATGCTAAAGATTTTTCGTTTTAATCAACAAGGTATGAGATTCTTTATAACGCATCATTTTAATAATCTTTTGATTGTTTTTTCCTATTCTTCTACTTCCTCTTCCTTTTTCTCTTCTTCTACGTACTCCTTCTATTTCTACTTCTCATTTCTTTTCTTACGCCATCAAGGTATGAGATTCTTTATTACGCAATATTTTAATTATCGCTTGTTTTTTTTTTCATTATTTCTTCTATCTTATTCTTCTTCTTCCACCACGTCTTCTTCTACTACGTCCTCTTTCTATTTCTACTTCTCATTTATTTGTTGAAAAGACGGAAAAACTCCGTTGAAGATTTTCTTTTGGTGCAATAGAGGTATGGATTTATTTATTCCATTATGCATTAATAATATATTCTACTGTTGGTATTAAACAAGATCACTTTTTTTACTCAAATCCTTAATGGCTGAAATTAACAATGTACACCATTCAAAATAGGTTTCAGAAAATAATACAAAGTTATACTCAAAACCAAAGCCACAAATTCACAATCATAAAAAATACTCAAAGCAACAAAGTCCAGCACCATGGATACATGGCATTACTAGCACCTAAAACAATTACCAAAATCAAAGTATACAACAACGGCCACTCCACCTTCGCAATAAATAATATTCATAGCTGCAAACTAAATGCCAGCAGCACAAATAATATTTAAAACTGTAAATAAACTTAGAACTTTACTAACGAAGTATAACGAATCCAATACCACCCGACCGACCTACCGAATTCACAAAATGTTGACTCCTCTTAGATGATACAATGGAGGATTAGCTTGGTCTATTAGAGTTAGTTGTTTAGTACAATGGATTAGAAGATGTAATATAATATTGATGGAGTGGGGAATAGATTTTCCACCATCAGAAAAGAATACTTAGAGTGAAGATTACCAAAAAGTTTACAACTCTCTTGTTGAAGATCTTTCAGTGCAATCAACGTATGGAATTGTGTTTTATGCTATGTTTTAATAATAATCCTATATTGATGTCGTGTATAAACTATATTTGTTTTTTAGTGGGTGTTTATCTATCGAAAATGAATGCTTAGAGTGGAGATTGCAAAAAGTCTAAAACTCTCGTGCTGAAGACTTTTCGTTTTAATCAACAAGGTTTGAGATTCTTTATTACGCATTATTTTAATAATCTTTTGATTGCTTTCACCTATTCTTCTACTTCCTCTTCCTTTTTTCACTTCTTCTACATACTCCTATTTCTACTTCTCATTTCTTTTATTACGCCATCAAGGTATGAGATTCTTTATTACGCAATATTTTAGTCATCGCTTGTTTTTTTTTCTTTATTTCTTCTATCTTATCCTTCTTCTTCCACTACTTCTTCTTCTTCTACATCCTTATTATATTTCTACTTCTCATTTATTAGTTGAAAAGATGGTGGAACAGCCCCGTTTTCTTTTGGTACAATAGAGGTATGGATTTATTTATTCCATTATGCTTTAATAATATATTCTACTATTGGTATTAAACATGATCGTTTTTTTTTACTCAAATCTTCTAATGGCTGAAATTAACAATGTACACCATTAAAAATAGGTTTTAGAAAATAATAAAAAGTTATCCACAAAACCAAATCCACAAATTCATAATCATAAACAATTCTCAAAGAAACAAAGTCCACTACCATGGATCCATGGCATCACTAGCATCTAAAACAATTACCAAAATCAAAGTGTACAACAACGGCCACTCCACCTTCACAATAAATAATATTCAAAGCTACAAACTCAATGCCAACAGTACAAATAATATTTAAAACTGTAAATATACTTAAAACTCTACTAATGAAGTATAACGAATCCAACACCACCTGACCAACCTATCGAATTCACATAATGTTGACTCCTCTTAGATGATACAACTGAAGATTGGCTTGGTCTATTAGAGTTAGATGTTTAGTAGAATGGATTAGAAGTTGAAATGTAATACTGATGGAGTGGAGAATAGATTTTCCACCATCAGAAAAGAATACTTAGAGTGAAGATTACCAAAAAGTTCACAACTCCAATCAAGGTATGGAATTTTTTATTGTGCTATGTTTTAATAATATTCCTATATTGATGTCATGTATAAACTATATTTGTTTTTTAGTGGGTGTTTAGCTATCGAAAATGAATGCTTAGAGTGGAGATTGCAAAAAGTCTAAAACTCTCGTGCTGAAGATTTTTCGTTGCAATCAACAAGGTATGAGATTCTTTATTACGTATTATTTTAATAATCTTTTGATTTTCTTTCCTATTCTTCAACTTCTTCTCCCTTTTTCTCTTCTTCTATGTACTCCTTTTATTTCTACTTCTCATTTCTTTTATTACGCCATCAAGGTAAGAGATTCTTTATTGCGCAATATTTTAATCATCGCTTATTTTGTTTTTCATTATTTCTTCTATCTTATTCTTCTTCTTCCACCACGTCTTCTTCTTGTACGTCCTCTTTCTATTTCTACTTCTCATTTATTTGTTGAAAAGATGGAATAGCCCCGTTGAAGATTTTCTTTTGGTGCAATAGAGGTATGAATTTATTTATTCCATTATGCTTTAATAATATTCTACTGTTGGTATCACATATGATAGCTTTTTTTACTTAAGTCTTCTAATGGCTGTAATTAAAATTGTACACCATTCAAAATAGGTTTCAAAAAATAATAAAAAGTTATCCACAAAACCAAAGCCTAAAATTCAGAATCATAAACAATACTCAAAGCATCAAAGTCTACCACCATGGATCCATGGCATCACTAGCACCTCAAACAATTACCAAAATCAAAGTATACAACAATGACCACTCCACCTTCGTAATAAATAATATTCATAGCTGCAAACTCAATGCGAACAACACAAATAATATTTAAAACTGTAAATATATTTAAAACTCTACTAATGAAATATAACGAATCCAACCCCACCTGACCAACCTATTGAATTCACATAATGTTGACTCCTCTTAAATGATACAACTGAGGATTAGCTTTGTCTATTAGAGTTAGATGTTTAGTACAATGGATTTGAAGTTGTAATGTAATACTGATGGAGTTGGCAATGGATTTTCCACCATAAAAAAAGAATACTTAGAGTGAAAATTGCCAAAAAGTTCAAAACTCTCTTGTTGAAGATCTTCCAGTAGAATCAAGGTTTGGAATTGTTTATTATGCTATGTTTTAATAATACTCCTAAATTGATGTCGTGTATATACTATATTTGTTTTAAGTGGGTTTTTAGCTATCAAAAATGAATGCTTAGAGTGGAGATTGCAAAAAGTCTAAAACTCTCGTGCTGAAGATTTTTCATTACAATCAACAAGGTATGAGATTCTTTATTACGCATTATTTTAATAATCTTTTGATTGTTTTTTCCCTTTTCTTCTACTTCCTCTCCCTTTTTCTCTTCTTTCTACGTGCTCCTTCTATTTTCTACTTCTCATTTCTTTTAAAAAAAAATATAAAACTTAATATCGACAAAACCAAAACTACAAATCCACAATCATGAACAATACTCAAAGCAAGTCCACCACCATGGGTCCATGGTATCACTTCCCCCTAAAAAAACCTTCAATCTCAATAATATTTGTAGATGTAAAATCAATGCCAACAATACAAATAATAGTTAGACCTACAAATCTACTTAAAACTCCTATTGAAGTACAACGAATCCAACACTACCTGACTAACATATCAAATTCACATAATATTGACTCCTCTTGCATACAATTAAGGATTAGCATGGTCTACTGGTATTAGTTTTTTAGTACAACAAATTAGAGCTTGTAGCATAACTTATGTAGCGGGCTACAGATTTTTCACCATTGTAAATGAATACTTAGTGTAGAGATCGCCAAAAGTGTGAAAAACTTTGTTCTTGAAGATCTTTCAATACAATCAAGGTATGAGATTACTTATTATGCTAGGTTTTAATAATACTGTTATATTGATGTCATATAGACTATATTTGTTGTTTCATTTGGTTTTTTGCTGTGCGAAAATGAATACTTAGAGTGGAGAATGCGGAAACTCTCTGGTTGAAGATCTTTCCTTGCAATCAAGGTATGAGATTCTTTATTACGCAATGTTTTAATATTCTTTTGATAAGGTCTTTTTTTTTTCTATATTTGTTTTCTATCTTCTTCTTCTAATGTTGGTATCAAACGAGTTTTTTTTTTTTTTATCATCAAATCCTCATGTCTGAAATTAGCAATGTACACAAGTCAAAATATGATTTGAAAAATAAAAAAATATATATATACGCAAAAGCAAAACCACAAATCCACAGTCATGAAAAGTCCACCACCATGGGTCCATGACATCCCTACAACCTCAAACAATTCTCAATATCAAATTACACAACTATGGTCACGCCACCTTCATAATAAATAATATTCATATATGCGAAATCAATGCCAACAAAAAATTAATATTTAAATAAAAAATCTACTTAAATCTCTGTTACTGAAGTTTAACGAGTCCAACAACACCTAGCAAACCTATCAAATTCACATAATGTTGACTTCTCCTAGATGATACAACTGAGGATTAACATGGTCTAGTAGAGTTAGATTTTTAGTACACCATCGGAAAAGAATGGAGTGGAGATTTTAGAAACTGTGAAACTCTCTTGTTGAAAGTTGTTGCCCAGATGACTAACACAAGAGGGCGGGTGAATTAGGTTGTATTTAAAAATCCACAATTATAAGGTCAGTTACACAATATATACACAATATTTTAAATAAATAATAAATATAAAGAGTAAGGGTAAGAGAAAGCAAACTCAGTATTTTAACGAGGTTCAGCTCCACTACCTATGTCCTCGCCTCAAGCTACCCGTTGAGGATTCTCAAATTCGCTATTCAATCTCTTTCAGGTAGAGATAGAAACCTATTACACCTTTGAGTAGTATTGCTACAAAGAATCCATGTAGAACACCTTCTACACTTGCAATCACCTTACACGTGGTGATTTAACGTTTATTCCCTATGTAGAATACCTTCTACACGACCAAGGGTTATACACATCATTTTACTAATACAAGAATTGATAGTGGGTAAGTTATCAGAAAATACTTCTCAATGAGTGAAATAAAAATAATACAGCGCAAACTATATCTCTCTCAAAATGAACAAGGGTTAAGGCTCAATACTTAGAGAAGTGAGAGGGAAAACTTTCAATGAATGTTGTAAAACTTGCAATCTTGTTGTTCTTGTTTGAAGATCTCAAATGAGTTATTTATAGGCATATGAGACTCCACTTTTTCAAAATATTCAAATCAAAGTTTTGTTTTTCATAATTTTCAAAGACAACATCATTTACTTTTCAAAATATTCAAACAAAGCATGCACATGTGAAATATTCAAACTTTTAATTTTTCAATATGTCATGCATATATGGAAAATACAATTTGATGCTTTATGATAAAAGATTAATTTTGACCCTTAATCCAATTTCTAATTTTATCAAGAGATGTACAAAATTACTCTAAGAGCTTCATTTGCGAGCTTGTTCCCTTTTTTGCTCATGCTAGATTTGATGTGCTTGACTTCATCGTGTAGACAACTTGAGCTTGAGATTTCTTTATGCTTGAATTCATTTGTTATCATCAAAATCCATATGTAGATATGTAATTAAATGAGGCTTGAAATCTCGAGTTCAACAATCTCCCCCTTTTTGATGATGACAAATACTTGGTAGAACTTTGAAGCCTGTAGTAATAATCTCCCCCTGAGAATGTGTGTTAGTTTTCAAACCAATAGATAAACACAATTCCAAGCATATAGAACAAGCTTAAGAAATAAAGCATTGAAAAGAACATGTTAAACTTCTAGTCTAAAACTTCTCCCCCTTTCGGTATCATTAAAAAGGAACTGCAGTAAGCAATGCCAATGGACTGATGAAAACGGTGCATTTGTAGAAACTGTGGATAGTTGAATAATTGGAGTAGTTTGGGTCCCGATAAGTGCCGCAAAACCTGGAGCTGCTTGGGTCTTAACAAGCATTGTAAAGCATGGATCCCGCAAAACATGGAACCTCTAGGGTCCCTGATGTGAGCTGCAAGGCCTTGAGCCTCACCCGGATCCCGCCTAGATTAACTCTAACACCTTTTGCAGAGAATTGAATACTATAGAGGTTTCTATAAAAAGACCATTTTCACCATTCGACTACCCACATAACAAATTCTCACATTGCTTGTTGACCTAGTTTCGGTTTATTTAGAACGATAGTATGGTTGAGCAACATTCTTCCAATAATATTCTAGATTTGAATCAGGAACCATTTACGCGTCAACCACTAATTTTCTCTCCTGAGGCTGTCAACACCATGATAGGAGAAGAGAGGCATTTTTCAAACAGGACTGATATTGAGGTTGTTGCAGGATCAAGAATGCCCAGTGCTCAATATGCTGCCTCTATTACAACCATGTCTCGGAGGTTACTGGCAAGGGTGAGTGAGGTTGATCGGCTTAACAATCAAATATCTGAATTGCATCAAAGGTTTGCTAATAAAAGTAGAAAGAATAAAAGATTAAAACAAGAAAATAATGAGTTGAAGAAATTTATGGACTGGTACACTCATGACCTACAACCACGAATAGAGGAGCTGGAACGAGAGAGAGTACAAATACAAAGTCAACATCAGTAATTAACAACAAAGGTTCAGTGTTTACGAGAAAAATAGGGACAGTCTACAATTAATCTTGCTAGCTTAGCTAAATAAAATATACATCCAGTATATCTTGTAATCTTGACTAAGTAAGTTTTGAAGAACTGATAGCTTGTCTTGTTCTCATTTTCATCTCTATAAAATCAGTCTTGAGTTTCATCTAATTTGCATCAAGTCTTCTTTGCTCTTTGTAATCCATCTGCATTCGCATCTAATTCCCTCTTTTTTTAAATGGCTTAGCAATTTTCTTCCAATAATCCCCTTATTCACTACATGGGGTATATTGCATCCCCCGCCACCAGTTATTTCTGCATTTACCATAGGTGTCATGATGCAGCATAAGAGTGATATGACTAATAAGTCGAATGAAGAAGCCATTTATGAACTTGTAAGTCTCGATACTCGATACTCATCGGCCATTGTCGTATTTTCCTGACGGTTGCAGTTCAGAACTCGTGAGGTTGAAAAGTTTAACGAGAAGATTTGTATACTTCAACGACTTATTCACGAGTCTAACAAAAAAAAAGGAGAGACTTGAGGCAGGAAAATAAGGATTTAAAATCCTTGCTTACCTCTTCATTTCAATTGTCTAATCCTTTAGCTACGACTGTCTAATCCTTTAGATAAGGATAGCATGTTGATATACAAAGAATAAGAGCGCTTGAAAAATCAGGCTAAATGTCTCAAGTTTTTTTAAGACATTTGAGATAATAAAAAATATTTAATAGATATTCATGGCACGCATCATTTTTATTTCACTTCTAATCATGCATAGTCTATCTTCTGGCAAAAGTTATGTGAAAATGTTTGCCAACTAATCGTGTGTGCTTCTGAATTCTAATACAATATCACCCTTTTGTACATAATCTCTAAGAAAATGATATCTAATTTTAATATGCTTAGTTCTAGAATGCTGTATTGGGTTCTTTGAAAGATTTATAGCACTTATATTATCACATTTTATTGAAATGTGATTGTACATGAGCTTAAAATCCTCAAGTTGTTGTTTCATATAAAAAAATTGAGCACAACAACTACCTGCAACAACATATTTTGCCTCAGCAATAGTTAACGCAACAAAATTTTACATTTTACTTACCATGAAACAAGTGCATGACCTAAGAAATGACATGTTCCACTAGTGCTTTTTCGATCAACTTTACAACCAGCATAATCTACATCTATGTAGCTGATTAGATCAAAAAAAGTATATTTAGGATATCATAACCCTAGGTCAATTATATGAGCAAGATATCAAAGAATGCGCTTAACTGTAAGTGATATTCTTTTGAAGATGATTGAAAACGTACACATAAGCATACACTGAACATAATATCTGGTCTACCGGCTGTCAAATATAATACTCTACCAATCATACCTCAATATACCTTGAGTCAACTGACTTACCGATTTCATCTTTGTCAAGTTTGGTAGATGAGCTCATTGGTGTTCCAATTTCCTCAGTACCTTCCATCTCAAACTTTTTGAGTAATTCTTTGATATAATTTGATTGATTGATGAATGTTCCACTTTTTGCTTGCTTGATTTGCAATCCGAGAAAAAAGTTAAGTTCTCCTATCATGTTCATTTCAAATTCTTCTTGCATACTCTGAGCAAAATCTTGGCACATATTTTCATTAGTAGCACCAAATATTATATCATCCGCATAAATCTGAATAAAAGAAATATCATCCTTTTCATGTTTGATTAAGAGAGTTGTATCGATTTTTCTTCTTAAAAAATATTTCTAAGCGATGATCGAGTACTTACACCTCTTGAAGGTTCTCCTAGAATTTGTTCGCTAGATGATCTTTCACAAGTTTTCACTATTTGGTTGCATCTTGCATCAAGTTTTGATGATCTTTCCTGATGTCTCCATGTTGGATTTCCTCTATTTTGTTCTCTTTGTACAATCAAAGTCTTTATTGAAAACTTTATAAGCTTTACTATTAGTAGAATACCCGAGAAAGATGCCTTCATCAGATTTTGCATCAAATTTGTCCAAATTATTTCTCTCATTCAAAATGAAGCATTTGCATTCAAATACATGAAAGTAACCAATGTTGGATTTTTCCTCATTCCAAAGCTCATAGGGGATTTTTATCTAACTTAGACCTTAACATAACTCTATTTATGATATAACAAGCAGTACTTCCCGCTTCGGCCCAAAAATAACTAGGCAAGTTGTTCTCATTGAGCATTGTTCTTGCCATCTCTTGAAGAGATCTGTTCTTCTTCTCTACTATCCCATTTTGTTGAGGAGTTCGAGGAGTAGAGAAATTATGCATAAAATCATTTTCATTACAAAAAGATTCAATATATTTATTAACAAACTCTTTCCCCATATCACTTTGGATACTTGAAATAGTATAGCCCTTTTCATTTTGAATTCTCTTGCATAACTTGGTAAAGGCATTATGTGTCTCATCTTTATGAGCAAGAAAGATGACACAATTATGTCTAGAGAAATCATCAACAATAACAAATGCATAATATTTTGCTCCTAAACTTGCCACTCTGTTTGGTCCAAAAAGATCCATGTGTATCAGTTGCAGTAGTCTAGTAGTGAAAATATGTTTCTTGGTTTTAAAAGAAGTTTTTGTTTGTTTACCAAACTGGCATGCATAAAAAAGTTTTGTTTTTAAGAAAATTTTCATTTGATAAACCTCTCACAATATCATTTTTTGAAAGTTTGGAAATAAGTTCTATGTTGGCATGATCTAGTCTTCTATACCATAGCCAACTAGTTTCATTTTGAGCTGAAAGACAAATAGCATCTTGTGAGGCAATTTCTTCAAATTCAATAGTATAAACATTATTGCTTCTAAGAGTAATAAAACATACTTTGCAATCATGATTATTCAAAATAATGCATTTATCCCTTCTGAAAGTAACTGTAAATCCTTTATCACATAATTCACTTATGCTCAAAAGATTATGCTTTAGACCTTCAACAAGTAGAACATTTTCAATTATGAGAGGGGACTCATTACCAATTTTACATATCGCCATGTTCTTTCCTTTCGAATTGTCTCCAAATGTCATGTGTCCTTCTTCTTTAGATGTAAGATCAATGAACTTAGACTTGTCTCCCGTCATGTGTCTCGAACATCCACTATTTAAAAACCATTTGCTTTTGCTTATGGAGAACTTCATGCATACCTACAAAAACAATTAAAATGATTTTTCTTGGTACCCAAATTCTTTGAGTTCTTCATTTATTAGTATTAGAAGAAACAAGATTTTTAGATACCCATATGACCCTAATAGTCATTATATGTTTTCTTCTAATAGGACAGGCATGATAATTATGACCATTTCTATTACAAAAATTATAAATAGCATGTGACATATACAAAAAAAAATTTTGAATACTGCATTTTGATTTAGAAGGATTATCAAAGAAGTTTTTATAAGGTTTGTGTTTTTTGTTTTGGTATATATCCCGAACCTGCCTTGTCAAAAACACATCCTTGACTGCCAAGAAGTTTCTCAAAATTTCTTTTTCCGTTTATAAATTTTCAACAATCTCTTCTAAACCAGTCACTTTTTTCTTCAACTCATGATTTTCATCATTCAAAATGATGTTTTCTTTTCTTAAAACATCAATTTTGTCTGTCAAAGAATAATTTTTCTTTTTCAAAGCAGTATATTTGATATCCAATTTCTCAAACTCCTCATATACCTCTTCCAAGACATTTTGCAATTCTTCATATGAAGGATTTTCAATATTCAAGATTTGTTTACCTCAAGGTCATCTTTAGCTATAAGACAAAAATTTGCAGGTTCTCCATTGTTTGTTCCATTTTCTGAGCTGCTTGAATCATCATCCCATGTAATTTTCATTGCTTTCTTCCCCTTTTTTCAATATTTTTTTAGCAGAGGACAATCTGCCTTGATATGTCCTGACTTGTTGCATTTGTAACAATTTAAAGAATCCTTTTTACATGTATCTTTCCTTGAAAACTTTTTGAAGGATTTCTTTGAAGGAGCTTTATTTCTTTTAAGAATATTTTAATTCTCTTTGTTATCATCGCAACTTCTTCATCTTGGTCATCACTTTCCTCATCTTCATCACTTTCGCTTTCATGAGGAACAACTTTAAGTGCCAAGCTCTTCTTTGGCTTTCCTTCTTCTTCTCCTCTTTTCAATGTGTACTCATGGGTGCTAAGTGACCTGATAAGATCATTTACTTCGAGTTTCTTAAGGTCTCTAGCTTCAAGAATCGCTGTCACTTTTGATTCCCAACGTTTTAACAGAGAGTTGAGAATTTTTCTTACTATCTCCACATTGGAATAGACTTTGCCAAGAGCTATCAACTTGTTTATGACGTTAGAAAAACGAGTGTACATACTAGAAAGAGATTCATCATCATTCATTTAAACATTTCATAATCATGAGTAAGAATATAAACTTTCGATTCCTTGACTTGCAAAGTTCCTTCATAAGTAACTTCCAAGTTATCCCAAATTTTTTTTGCTGTCTTGCAAGTCATTATTCTATTAAACTTATTCACATTGAGAGAATTATATAGGAGATACATAGCCGTTGAATTCAATGTTGTAATTCAATCGTCTTCACGATCGAACTCTTCTTCTTCCTTTTTGACCTTTACTCCCCATCAACAACTTTTGTTGGGATATAAGGTCCATTTATAACGCATCTCCAAATTTCTTTACCTTGAGATTGAAGGAAAATTTGCATTCTACCTTTCCAGAATGCGTAATTGTCTCCACAAAATAGTAGAGGTTGATTGCTAGATTGGCCTTCACCAAATATAACTGCAATGTTAGCCATAAAATCTTAACTCAAAAGATAGTTAATTTTGTAAAAAGGGCCATCACTCTGATATCACTTGTTGCCCATATGACTAACACAAGAGGAAGGGTGAATTGGGTTGTATTTAAAAACCCGCAATTATAAGGTCAATTACACAATATAAAATATGAACAAAATACGAAGTAGTAATAAATATAAAGAGTAAGGGTATGAGAAAGCAAACTCAGTATTTTAACGAGATTCAGTCATATTGCCTACGTCCTTGCCTCAAGCTATCCCTTGAGGATTTCCAAATTCACCATTCAACCTCCTTCAGGTGAAGATAAAAACTTATTACACATTTGAGCAGTACCGATACAAAGAATCCGTGTAGAACAACCTCTATACTTGCAATCACCTTACACGTGGTGATTTAACGTCTATTCCTTATATAAAACACCTTCTACATGCACAAGGGTTATACACACCCTTTTACTGACACAAGAACTGATAGTGGGTAGGTTATCACAAAACATTCCTCATTGAGTGGAATAAAAACAACACAGCGCAAACTATATCTCTCTCAAAATAAATAAGGATTGAGGCTCAATGCTTAGAGAAGAGAGAGAGAAAACTTTGAATGAATGTTGTAAAACTTGCAATCTTGTTGTAGTTGTTGTTTGAAGATCTCAAATGAGCTATTTAGAGGTATATGAGACTTCACTTTCAAATTTAAAATGATTCACATGTCAAAGACAGCATCATTCACTTTTTCAAAATTTTCAAATCAAAGTTTTAATTTTCGTAATTATCAAAGACAACATTATTCACTTTTCAAAATATTCAAATCAAAGTTTTACTTTTCGTAATTGTAAAAAACAACATCATTCACTCTTCAAAATATTCAAATCAAAGTTTTGATTTTCATAATTGTCAAAGACAAACATCATTCACTTTTCAAAATATTCAAATCAAAATTTTACTTTTCGTAACTGTCAAATACATCATTCACTTTTCAAAATATTCAAATAAAATATGCACATGTGAAATATGACAATCAATCACCTTTCAAAAATTCAAAATTCAAAATTTTAATTTTTAAATATGTCATGCACATGTGCAAAATGCAATTTGATACTTTATGATAAAAGATTAATTTCGAGCCTTGATCCAATTTCGAATTTTATCAAAAGATGTACAAAATTACTCTAAGAGCTTCATTTGCGAGCTTGTTCCATTTCTTACTCATGCTTGGTTCATTGATGTACTTAGCTTCATTGTATAGACAACTTGAGCTTGAGATTTTTTTATGCTTGAATTCATTTGTTATTATCAAAATCCATATGTAAATATGTAATTATATGAGGGTTAAAACCTTGGATTCAACAAAAATCTTTCACAATAAAGGTATGAAATTTTTTATTATGCTATATTTTAGTAATACTCTTATATTGATGTCATATAGAAAATATTAGTTGTTTTAATGGGTTTCTTGATGTCGAAAATGACAGCTTAGAGTGGAGATTGCGAAATGTCTAAAACTCTCACGCTAAAGATCTTTCGTTGCAATCAAGGTATGAGATTTTTCATTATGCAATGTTTCAGTAATCTTTCGATTGGTTCTTTTTTTCTATATTTTTTCTATCTTCTTCTTCTACTTCCTCTTACTTTTTCTCTTCTTCTACTCTTTTTTTCTACTTCTACTTCTCATTTCTTTTTTGGTATTAAAGGAATTAAATCTAATGTTGGTATTAAACGAGTTCTCTTTTCTTAATTAAGTCTTATCATGGCTGAAATTAACAATGTAAGCTAGTAAAAATATGATTCAAAAAATTTAAATATTAATATCCACAAAACCAAAGCCACAATTCCATAATCATGAATAAATATTTAAAGCAATAAAGTCCACCACCATGGGTCCATGGCATCAGTACACAACCATGGTTGTGCCACCATTGCAGTAAATAATATTCATAGATGCAAAATAATGTCAACATCACAAATAATATTTAAAGATACAAATCTACTAAAAACTTTACCACTAAAGTATAATAAATCCAACCCCCTACCGGGCAGGGCCTGACTCATTTCCGGGAGGCCCAATAGCCAAAGCGTAACTGGCCTACGAGGCAGATTAAGAAGGAAAAGGATCAGGGCTAGCATTGCAAGAGTGTCGACATGTAACGATGGGACGACGTCCTCTCTGACACAACCATGCACACCATGTTATAGCAGAACCATACCTCATTAAAGGGCTAGATATGAAATGTTAACAAAGATCTAGGCGAGAACCCCTGTTTCTGACAGAATGCACGGAAGGTGGCCGACGTCACAAACTGGCCACTTAGGATACGACCTAAGAGAGCAACGTCACATTAAAGACAACATTATGTTAGCCAGTATGGAAGATGGGCGGGCGCATCTGACACGAGATATGGGGACCATCTCGGCAGGAGGTATAAAAACCAAATCCCTAGTTAGATTATTTTTACGTTCTCTCGTATATAGAAATTCTCTCAAAGGATCAATGAACTAACTTAGGCATCAAAGAGGTTGGTGAACCCTCACCTTCCTTGTGTAGTAGGAGACCGAGCCCGATGACCGGTGTGCGAAACATGTCGTTAACAGTGGCGCTATTTGAGGGATACTTTATAAATTAACGTGTCCTTTGCATGCCGACCGCAACATGCTCTCAAACTACCTTCGATTAGGAAGCAACCTCGAGGAATATGGAAGGGAGATTCACAGAGATGGAAGCGTGCATGAGGAGAGTGGCAGCAGAGAAGGACTACCTTCGACAGGAAAATGAAACACTAAAGGAAGGGGCATGAACACTCAAGAAGACACAGCGCCGAGTCACAAAACAAGCATGCCCAGTCATGAAGTCACAGAGGGACGAACATTGGCAAATAAGAGAGAAGGAAGATGCACCATGAGCTATGTAGCCTCTTGATAAAGTATGAGGAGATGACCAAGAGAATGGGAGCGTTGTCATCGGTTGACAAGTTGCTCAACAGTAGGGACTTGCCTTATAGTGCGAAGGTGGTGGCAGCACCACTCCCACCAAAGTTCAGAGTCTCACAGATGGAGATGTACGATGGGTCCAAAGACCCCCTTGAGCACCAGTAGACCCTTAAGGCGCATATCACCTTTAACGGACTAAGCAGGGAAGTGGCATGTTGAGAAATGCATACGCCCAAAAACCTAGATACAAGGAAGTGTTCTCCACGGAGAAGCACCTGGCAAAGTAGGTAAGGTGTTCGGCATGCCTCGCCATCTCATTCAATGAGGAAGACTGCATAGGGGTGCTATACGCTCACCATGATGAGCTAGTAGTGACCATACACTGGTGGCCAATTACACGACACGGAGGATCTTAATAGACAATGGTGGCTCGACTAACATCATCTTCTAGGATACTTGCACAAAATTGGGAATCGATCCAAACTGCTTGCGCCCGGCCCTTTCCTTTGAAGGGGTTCTTAAGGGATGTAGTCCAGCCCGTGGGCATCATAACTCTATTGGTCTTGGTCGACAAGGCCCCCCCGCACCACCGCAAGCATAACCGACTTCCTAGTAGTGAAGGCTTTGTCTTCCTATGATGCCATCTTGGGTAGAAAAAAAACTAAACAATCTGCGAGCGGTGACATTGACCTATCACTTCAAGATGAAATTTCCAAGGGATGCGGGTGTAGGAGAGGTCTGGGGCAAAAAAGTACTAGTGCGAGAGTGCTACTTGCAAGAACTGAAGACAAGAGGGAGAGATATTCAAATGACCGAAGGGCCAACTTATGGCATGGACCCATAGTCACCTCCGGGGTTCATCGGTGATGAAGAAGAAATCAGGGATAAGCAAACCCCTTGGTAATAATTCTGGCAAAAAAGCAATAGCCGGAAAGGTGGTAAAAGTGGGGTACTCAAAGACATGGAAGCATTTGTCAGGAAATGCCCGAAGTGCCAACTGTATGCCCCCTATACCTCATTGCCCACCAGAGGAACTGATGTCGATCATGTTGCCTTGGTTGTTCGTGCCGTGGGGAATCAACCCAGTCTAACCCTTACCCTCGAGTAAGGGACATAAGGTTAAGGGTCGTTGTTAAAAATTACTTCCCTGCAACATAATCTCAGACAACGAGCGACAGTTCGTGTGTAAAAAAAAAATTAGAAAATCGGTTGATTCGGACCCGACCGAACCGAACCAGAGCTCGATCTGATTTGTAAGCAGTCTGGTGCAGTACCGCTTCTTAAGAATCAAAACTGGTCCTAAACCGGTGCGGTACCAATTTTCATATTTTGAAAACCGGTTTACACCGAACCGGACCGGTATATATATTTATAATTTTTTATATTATAATATATATATTATATGCTAAATTGCTAATTAATATAACATGAAATTCTAATCTTATTATTAAAGTAATATAACATGTGATATATAACATACAAATAATTGATATTTTTAATATAACATCTGATATAACATATAAATTTTAATCTTTTGCTTGGAATCTTTTGAAAGGAGAATCTTTGTGGGCTAGTTTCTTTAAAGGAAAATATGTGGGAAATTCGAGTTGGTGTCTTATTGATATGAGAAAAGGTACGAGGTTTTGGAAAATGATTGTCAAAAGTATTCCGAGTGTTTTTAATAATTCTAAATGGAGAGTTCGAGATGGTAATATTTTATTTTGGTATGATAAATGGAGAGATGAGGGTCCTCTAATTGATGAGTTACAGATAGTGGGTAATCCGATGTTGCAAGTTAAAGAGTGTAAGTTGTCCAATAGTTGGGATGTGGAGTTTTTGAGTACGTTAGTTGGTCAGGATAAGGTGGAGAGTATTATTGAGGCTTTGGCTGGGTGTAAGGGAGGATCTGATGTATTGATCTGGATGAAGAATGACAATGGGAATTTTTCGACTAAATCCGCTTGGGATTATATTCGGGTTCAAGGTTCTAGTATGGAGTGGCATCCTTGGGTATGGCATAAATTACTTCCACTTAAAGTTTCGGTTTTAATGTGGAAGGTGTGGTTCATGGCATTAAGTGTTGATGATCGTCTTCGGCGCATTGGGATCCAGATTGTTTCTCGTTGTGATTGTTGTGATGAAGGTAATTATGAAGATCAAGATCATGTGTTACTTACAGGGGAATTTGCATCAGCTATATGGCACTTCTATGGATCTATTTTTGGTATTCCTATTGGTCGTACTTGGAGGGAGACGGTTCAAATTTGGTTTCGAAGGGCATCTTTTAATTCTCAACTGGGATTAATAGTGGAGATTTTACCGTCTATTATTACTTGGCAACTTTGGACTAGACGTTGTGCTGCACGTATGGAGGGAAGGTTCCAGTCTATTTTTTCGGTTCGGCTTTCTATTAGTAGATGGATGGGAGTTGTAGTTTGAGATATGAAAAAGGTTAGTAATTGTTCCAGACATGATTTACAGGTTTTACAGTCATTGAATATTCCTGTTTTGGTTCCTATTAGAAAGCATGTACAACCAGTGGCTTGGCAAAAGCCAGCTCATGGGTGGTTTAAATTGAATACAGATGGGAGTAGTATGGGTAATCCTGGTTGTTCAGGGGTGGGCGGTATCATTAGGAATGATCGTGGTCTTATGGTTTATGCTTTTAATTCTTCTATTGGGATCGGTACAAGTAATAGAGCGGAGTTGTTAGCTGTTCTTCAGGGGCTCAAAGCATGTAAGGAGTTGGGGATTAATTTTGTGGAAATTGAATTAGATTCGCAAGTGGTGATTTCGTGGTGGCATAGGAGAAGGTGTGGTGTGTGGTATTTAGAAGATTTTTGGGAAGATACGTTGTCCCTCATGGATTCTATGGTGTGCGTTGTTCGTCATGTTTATAGAGAGGGAAATAAAGTTGCGGATTGGTTGGCTCGGAGTGGTGCATTGGGTCTTAATTCAGAGTGGAGATTTGTTAGGGAGGTGCCTAGGGTGCTTCGTGGTTTAATCCGTTTGGATAATTTGGGTTTGCCTTCTTTACGTTATCGTTAGTGTCTTGTTCTTGTGTAATGTTTGTCCGTTTTTAGTAGGTTTGTAATTTTGTTTTGTAATTTTGACATCTGGTAATATTGTTTGTAATACTAGGTGTCGGTCTGTAACCACGGTATTCCTCCGCCACAAGTGAGGGTTATTAATAAAATTTGGGACGGGGTCACTCATGGACAGGTGGCTTCGGCTCTTCTATAAAAAAAAATATAAATTTTAATCTTATAATAGAAAATAAATATAACATAAGATTTTAATCTTAAAGATAAACATTAACATTAATTTGTTAATATAAACTTACTTTTGATATTAATAAATTTATCAATATCAATGAAAATACATTTTTGGCAAATAAATTATATATATATTCTTTTTGTAAATACATGTTTACACATTTTATTATATATAGTCATAAAAAAGGTCTAGAACTTATAGGCTACAGTTAAATTCAATACTATGCTAGTATGTTAACAATTAATATAAAATAATATACTTATACTATAATATAAATAGACTAAAAATTTAGTATATGTAAACATCATATTACTACTAATATAGATAATCCGTAAAACCAAAAAAACCAGATCAGACTATTGTTTTAAATATTGTACCGTACAGGCCGATATATGAAGTACCAACCACTAGTCCGGTACAGGTATTACATTTATTTCGTATTGGCTGGTATTTCTGCCTTTAATTTTTTTTTTTTTCATTTTTCCAAACTACAAGTTCATTTTTTAACTTCTAATTCAAACTAGGCTATTTATAATATGTATTTATATATAATTTATTCATATATGACTCCCAAAACGGTATGTAAAATAGTACCGGTTCCAAAATATTTCCTTCCAATACATTGACCGGTACGGCGTCTGGAACGGTATTCAAAACTTTGGGTGAAACAATTTTCGTTCGAATTGGAAAAATTGACCGGACCAGACCGAAATTTGTTGTGGGCAATTTCGGTCCACAATGAGTTAGACCGAAGGGGTTCAGTTTGGTCTGGGGGTTTCCAAATTTTGGACTGGACCGAACCAAAACCGATCGATTGAAATATTTATTTTTTAAAAATATTTTTAATAATATAATATATTATTTTTATATAGTAATTATATAATTTAATTATGTAATTTTCATCTAATCTATATCATTGACCATATAAAATGTTAAATAATATAAGCTATCAATTAATAATATTATATCTTAAATTATATGATAATATATGTTGATACATATTACATTCATATATACTCTCTACTATTTAAACTTAATTAAACTAATAAGGTAATTTCTTTTTTGGACAACTAAGTTCCAAGCAAGCATGAATAATTTATATACAATGAAATTATTTGATATTTATTAACCATATATAAAATGTAGGACATTATTAATAATTATGCATACTAAAGAGTAACATTCTAAGTTAGTAAGTAATAACTATCAACATAGATTAGCCAGTAACAGCTCACCTGCCGAATACTGGTAGTTAGTTCTCTCTCGGGAGCGAACGCTCTCTCCGAACGAAAAACCACTAACTCGGCCAAAACCTCAAGATCTGCTGAAAGGGGGTGGGAGCTTCGGCTCCTCGCCCCCTCCCCGTGCCCTCTCCCTCTTCTCTATCTAGTTTTAACTTCTGTGTAGTGTTTTATTTCTTTTTGTGTTCTTAGGCCGAATAAGGGAGGACCGCCGTTCGAGACCTTCCGGCCACCAGTTCTCTACACGCGCCCCACCAGCATGACGCCCAGCCGCCGATCTTCAAAACCTCCAAATCCGGCGTCCATCGGAGTGGCGCGTAGACCGCACGCGCGGGATGAAAACCCGGGCAGCGTTGGCGCGTGGTCCTCATGCGCCACCGAGGAACCCTCTACCGACACCACGCTCGGTTGCTGTGGAACCGCTGGCTCCGGATCTTCCAAGTCTGACCGTCGGCTTTCCTCCCAACGTGAACAGTTCTACACGCTGACTTTTGTTTTGTGTTTTGTGTACTGTCTTTTGTTTCGTTTCTTTGTTGTCCATTTCAGTATTTTGTATTTTGTCTTGTTTCTGATGTTGGTGTAGTTTTTGTTGACCCGAGTGAGGTTTGGGCTTTTAGATCGGACGTAATCCGGGGTAAGGATTTCGAGAGTGTTGGTCGATGCTACGGCCGGTGGTTATACGTCCGGGCTGTTGTGGTCTGTATGTACGCTGGGTGCTCGTTCCACCAGAACTCGAAATGACGATGCTTGTGGTGGGCGTGTCGTCTGAGGTCTCACCAGAGCTTGTGGTCTTGTAGTTGTTATTGTGGTTTTTTTTATAGTTGTTTGTTAGTTTAGTTGTAATAAAATAGGAATAGGCTTTGGATTTGTTGTCCTTAGCAGTATCCCGTACTCTTCTTCCCTGGGAGGATAGAGAGGACCTTTAAGCTTTGTTTTTACAGAGCGCTTTCTCTGCTTCGAGAGAGTTTGATTAGAAGTTAAGACACTGTCCGCCGCAAATGTATTTGTGTGTGGGGAAGCTACAGATCTGTTGAGTTAGTTGGCTTATAACTGGATTTTCTGTGTATTGGAATTTCTTGTATTGATAAGTCACATTTGTAACTTCGATTTATTAATGAAATGAGTATGTTTCATTCAAAAAAACTATCAACATCATAAATATAATTATAATTAAATATTTCTTTTAATGAGTTAGTTATATAATCCATATTATAGTAATTCACTTAATTTTAATTTTTTTAATTTAAATAATTTTTTTAATTTATTTGCAAAAATAAAAATAAAACAAAATAAATAAAATAACAAAATAACTGGGCCGGACCGAACAGACTGGACCAGACCGGTAGCTAACGGTCCATCATTTTCCCGACCGGACCAGACCGGTTTACACCCCTACTTTGTTGCATACTAGCTTCCATTGTCTTGAATTCTAAGGATTAGTCACATAACTGAACAATATGCTTAGTTTATAGGCCTGAACAGATTAAATACACCAAACAGGTCTGGAAAAACTTGACAGTATTTACCAAATTTGAGCCATCGTCACTTACAATAATGCTGCTAACCAAATCTCTTAAGCTAACAAAGATCATCCCCAACAACATTTTTCTTCTAGAAAATGTATACAATAACCTACTAACATTTCTAGCACTAAGATACCAAGAAATGAAGTAAGTGAGGAAATTGGACACACCAAGTGCTGAAACTTGCAGCTAAAAGGCTAGTTTTCTCACTTCACTTTGTTACTCGCTCTCTCTTGGGTGCTCACAATGTATTAGTGAGTTTTTGTGCTTTGATCTTTGTGTGTGCATGAAGGAGAGATGTAGAGGAATGGAGGAAGATGACTCTCAGTTTGCATAACATAAATGAGGAGTTAAGAGAAGAAGATGTTCGACTAAAGTGCATATCGCCCACTAACTCTCTCACATGTTTAACTTTATTGCCAAGTGTATGGCATAAGATTAAGTGGTATTTACATGAGCCACACATGTGTGTTTTGCTACAGCAAATGTTGTTCCAGCAAACGGTCCGAACGTGGACAAGGGGCATCCCGCCGCTGCCAGGGGACGTCAGCTCCTCAGTATCGATCATTGTTTAGGGAGCAACGGTGCACACCTCAGCATCGGCGTAGGGAAGGAACCATCTCCTAGACATCCTCGAACAGTATGATAGGAACGCAAGATTCCCTAGGAGCTAGAGTGAAGAAGGCCAAGAACAAGGCCATCTCGAGCTCTTCCACTTCCCGGCTAAGGACCCCCGATGGGAATACAAGCAGTGTTAAAGTCGGACAGAGGAACGTCTAATGACCCAAGGTAGGTCGATGATCCCGGGATGTCTCTACGGCCCTGGATGAGGATGACGCCCATGAAGACTAGCCTGGGGGAGGCATCTCAGTAGATCTAGAGCTACCACTATTGGATCCCGACTGCTCACGAACCATCTCACCTCGATGCGAGGCTTTTTCCCTTTCCCCTGCAACGAAGGATTGGGGGGCCTCTTTTGATCCTATGGAGTGGGCGACCTCTTCGGGATGTAGCGGCCACTTATACGAGACCGATTTGGAGACACTAGGAATCAGTTGATGTTGGCGTTGGTTTATAACGCATCGATATGGATTTCCTCCTTATGTGTCTCCACCCAAGCATAGACTGCCGCCAATCGAGCTTGCTCCTACTCAATCAAAGCCATGCAAATCTCTGAGCCCCCACCTCCTAGAGTCCTCTTGGAGATAATTAGATGATTTATGGAGGAGTGGCGTGAAACAACAAGGTTATTGGAAGAATGCCAACAAGAAAAAGGAAGCACATCAGAGGGCAAGGGCGTTGATGAACGAAATGTTGTCATTATGACAACATTGTGAGACCATGTAGGGTAAGACATTCGGTTAGAGACCATGAGTTCAAGAAGGAGGATGAAGGTGCAGTCTCATCAGGATTAGGCATCGTCGAACCCAGCAGGGAGGCAAGTGCACCAAAAAGCAGTAGAGACGATGCTACAAAAGCAGCCGATGTAGAATACAAGGGGAGGAAACTCTTGATCCAGTGATGGGAGAAGAGGATCTAGGGGTGAACGAAAGATTGAGTGTACCCTCACAGCTAACTTGCAAACCGTCCACGTTGGTGGAAAGGACTGCTAATGTCCCGCCTCAGGCACATCCCTAGAAATTCCACACTAAGAGATAGTCCTTGTGATGCCTTCAACCGCCTCTTGGGATTTGTCGAAACTCAAGGCGTTGAAACATGCAACGTTGGGTTACATACCCCCTTTGATCAAGGCGACCAATTGTATTCGGTCTGCCACCTATTAGGTGATGGACATACCATTATGGATGTATTTAACTCTATGTTAATGTTTATGAGGAATGACAGCAACTATTTCTGATGTGTTTTAGACTCTAGGTCTAGTTTATCAACTAAACCTCTATTTTTTCTGTTTTGATCTTATACCTATACCTATATTCCACACGTACACTTCCATCCAGATGAGACATGCCTAACCAAATCAAATTCTAGGTGTTGACTGCCAGGCTAGCACCCTTGACACTATAGAACCTTGCTAGAACCTTTCGAGACCAAACCACTAGAGGAGGTGTGGGACCGATCGACCCACCAGGAGGTGGAGTTAGAGGGGTTCAACAAGTCAAGCCATGACCTCCAGGGCGAGAAGGACAAGCTAGTCAAGTAGCACAACTCCGATGTGAGGTCCCACAACTGGCTGCATAGGACATACCAGGACCTCACCAAGTCTTGGAAGCGCAATACAGAGCTTGTCAAATCTCGGGACAAGCAAACCAAAGCGTTGGAGTCTAAACTAACTTCCAGTCAAGGTGAGTTGCTATCTCAGAACTTGCAAATTAAGGCTCTAGAGTCCAAGTTGGCTTTCACTCAGGACAAGCTGGCCAAGAGTAAAACTATAGGTCGGTTAGACAGCCATGACAAAAAATTCTAACGAGAGATAATGCTCCTGAAGATGTAATGAACAGTTCATGTAAATAGCTAAATGTCACATATATGTATACTTTGGCAAGGAATCACCCACTGGGACACAGACACATGGGTCTGTAAAACATGGCGAGGAGTCGCTCTCTTAGTGAAACACATATTTATATAAGCATGGTGATGAATCACCTTCTGAGGAGTTATCCTTGCATGCATGGTACTTTAAAGCATAAGTATTATTTAGGCGAGTAATCACTCATCCCTCAGTAGGTCAAATCCATAAAACAACTGCCAACACATAGAGATTGTCACATAGATATTCGTCACATATCACATAGATATTCGTCACATAGACATTTCGTCGCCGGATGGGCAAACATGGGATGAGTTACATCGTGAAAATCTCTTCTACTCGAATGACATCATGCAAGCCAACTAAAATGTACCCCAACGCAGGTCAACTTACACACAAATATAACATGTTGCACCAGGAAACGTCTACCCGGGCAACTATCTTGAAGACACTAACACGTGATACACCAGGGGATTCTACATCCCAACTATAATCCAACCCAACAATGATGTGCTATGGTTTTTTGGCAGATTTTCAATGAGGCTTGGGCTATGAAATGTAGGCTTGGGTTGTCAAAAAAAATGCCAGATATAAATTTTGCTCAACGTTCGTGTGACAGGTAGATTGAGCGAAGCTCAGACAGAGAATTCACTCGAGCGAATGGAGCAGAAAAGTGAAAATAAAAGTTTCCTCCGTGTGACACTATAAATATGTACTCAATAAACAGTTTAGCAGGTTCTGAGTGTTCACCCCAAAGTATATTTTGTAATTCCTCAATATATTAAAATCCTATGTAGCTCTATGGACGTAGGCACATTGCCAAATCACGTTAATTTTGTGTCATGTGATTGATTGGCTTGTGTTTGTTTTACTTTTTCTGTCATTGTTTTCTCACAACAACAAAAACCAAGAGCCAAGGTTCGAGTCTAAAGGGAGAACGATGGCTGGAAACGAAGTGAAAGCGTTTGGGATCAAGAAGCTTGACGGTACTGACTTTGGCTATTGGGGTAAACTTTATCTTCCATTGTTTGGGAAGAAGGTAGAAAGTGTGGACGATACTAATTCGAACATGTTAGATCGACAGGTTCTGAGGGTTATCCAGCTTACACAGTCAAGATCAATTGCACACAACATTGTCAAAGAGAAGACTATAGTGGATCTCATGAAGGCTTTGTCTCGTATGTATGAAAGGTAGTTGGCAAAGAACAAGGTGCACCTGATGAAAAAACTGTTCAACCTGAAGATGGCAAAAGGCAAAAGGTAAGTCTATCGCCTAACACCTGAATGAGCTTAACAATATCAAAAACCAATTTTCGTTTGTAGAAATTGATTTTGATGATGAGATTTGAGCATTGATATTGTTAGCATCAATGCCAAATAGTTGGGAGCCATGATAATCATTGTGAGTAATTGTGCTGGGATTTAATCCTTGTTGAGGAAGTGCGGAGAAGTGATTTTGGTGAGATCTTGGGTTCGGTTTTGGCCGAGAACTTTGAAAATTGGGGCAAGGGATAGGACATGTCAAGTTCCAGGAATAGGGGCAGGAGCAAGTCGAGATCTGGGCAGCAGATCACTAGCTGGAATTGTGGTAAGCTAGGCCACACCAAAAGAGACTGCCGAAATCAGAAACAGACTAAGCATGACACTATGAACGCGATGGCAGAGGAAATACAGGATGTTCTATTCCTTGCATTACACAGTGTAGTTGATAATTGGGTGTAGGATTCAGGGACTTCGTTCCATAGCACCTCATATCGAGAAATCATGCAGAATTATATTTTTTGTGATTTTGGAAATATGTACACAGCTGATGGAGAGGTACAAGATGTAGTGGGAGTGAGCGATGTGCACATCACACTTCGAACAGGAGCATATAGACTTTGCAACAAGTCAAACACGTTTTAGATCTAAAGAAAAGCCTGATCTCTCTAGGATAACTTTATGATAGTGGTCATACAATAGCATTTTTTTGAAGGAGCGTGGAAGGTCACAAAGGGTGCATTGGTCTTGGCGCATGGTAAGAGAACTAATACTTTGTATTTAACATCAGGATCTAGTGATGTGCAGAAAAATACAGAGTTCAAAGAAGGCTTGATCTCATGAATTGTATGGAGAAGCGAAAGAGAGTCAGTTTTGTTGTTCCTTATTTAAGTCTAGGGAAATCTCCCAAGACCACGGTGCGAAGCAGAGGTGTGAGAGATGGAGATAGAGCACCTAGTGTTCTAGGGATGCCTACAGCTACAGTCAATGCTCGTAGAGCTGCCAGGATGACTAGACCTCTAAAGTGGTCACCCACCTTCAATTATATCCTACTGACTGAAGGTGGTGAACCACAGTACAAAGGTAAAATCTTGCGAGATGGGAGATTGAGCAAGTGGTAGTTAGCTGAGAGGTAGCTGATTGGACTTTCGAGGAGGAAGTAGAGACTATACAAGAGATGGGCATGTCGGCTAAAGGAAAAATAGAATAGCAGTAAGAGGTGGGATTAGTCACCCAGATTAGAGACGGGGGCCTCAGCTACAGGTTCTCTGATGTGTGCTAGGGTCAGTACGAGACCAAATATTCCTAGTGCAACAGGAGTTGAGTGTTGCCCTGCAGATGTGTTGACTAAGGGCGTCATACGTGAGGAACTAAGGATGTACGCAACTTCAGTTGGTCTTCTAGCTTGAAGAAAAGGGATATAAGTTGTAGAGGTGGAAGATTACATGTTTGGAGATGATGGTGAGGTGTTGGCTATAACCAGTCTCCAAGTGGGAGATCGTTGAGTTTGTGGAGCCTTGTTTTGTTGGTGTGTCAGCCTGTTTTGATGACCCGACCCAACAAAGATGCGTTATGGTATTTTGGCAGATTTTCAATGAGACTTGGGCTATAGGGCGCAGACTTGGGCCTATCAGGCCAAGCCAAAACGAAGTTCGAGCGATTTGATGATTGAAGGTGGTGAACCACAGTACAAAGGTAAAATCTTGCGAGACAAAAGATCAAGCAAGTAAGAGTTAGTTGGAAGACAGCTGACCAGACTTTCACGGAGGAAGTAGAGACTTCACAAGAGATGGACACATCAGTTGAAGACAGAACATGTTAGCAGTAGGAGGTGGATCAGTCGCCCAGATCAGAGATGGGGGCCTCAGCTACAGGTTCTATGATGTGTGCAAGGGTTAGTACGAGACTAGATATTTCCAGTCTCGTACTAACCAGTCTCCAAGTGGGAGATCGTTGAGTTTGTGGAGCCTTGTTTTGTTGGTGTGTCAGCCTGTTTTGATGACCCGACCCAACAAAGATGCGTTATGGTATTTTGGCAGATTTTCAATGAGACTTGGGCTATAGGGCGCAGACTTGGGCCTATCAGGCCAAGCCAAAACGAAGTTCGAGCGATTTGATGATTGAAGGTGGTGAACCACAGTACAAAGGTAAAATCTTGCGAGACAAAAGATCAAGCAAGTAAGAGTTAGTTGGAAGACAGCTGACCAGACTTTCACGGAGGAAGTAGAGACTTCACAAGAGATGGACACATCAGTTGAAGACAGAACATGTTAGCAGTAGGAGGTGGATCAGTCGCCCAGATCAGAGATGGGGGCCTCAGCTACAGGTTCTATGATGTGTGCAAGGGTTAGTACGAGACTAGATATTTCCAGTCTCGTACTAACCAGTCTCCAAGTGGGAGATCGTTGAGTTTGTGGAGCCTTGTTTTGTTGGTGTGTCAGCCTGTTTTGATGACCCGACCCAACAAAGATGCGTTATGGTATTTTGGCAGATTTTCAATGAGACTTGGGCTATAGGGCGCAGACTTGGGCCTATCAGGCCAAGCCAAAACGAAGTTCGAGCGATTTGATGATTGAAGGTGGTGAACCACAGTACAAAGGTAAAATCTTGCGAGACAAAAGATCAAGCAAGTAAGAGTTAGTTGGAAGACAGCTGACCAGACTTTCACGGAGGAAGTAGAGACTTCACAAGAGATGGACACATCAGTTGAAGACAGAACATGTTAGCAGTAGGAGGTGGATCAGTCGCCCAGATCAGAGATGGGGGCCTCAGCTACAGGTTCTATGATGTGTGCAAGGGTTAGTACGAGACTAGATATTTCCAGTCTCGTACTAACCAGTCTCCAAGTGGGAGATCGTTGAGTTTGTGGAGCCTTGTTTTGTTGGTGTGTCAGCCTGTTTTGATGACCCGACCCAACAAAGATGCGTTATGGTATTTTGGCAGATTTTCAATGAGACTTGGGCTATAGGGCGCAGACTTGGGCCTATCAGGCCAAGCCAAAACGAAGTTCGAGCGATTTGATGATTGAAGGTGGTGAACCACAGTACAAAGGTAAAATCTTGCGAGACAAAAGATCAAGCAAGTAAGAGTTAGTTGGAAGACAGCTGACCAGACTTTCACGGAGGAAGTAGAGACTTCACAAGAGATGGACACATCAGTTGAAGACAGAACATGTTAGCAGTAGGAGGTGGATCAGTCGCCCAGATCAGAGATGGGGGCCTCAGCTACAGGTTCTATGATGTGTGCAAGGGTTAGTACGAGACTAGATATTTCCAGTCTCGTACTAACCAGTCTCCAAGTGGGAGATCGTTGAGTTTGTGGAGCCTTGTTTTGTTGGTGTGTCAGCCTGTTTTGATGACCCGACCCAACAAAGATGCGTTATGGTATTTTGGCAGATTTTCAATGAGACTTGGGCTATAGGGCGCAGACTTGGGCCTATCAGGCCAAGCCAAAACGAAGTTCGAGCGATTTGATGATTGAAGGTGGTGAACCACAGTACAAAGGTAAAATCTTGCGAGACAAAAGATCAAGCAAGTAAGAGTTAGTTGGAAGACAGCTGACCAGACTTTCACGGAGGAAGTAGAGACTTCACAAGAGATGGACACATCAGTTGAAGACAGAACATGTTAGCAGTAGGAGGTGGATCAGTCGCCCAGATCAGAGATGGGGGCCTCAGCTACAGGTTCTATGATGTGTGCAAGGGTTAGTACGAGACTAGATATTTCCAGTTTTGTCTTCAGCTACAGGTCTTAATGCTAAGTTGTTTTGCCTTCAGCCGACATGCACATCTCTTGTGCAGTCTCTGCTTCCTCCCTGGAAGTCCAGTCAGCTGCCTCTCAGCTAACTCCCACTTGCTCGTATCCCGTCTTGCAAGATTTTACCTTTCTATCGTGGTTCACCACCTTCAGTCAGCAAGATATAATTCAAGGTGGGTGACCATTGTGGTGTGTTGGCTCAATTTGATGACCAGACATAAAGTTCTCTCAACGTTTGCATGACATGTAGCTCAAACGAAGCTCAGGCATAGAGTTTGCTCGAGTCTCACTCGACAGGTCACTCTAGCAAACATCGAACAAAGAGTTCTCTAGAGGCGCACTCGACACTCTACTCAGTTTAGGGTTTCTACTATGTGACACTATAAATATGTACTTAATGAAAAGTTTAGCAGGTTCTGAGTGTTCTGAATAGTGAGATTTCACCTTAAAGTATATTTTGTGATTCCTTAATATAATAAAATCCTCTGTAACTCTATAGATGTAGGCACGTTGTTGAACCACCATGTTAGTTTTGTGTTGTGGTGATTGATTTGCTTGTGTTTGTTTTGCTTTTTCTGTCATCATATTTCTCGCGACAAGAAAGACCTTCCAATCTTGAAGCATAGCCATGGAGGCCTGTCTTCATTTAAGTTATATTTTATGATTTAAGATGTTTATTATAATTAGGCAACGAATACTTTGTGGTACTATATTTTGATGTAAGTGATGAACTTATGATAGTGTGCAATTAATATTTGAGATGAAGTAATAGTGACATTCGTATATTATTATTATGGAAGATCGTTGGTACACTTCTCAGGTACTACTATATTAGTCTCCGACTGATCCTATTTACCATTTTCACCATGATTTTTATTATCCATGTGTGCTAGGCATACGAGTGCACAACCCTCATCCGAACGCAAGGCATACAATCGATTAGCTCGCATCTCGAGCATTGCAACTCCTCGCCGGGAAGACTAACGAGGATCGAGGAAGCCACATAATGCAACCACATTTTGTACAATACAGTGATGACAATTTCTATAAGCATTAGTTAAATCAGTTGGTACCCAAGCATCCATGAAAGTTTCATCCATTGCACCAAGATATTTCTGCAATGATATTATCAAGTGTACGTGAATCAAATAGTGTCTTCTAATCTGGACTCTAAAAAGGTTAAAGCATTATGAATGAATTAAGATCTTACTAGAAAATAATTACCTCAAACTAGGGATAATAATGTTTGAGGTTAGCTTCAATATAAGGATGCACCCCAATGACCTGCGTTGGTTCAATTAGGCATCTCTCAATATCACAGAGTGCCTGCATCACTGCCCTAATATGTTGATTTATGATTTCACAAGAATGTTGAAACCAATCTCCCACAAGTCATTGTCCCCAGGTATGGCCCACCACAAAACAAAACATTGCTACTGATTCCTCTACCACCACCCCTCAAGTAGATTGAATAATCTCATGTCCACATAACGTGTGCATAAGCTCGAAATGCGTCTAGCAGTTCCATGCTACGCCTTGAACCACTCGGCCGTCGACCTCCATTCAAAATAAGTCCTTACAATTCTGAGGATGTCCATTCAAAATTGCAATTATATAAACATCTCCATGTAAACCGAAGTTGTGTTGTGGCAGTCTAATATGCCCTTATGAATGAAACGATGCGAGCAACATAAGAGCAGCAACTGTCATTTCCCGTATCATCACCACTAGTGTAAAAGCTCCATCCCTCTTTGATACCGGATGCACTAGCACCAAATATGGTCTCTTTGCTCTAGCTGTTCTATTCCATGGATAAGTCATCATTTGACCCACTGTCATTGTCCATAGGTAAGAGAAAAAAAAATGTTAGGATAATAAATTAAATTAATGTCATTGCATATAATGCCAACTACTATATATTTCCTTTTAAATTTGTAGAGAAAACTAAATCCATGATATTGTTTCCCACCACCAACTCTAAAATCTTTTACCATGCCTTTGAAGTATGAAATTCTAAGGGTATGCCTGGATAATGAAATAAGATGAGAATTTTATTAATAGTAGTGATATAATTTGAGTTAAGTATTATTGAGTTTTGGAAAAAGAGAGCGAAAAAGTTAAATAAAAAAATAGTATGAAGTTAAAATATTGTTAGAATATAATGTTTTAATATTATTTTTATTTTGAAATTTTAAAAAATTAATTTTTTTTTTTTAAATTCGAAAAAGTTATAATAATTAGTTTGAAAGCGTTTGAGTGATGTTTGAGAAGGAAATGAGATAGGATGAGATAAGACTAGATAGGATAGGATAGGATTAGATGAGATGAAAATTATTTTCAAACAATCCAAACATATCAATAGTACAAAAATGATAATCATAATATAATAATGAGGCCATAACATAACAACTCACTCTGAATATGATAAATAAATAAAACATATTACGATAAATAAACCAGATAGTTACCCTGGGTTAGACTTGGTTGTTTAAACATGGCACACCATTGTTACGAATAGTAAAGTCAAACAATAGTCGAAAATACGAGGAAACCATATAAATACAACTACCGTACGTGCCACCACAGTAGGAAAATTTTCGCTTATCGCTCTGAATGATAAACGTAAGCTAATTAGCCGAACAAGGTACGTTTGGGTAGTGAGAAGTGTTGAGAATATTTGTGAATAGTAGTGAAAAAGTAATGAAAAAGTAATAATAAAATATTAAATAGTAGTAAAAAGTAGGTAAAAAGTAATGAATAGTAAAAAAGTAGGTAAAAAGTAATAATAAAGTAAAGAATAGTAGTGAACAGACCTATATAGACTAATAGAAGAAAGGCCTAATCCGCCAACTCAATGTAAACCCCAAGCCCATCCACTCCTGTGACTTTTAGCAAAGATAAGCCTTTTTGAGAAGAAAATAAATTTAATCAATTAATATAATCATGTAAATTAATTCAAAATAAATTCAATTTTACTAATTTTTTCAGACTCTTGTATGCCATGAGATTGAGAATTTAGGAAACTGATAAGTTGTGATAGATACCCACTAGAAAAGATACATTCTCTATTTGTTCCTTTTATAAGACCCTCACAAATCCGCAGCCCAATCACTTTTAATGAAAAAGTATTCATTGACATTTTTCACTTTTAGTATTGTCGAGTTAAAACCCATGATAGTACTAAAAGTGAAAAATGTCAATGAATATGCATGCACCAATTCATGTAAATGATTTTAAGAGCACACATATTTTAAGCATGGCAAGGAATCACCTTTTGGGCCCAAACACATGTATTCCTAAGTATGGTGTGGAATTACCGTGTTGAGCAAAACACATATATCCATAAGCATGGCGATGAAATAGCCCATGAGAAAAACCACATGTACATTCATAAAAATCACCAAGTGCAGGAATCCTCCACCCATTTGGCATGGGAAATCTCTCTACCCAATTACACATGGAACACCTCTACAAAATCATTTCAAAAGACACTCCACTTGATGAATGTGGGGATTACCTCTACTCGCGATATCATGTTAAGCCAATACAGAAACGCCCCACCCCAATCATCACGGAGAATCTCTCAACCCGTATTAAAGTCGTGGTAACATGCCACTTAGGAATGGTATGGGGAGTACAGAGAATGTGAGGGCCCCGCTAGTGCAAGGAGAAAAACCACCAATACGATCAAGTAGAAAGAAAGATGAGGAACACTCCACTGGTTGGTGAAGAAAATTGTTGTGAGTGCTGCAAAGTGTAGTTAGTCCAACATGTGGGTGAACAAGCACCTTAAAAATGTTCTGGAAGATATGTCTTGGAGCGAGGTGGAGATGAGTATCTCTCCCCAAAGTAGGTGAGCTAGAAAAGTCACCAGCCATGTAGGCGAGAACGAGGAGCTGAAGAGGCCAATGACTTTGATGAGACAAGAGCTGCTCGCCCAAAGCAAGCAACGCCCCAAACCCGGGTGGCCTGGAGAATTACTACATGTCACTTAAGAACATGTTTTCCAACACAACTAAAATAAAACTCCAAAAACTTTATTAGCAAAACTCAATCTCATGTATTCTAAATAACCACATTGAAAACTCCACAAAGTAATTACCGCAGCAAAATAAACTAAGGAGTCCACAATCTCCTGGTAGTCATAACAGACCAACTAATAATTTCATAAGTCTTACTAAACCCAAGATATAATTAAATCTAAAAAACATTAAAAATAAAGGACATCAGAATTCCTTCTTCTAACATCCTCTTCTCAGCTTAATCATGCTCACCAATCTAATCCAGGTCCTGGGTTGGACACTCCACATCATCTGAAAAATATTATAATGATAGGGGGAGCGTTATCAACAACTCAGTAATCAGAGAACATATGCTAGCGTGCAAACATGAGCATTTACAAAGTATAGCATGCAGAACAAAATACTTTTCAGAGTTATCATGCAGAACAGAACATATCTTCAAAAGTAACAGAGCAGTGATTTTAAGACAAGTAAAAACCCATAGTACTTTGGCATAACATAAACTGAGCATCATCATCAAATCAAAACAGAGCATCTTACAGAGCAGAGACCATGTTTCACCCCCGTGGTAGAGTTGTGCTATCCCCGGTGGCCAAACCGGGTAGAGACAGAGGTAAAATCTTTCCCTTATTTTTCTCGGAGCTCCAAGTGTGCACACAAGAAGACCACAATAAAAACCACTTTGTTTCCAAAGTGGGTGCACTCGGAGACAGAGAAGTTGGTACCAACCCAAACAGAGCAAAGCAGAGACAGAGTCAGATACAAAATCAGTACATCATTCCAAAGGTTTTTAGATGCCATATCAAAACAGAACATAGTACCAAAACATAACCAGGTCATTCTTACATACTGAAAACAAAAGTTGGAGCATCTTTCTAAATAAATGCACAATTTTTCAGAATTCTCAAATATCGATCTTTTTGAGATTTCAAAGACATCATAACAAAATTTAGCTCATGTCTATACAATGCATGTCAGAAAATAATTTTCCTTTTCCACACAAATTTCATGAGTATGCAAATAAACGACTGAGGTCGGTTTTGTTTTCCCAAGTTCTCATTTCATCACAAAATATGTAAAGTTTTTAGAAAGTCAATCTCAGTCTTAATAACTCGTATAAAACCTAGCATAGGAACCCCGCTTACCTGACTCCTGCAGCGTATTATCTACGTCTTGGATTCGACCTCTGAAAATCTCGTCACCTATTGATAGAAGCAAAAATATATACACCAAGTATTAAACGACAATAGGCATAACTTCCATCTAATAATAAAAACCCATAATCCCAAACCATATAATAGCAACAACAACTCACTAAGACAACCATATAGTAAATTGGACAGCCCGCATTTCAACCCAAAGTACCATATACTAGTCTTTGATATTATCCTAAACACCCACAAAAGTCAACGTCAAACAGAAATAATAAAATATCAATCCCACTTCAATGGCCCCTAACTTCAAGCAATCACCTACAACTCAATCAAAACAACCATAATATTACTCCAAATAATTTAACCTCCACTCCAACAGTCGTATAAAAACCCGAACAGTACCAAAAATAGCAACTACTCAACTCCGAGTATCTATTTGGTTTACTGCACATCCAACCCAAATAATTCAAAACTCAGAACAGCCAACACAACCCTGAATAGTTACAAAACTCCTCCCACAACCACGTCAAACCCAACAACCACCCTTTATAATCCTTTATCAACAGCAAAACACCATCAGATTACATAGCCCTCAAATTCGATTATAAACAGTAGAAATTTTCCAACGATCAAAATATTAAAAGCCACTAATTTTCACCATGAAAAACAATGTAAAACGGCACTCGGTTTCCTTACACGTTCAATAGAGCTCAGCGTCAACACCACAGCAAGGAGATTAACCACTTCGCATACGGAAGAGAACAAAAGAGAAATGGAAGAGAGTGAGCGTCTAATGAGGGAGCTCAGAGTGGGGAAAACACAGCAGCACCACCTAGAAAATTAAAAGCCGGAAACACATGAAACAGAGAAAAAAATAAGAGGAAGGCGTCGACTTGAGAGAGAAAGAGAGAGAGATATACCTGAAGACGAAACACTGCGCAAGAGGGAGAGAAGAGCCGAGTCTGAAGAGAGAACACCAACTGCAGAACTAGAGGGACGCGAGAGAGAGAGAAACACAGTGATCTGCTGCAATGGAGAGATGCGACAGAGTGAGAAACTGATTTTGTGAAAAATGTGTAGGAAAATTAGGGCATGAATTTCGGACTCACAAACAGACCCAACGAAGAGAAGAGAGGAACTCGGGAAGGGGAGTGGGTTATAGGAGAGAGAGGGACATGGGTGAAAACCAGAAAAGAGAAACCGAATCGGGGGGGGGGGGGGGGGGGGGGGAGAGGGGAAAGAAAAGTTGAGGAAGAAGAGAACTTACCCCCAAAACGGCACCGTTCGCACACCTCCAAGGAAAGGGGTTGGGCCTTCGCGCATGATCCGGGCCTCACAAAAACACTGGGCCTTACACCCTTGCACAATAAACTTCTAATGCATCATTACCAAAATGGCAATCCCAGCAAGAGTTAACATAAGTTCCACCCCAACATGGTCCCCAACTTTGAAACCGCGGGCATTTGAACCAATCTCCTTCACAATTCCAGCAATCTCGTGTCTGCAGCCATGCAAATAATCCAATGACCATCAGTTTATAAAAATAGCAGAAGAAGAAAAATATATATTTTTTTTCAAGATTGTTTATTAATATTACACTCAGCACACAGGTGGCATGCATGGAAGCTTTGTATTTGAGTTAATTACATAAAAATTATTAGTTACTTATTATTTATAGATATAAATAATAGGTCCCAATGATGTGATTTGACTATCTTTATCATGAAATTAGTGCACATTATATTAATTAATACCCAGGCACCACAGGATACTTGGCGTCTCCATGTTTGTTCCTGGCCCAAACCACGTCGCCATAACAAACTCCACAGTGCGTGATCTTTATAGAACCATCATCTTCTCCAACAGCCCTGCATGAATTTAATTCCAACAGCTCAGTTTCTTCCAACTTCAGCATTTTAATTATTAGCAGTAACTAGTCTGGAAATCATAAGTCAAATCAGGAAAGTCATCAAGCTTAATTAAACATATATAGATCAAACTGCGATCGACAACAAACAAATTAGTGATGCTATATATATATATGATATTAAATAGGCTTTGATCTCTGTAATTTTTTTCTTTAATCTGGAGAAGAAAACCAACGTCTAGCTATCAATTATATATTGTTTCATACCTACGGCTGAATTTGTAAGGTGAGAGAACTCCAGACTCATCTCTTGCCGCCCATCCAAGGCAGTCTTCGTTTGCGCGTGCAGAACCCATTGTATGTGCTTATAACTCCTCTATCTCCTATTTATAGTACCAGATATGCTGATGCAAGTACTGCCGACTCACATATGCAATGACCTCGATCGACTTTTTTGAGAAATTTTTCCATGAAAACTAGAGGGATTTGTTGAATTGCCAGGCCAATGTTAAATATAGATGTGGCATACGCTCTGAGCTCATCGTTAATCGAAGACTTGGAATGTTTCCTCCTGCGTGTTATTGGTTCTCTTCCCAACACGGTGCAAAGGCTGTTTGCTCATATATATATATATATATATATATATATATACACACACACTATTAAAGGGCAAACTAGTGCATTGCACGTATGCCCAATTGTGAAAATATAAAAAATATTTTTAAAAATAACATTTATGAAATCTAAAAATATGTAATAATAAAAGATAGGTTAATATATATAATTATAAAATATAATAGTTTTGTCTATATTTTAAAATTTCCATTGATTATAAAAATAATCACATATAAAAAAATAAATGTATTCGGAGATTTACTTATTTTTAAACGTGACTTATTTAATAAAAGTGACTTATTTTTACTACAGGTGCATTTATATAAATTAAAAAAAAAAATTAAATAACATCTATTTGTATAAATAATAATAAAACGTACCTGGAAATAGGGGCAAATAAAATATCAGTAAAAATAGAGCCAAACAACGAACAAGAAGACAAGTACAAATGACAAAACCAAAACACATGTTGTAAAGAAATATATTATACAAGATCATGTAATCATTTCAATAACATGTCATTTCATTTCAATAAATTATTTCAAAAGGGTAGCTAAAAGAACAATGAGAATAGGAGAAATTGACAATATGATATTGAACTCTTTACAATTAAAAATCTTAATACAGATACAACATATATTGAGCAATTCTAATTAATAATCACAATTGCATATATTTGCAAGATGCCTTGTAGAAATAAATGCATTAAATATTATAAAATATAAATAACAACATCTATTTGTATAAATAATAATACATATATACTTGGAGATAGGGACAAATAAAAAATTAGTAGAATTAGAGCCAATCAGCGAACAGGAAGACAAGCACAAAGTGACAAAACCAAAATGCATATTATAAAGAAATATATTATATAAGATCATATGATTATTCCAATAATACATTGTCGTTTGTTAAATAAAGCTACACTAACATATTAAAATATAATTTGTTAATATTTTTTATTTAAATTCAATTATAATAAGTGGTTATCTAACTGTCAAAAACAAAAATAACTATATAATAAGAATAAAATTTGTGAGATTGCAAATAAAAGTTGCATAATATCCTATTTTTTTCTCTCTATATATATATATATATATAGTTTTCTATAGTTTTCAATCGTATAACAATATTTGTTAAATAAGTGTTAAACAATTTAATTATATAATTATTTAACACATGAAAACATATGAAAAACTAATTACCTGCCAATCCACAATAAACAACAAAACGATAATTTAGATTTATTAAATTTTTTAATTTTAAATATTAATGAATAGAGTTTCATCTATATTTTAAGTTTTTATTTTTTATCATAAAAAAATCACATTTGTTATCTGCAAAATATTGATAACCATAACATAGAAATCTTAACTACAAATGGAGTACAGATTTATGTCTATGTTTTCAGAATTTATTTTCCTGTTTACAATATATATTATACACATAATTTGCTTAATGTTTATAAGTACTATAATATAACAATAATAAAAAATAATAAATGAAGAACAGGAACAACAAATAAGAAGCTTATTTTAGCATATACGTTTAAATAAGAAGCTTATTTTACAGCTTTCAAGGATTGAAGCTCCATCATATATACGATTCGTCTTCTAGTTTGCAGTCTATACTTTTCTATCGTGCATGTGTACTAACTATCTGCTAAACAGTCTCTATTTTGGATTTTAACATATTTGTTGAAATTTCAAACGAGGAACAATTCTATCAACCCTGAGCCACTGATTTTTTGCAGGATTTGAGTGAGGATTTTGATTTAAACGTGAGAGAAATAACAGTAAGTAAAACGGATGAAGAAATGGAGTAGAAAGTAAAAGACGTGCATAACTGCTTTTATATGAAGTGAAAACTGCTTTTATATGAAGTGTCAATCGGTGGAAGCGGCAGAAGAGTAGAATAATAAAAAATTTAAAATTAATCAATTTTTACAAATCTGATAATACTAAACTGGAATCAGTCGAAGCGGTGCAAGAAAGAACTGTAAAGTACAAACGGTGCTAGAAAGAACTGGAAAGCATAAACGTGTAAATTGAATTGAAAAGTAGGGGTATAATCGGTAAAAAAATAGAGTAAGACTACAAACAAAGGATGCAAACGGAAAATGATTAAAAAAGTAAGGGCAATTCTGGAGAAAAAAAAAACACGAGAAAAAGAGAAGGACTGCAATGGAAATAGATTAGAAACGTAAGGGCAAAAATGGAAACAATAGTGAACGACACCTGCAGGCTTATTGGCGCTTATTAGAGCATTCTCATTGGATTAGCTAAAAACTAAATCCAATGAGAATTTAGCTATTAGGTGGATAAATTGCTCACAGTGAATTAGCTATATTCCAAATATTTATAGCTACAGTAATATCCAAACTAATTTCTAAATTTAGAAGACACTATTCATTCATCAAATCATTTTTATATTATTTCTTTCTCTTTCCTTTTAATATTAATTATTTCTCTCTCCATTTTAAATGACAATTGAAAAAATATAATTAGAATACAATTACAAATTAATATATAATATTATAAATAGTAAAATATGAAAAATTAAAATAAATTCATAATTAAAAAAATTAAAAAATTTTCAAAATTATTAATTACTCATTACTATATAATGAATAAATAGATAATTCAATTTGGAGATTTGATGTGAATAGTCAAAATTAAATTCATCTTATATTATTTTATTGTCATATAATGAAAAAATGGCTATTCCAATGCAGAGATTTATATAAATGGAATAGCTAAAAGTTAAATTCATCTTACATTCATAAAAAATGTACTTTAATTTAGCTATTCCAATGAGAGTGCTCTTACATATAAGATATATATATGGCAGCTGCTACAGTCACCGAAGCTGGCCACATCAGTTTTTTACCCAATGACATGTACTCTTGAGTGACATGCCGCGTGAATTGAAAAAAAAAAAAAAAAACCAAAAGTGAAAATAGACTCAGCCAATCGTCCCGTTATCGTCCATCTCCTCTCATTGTATTGCTACAGCCTATAGGTACCGGCCACGTTTTCCTCCTCTATTTTCGACGGAAAAATTTTTGCATCTGCCTACACCGGCACACACTCAATGCATTGAGTGTAAAAAAAAAATATGTGAAGTGTGTGCCGGGTGTAGGCAGATGCATAGCAAACCCCATTTTCGACACCGACTTCTGATTTTAGTCCACCTTCTGCTAGCCTCCCTTTCCCCCTTTTTCGAACCGTAATTTTTTGTCCATCTTTTTCTCTATGTTTATTCAAATGTTAGGGTTTTTATCTACAAATGTTAGGAAAAATCAAGTGCTAAAAAACATAAAATCTGTTATACAAAGTCACCTGGAATTAGATAAGAAAAATGGACAATTTTCTCTTTGTTGACAATCGCCGGTGTTGACCCATATACCATTGTTCACCTAATTTGCTTACAATTTATTATTGTATTATATGTATATATTTGTATATATTATTTTCTTTGTATAAATACTCACAAGCATTAACAATGAACTTCCAAACTTTTTGCTTGTTTTCTCACTTTTTGTGCATACAAAGTGGACTCGGGGAGATGAAGGCCACGGGCGTGGCTTCATATTTCTGGGAGATGGGTTCATGTGGTTCAAGGAAATGAGGGAGATGAAGGAGATGAGGGATCGTATGGTTCAAGGAGACGAAGGAAATGATTTTCAAGAAGAGAAAGTTCGTACGTGGAAATGAGGCAGACGAGAGAGATGAGAGCTCGTAGCTTCCGATGAAAGAGATGGTTGGGGGGGGGGGGTGAGAGATGAGGTAGGATTTTTATTTTTTTATTTTTTTTAAATCCACCTTGCATCAACCAAGTCAGTTGGTGGACGGATTCTGTAAAAAATTTATGTGGACCTAGCATTTTTCATATATATATATAACTGTAAATAGTAACTTTTGTTATTTTTTGGTTAATTTTTCTTGTTTTTCCGTTAAGTCCTATTTTATCTAAAGGCCCTTAAAACTCTTAATCATTTGACATGTATTTTCCTTACAGAATTTAATGAAGAATCTTGTTCTCCTAAAAGGTCCTTAAGATCCTTGACCATTTGACGTGTATCTCATTTATAGAATTTAATGAATGATCATGTTTTACTAAAATGCCCTTAATATTAAATTAATAATATTTTATTATTATATATAGAATAAATAAATAATCTAATATGGATGCAGACCAATGTTCATACTTTACTGAAGTTTAGATATCTTTATTTTGTCTTTCTTTAATTTTATATTTTTTTTTTCAAACAAATAAGATACTGACTTTTTCATTTTTTTTTTATTTAAATCACTTTTTCAATTTTTGTAATTTATCTTATTTTATACATATATAATAAGATAAATACTTTAATTATAAAAGAATTACATAAAATTAAATTTATAAATTAATTTGATTTGATTTGATACAATAGGTCAAATTATAAAATTATTTTTATTATAAAATTATATTATAAAATTATATAAATTTATATGATTAATTTATAAATTTATTTTTATATAATCTTTGTTATCTCTAACATTTGTCTAGTACTAAATATCCCACTTGGCCCTTTGTTTTGTACCTATGACTGGATGGCTGGCAAATCGCTGCGGTAAATGTCTCTTTTTCTTCTTATTCGTTCGTACGGGCTGCTACTACTACAATCCTCAATCATTTTCGTTTTGACTACCTTTCTTGACTGGCTTCAAAGCTGGGATATTGCGATGTATCTGAGCTTTTGTACGAATTCAAGCCTCCATACCACCAATTCTTACCATTAATCATATGGGATATATATAATAATAATTAATTTTTATGAATTTATATCTATTTTAATGCAATCCAATAAGAGTCATTTAATATAAAAATAATTACTAAGACTTTATTCATTCTAATAATATTTTATTCATCTTTTATCTCAATTAATTATTCAAACCTCCCGACATCATTAAACGTTTGGATTCGCAGTTCATCTTAGCTCATCTCAACTCATCTCACTACTATTCATTACTATTCAATAACTTTAATTCACAAATCTCATTATTATTCACAACTCATCTCATTATTATTTACAATCTATCTTAAATTATTTATTATTTGAATATTATTTGAATAAAATATTATTAAAATATTATTTTTTTAATATTATTATTATTTTGAGATTTGAAAATTTTAAATTATTTATTATATTTTATATGAAAATTTGATAAAATTATAAAGTTTAGAATATAATTTATTGTGTTAAGGATATAAAGTTTAGAATCGATACTCCCATTATTGATATAATATATTTTATCATTTATATAATAAATAATATAATGTACGTAATGTACAAATTCTGCACACTTTTTTTTTTTTTAAATGAATTCACCATAAAAAAATTGATTTTGGTCCCAAATTTGTCCCATTTCTTTTTCATAAGAGTACATGACTGTATAAATCATTTTTTAATAATATAATAATATTATTTCATAAAAAATATATTAATTTTGATACTTAAATTTAAATTTTATATAACTACTTTCATCGAAAATAGAAGAAAATTTTTATTATCAAATCAGTGTTTAGAGAATATCTAGTAAAGTAGTTGCATAACATAATTTTATTTAGAATATAAATTTTAAAATTTAAATTTTATTAAGTAAAATTTATTATTTAAGTAATATAAATGATTTGATACACATATTGACTTGAGAATAAAATTATTCTAAATAGAATTATAAAATCGATATTATTAAAAATTGAAAAATATTTTAGTCTTAAAGAGATTTAATAATACATTAAATTGTAAAATTATTTTTATTATAAAATAAATCTAACGTATTGTATAAAATTATATTAATTTAAAAAAAAGATAATTACAGTTATAAAATATACAAATATCTTATATTTTTAAAAAAAAAATAAAAAATAAATATGATACATATATAAAATTAATTAATTAATATTTTAATAATAAATTCATTCTTCCAAAAGAGATGTACATGTGCCTTAAAATTTCCCGTCTACCTAAGAACGAGCCTTCCAAGTTGAAGTGTCATATCAAAACCGAACATAAATCATCACCCCTTTCCTACGAAAGGCTACAGCGTTAACTGCGAGGCAACAGAGACAGAATCCCCACTCTCTGCTCGCCATGGCTACAATGGCGAAACCAGGCGCCCTTGGTCCCCTCCATTCCCACCTCAAGGAACTCCCACTCATGGACTTTTCCTCCTCGGTACTACTCCCCAAGTTCGGAGACTCCCGCCTCCTTCCTCAGCTCAATGTCACTCTCAAGCACTCGAGGAATGCCTCGATTTTGCCCGTAATCAGAGCCCAGGGCTCTCCTGGTTTGTCCTTCACTCTCAATCAGTCTTCGGGGAAGACATGCTCATGGCTTTGGGATAAATGTTGTAGATTTTCTTAGATCATTACTTGGTTATCCAAGTTGATATTTACTTTTGCTTTGCTTTTAGATTATGTCCCGGACTCGAAGTTTTACAAAGTTGAAGCTATTCTGAGGTTCTTTCTGTCTCAAAAACCTGCTTTTTCTACTTTGTTTTCCGTTTCGTGCACGTAATTTCTTTTTGGGGTGTTTGATTTATAAACGATTGTATTTTACTTATAAAAAAAAATATTCTTTTTGGGGGGTATGTGTGTCTTATTAAGCGTGCATGCATGTTATAGAAAATTTCCCCTAAATTTGTAGTTATGGTTAATGGTTTTTCTTTTCGTTTTGAAAGGAGCTTATTTACTTTTCCATATCTAACTGTGTTTTCATTCTCTTTGTTTTGCTGCTGAATTTGGGATGAAATAGGTCCTGGCGAGTCCCTCTGGTTTCTTCGGTAAGTGTTGATGAGACTTGATCATAACTGTGTGATTAGGAATCGATTTTTCTTTTTTCTTTCTCTTTTTTTTTTTTTTTTTTTTTTTTTTTTTGTTGGGTTTGTGCCGGAAGATTTAGAAAATGTTTCGATTCTGGTATCCTAGTCACTGCGATCTGTTTAACCTCTAAGCACTAATTACAAGCACTATTGCTCAAATTGCTTCAAATTATTATATACTCAATGGCATTTGCAAGTTTGAAATTTTTTTACCATAATGATCAAGTTCAGAGGAGATCCCTTAATAGTACTTCTTTAAGCCTTGTTTCATCTCAAGCCATGACTTGTCACAGCATGTCAAATATAGGCTTTTAATTTAGGTCCCATATGAAATTACAGATCAAGTTATGTTCTCTCTCCATTGGCACTGCCTTAGACTCAAAGCGGAATCCTGGTTATATCAAGGATCAGCACTGCTGATCTTCAAGCCCTCATGCTTTTCTCAGTTGTTTTTTGTTATTATTTTGTATTTAATGCTTTGTAATCTATAGCTACAAGAAGCTAACCCTAAGGGTACCATGCAAATTGGATCAGTTTGCTTGAAGTAATTACCACCACCTGGCCTTCCACAAATGATCCAATGACAAAGCCAATTTCAAATTTAAGGCTACTGATTATGCCCCTCGGATACTACTTTACTGAGAAGAAATATTCATTTTGCATAATGATTTATGTCAGCTGAACAGACTAGAATGTCGGTATATGTCACGACAAACTCCATCTGATCCATTTCTTTCTTAGCACCTAATCGCCTTTTTTGTAACAGAATTGGTTGTCAATTCTACAAGCTGTATAAAGGTTCCATAAAAGTGATCACACAATGCTTCAGAAAATTTTTTCCTCTGTTATTGTAACACATAACGTCTACTTCTGCATGGTTAAATGAGCACAGGTTACTATTTGACAAGATTGATTTGGTAATCAACTATAACATCCACGTGTGGTAATTATTTCAATTAAAGGAAACTATTGGTGACCTTCCTCCATATGGCTGTATAGATCTAATCTTCATCAACCAGACATTGGCTTAACCCTACTGCTATAGGATGATGCCTTTGGCCACCACTTGGCTGCATACATTTTCATTGATTTATGAACTTCTTCAAACTTCCATCCGGGCACTAATGCTCAAGTCATATATAACAAACGGATTTGCTCTGGTACAATAACAGCTTTAGGCAATAGTCAGCTTCGCATTTTCTTTTCAATTATTGAATTACTCCGGACCATGATTTTGACTAAGCTAATTAATTAGTTGATATGGAAGTAATCTTTGTTTCTTTCCTGAAAATAAAGGCTCTGCTGAAAATGGGTATTCGTGGGGTTACAGTCTCTGATGTTCGGGGATTTGGTGCTCAAGGTGGGTCAGCAGAAAGGCAGGGCGGTAAGTCTGTCTTTTATAGGTGTTGAAAACTAGATTTACTATGGATGGATATTTACTGATTAGATTGGTTGATGTGGACTTATCTTCTATGGAGAAAATTCATTGTCTTAATGTTTCACCCTCTCCTTTATTCAAATTGCATGTTTCCAATCTATCAGATTCAAAACAGCCTAAGTAGTTCATTAGCTGGTAAATTATAATTTGATATGGATTTGTCTTTCACTTTTTAATATTACTCAGTGGTGTTTTTTTTTTTTTGTCTATTTTGCTGCTAAAAAGGGAATTATTTTTGTTGGTTTCACCTATCTTTTTATATGCTCTTTCTTATATGGTCACCAATTTGGTTGGTTTTTTTATGTTGTTTATTAATATGTAGGTTCTGAGTTTTCTGAGGACAAGTTTGTTGCCAAAGTTAAAATGGAAATTGTGGTGATCAAAGATCAGGTATGAAGAGTCCAAGTGGCATATTTGTTGTAGGGACTAGAATATAAGCCTTTATTTACCTAGAAAATTAGTTGACTATTTGGCATATTGCTGCTCAGTAAAGTGGAAAAAATGTTGCGGGATATCGTCACTATAATGTTGCTAATTGACACCTGCAAATCATGGTCTCTCAGGTTGAGGCAGTAATAAAGACAATAATCAAGGAGGCAAGAACTGGGGAGATTGGTGATGGAAAAATTTTTTGTAAGATTTCTAACTTATGTGGAATTTCCGATTGAAAAAGAAATATCTATCTCCTTTTCTTTTTCCTTTTGTTAAACTTTAAAGCTAATACATGACACTATCAATATACAAGCAGGTTAATAGAAACTTAAGCCAAAGTTGTTTTATATGTACCTTTATTTTTTCATCTTGGTAGGCTATTCATGTCATTTGATTTGACGGAGTTGCTTGTTTCTATCAACACCGTTTAGACTATGTTTTCAAAAAAATTACACATAACCTCTGTTTGGTTTTGGAATAACCAGATGTATTAATTCTGCTAGATCATGTTTGCAACTTTAGAGAGCTGATGCTATCTTGGTGCACAAACGTTTCGAATAAAATGAAAGTTGCATTTTCTTCTAGACATCTCTTATGGTAGTTTTTGACTTAATCTGAAGCCTTACAGCTACAATTGGATTGGCAAAGAAAATGCAGAATGACAGAAAGAAATAATAGTTCTTATAATGTTCCATTTCTAGTTTTATGGCCTGGCTAGCGACACTTGAAGTAGGAGTGGAAGTGGAAAAGTGTGCTTCTGAGGAACATGCTTATGATGTTGTATCATCTACTTGAATATGATTGGCGAACATGATTTTTTTTAATGAGTGAAAATTGCTATGTATGCTTGCTTGTAAAATGAATAGTGAGTGAACAGTGAGAAGTGGGGGGGTTTTTTTCCTGATAAATAGGAGTGAGTTAATATTACACTTATGAAAGACTGTTGGATAATGGCCAAGCCAATTCAGCTTTAACATGCCTGCTTATCAGATTATTTGAAGTCCAAGGTAGAAGGTGAGCAAGTTTTTTGAGTCCGTCCACTATAGAGAGTAAAACCCATGTACTTGTAATCAGGTGGTTAATTATAATCAAGTTATTTGTTGCTCATGCCTGTAATAGAAGGGTCCATTATTTGTTTTTTTCTTATGGGGGGGTTGTTGCTCGGATTAAGAAACATTCAGATTCTAGGTTCTATTAGTTATATATAGGTGGCTTCAGAATTACTAATCAAACGTGTAATACCTTTTCATTGATGGTGCAGTGGTGCCTGTGTCAGACGTAATAAGAGTTCGCACCGGTAACTCATTGCACTTTGAATGATCAAGATTTTGGGATGCTTCGTCTCCCTAGCTCCTACCAATGCAAGATGTATTCGACTAAATATTTATAACGTGATTTCCAGGTGAGCGTGGAGAGAAGGCAGAGAGGATGATTGGAGAGTGAGCAGGCATGCCTGCTACTGCTTGACCTGTTAAGAGTTGGAAAGAGCAGTTTCAGATTAGCATCTGAGCTTTTTTTTTTTTCTGCAACCTGCTCCAAACAACCCCCTACCCAGTTCTCCTCCCTCCTTTAGAGCTTAGAAGCTCATGGTACTTTTGTTTCTTGTGAAGAATGATAAATAAATTTGTCTAGTTGGCTCTCTCTCTCTCTCTCTCTCTCTCTCTCAACACAAAACAATGCATAAAGAGCATGATCCATGAGCTATTTCTCAGTTTGACGTCGGGCTTCATTTGGAAAATCTTGCCATTGGTGGAAGATGTCACTAAGGAGTAGGAAGATCAGAAGCAAGCTGCAGTTAATATACATACATACATACATATATTTATTAAGGCAAGCATAAGTTATAGTTCATGTTGATAGATTAATGTTCATTAGTCTAACGGAAACGAAAGAAAAGAGAAGAAAATGTCTCTTGAATCCTACGTTGTGCGCAGCCTTCTCCATACTAGGCAAACTATAAACAGGAGGCATAAAACCAAGGTAAACTATTAAGGATACGCTTTTCTGTTAGTTATTGAGTTGGTTAACTTAAGTGTACATGAAATTTCGTGTCTTTATCCTTTCCCTTCTAAAAATAGGTGGTTTTGTTTAATTTTTTAAAAAATTATATTTTAAGATTTTAAAATTAATTGATCATTCCTAACATAAACGGAATAGCAATTCCTCCCTTTTGAAGTGGAATACAATTTACTAGGGGCGAAAAAAAAAACTGAAAAATCAGTTCAACGGAACTGGACCAGATCGAATCGGAAGATTCGGTCCAATTTCTAAGTGATCCGGTACGGTATCGGTTCTAAATGGGTACGGTACCGGTTTTCATTTTTTGAAAACGGATTTAAACCGATCAGAACCGATATATATTATATGTTAAATTACTAATTATTGTAAAATAAAATTTTAATCTTATTATTTAAGTCTATTAATCTTATAACATAAAATTAATCTTACAATTTTGAATACAACATTTGATATAACATATAAATTTTAATATTAAACATAAACATTAATATTAAGTTATTAATATAAACTAACTTTTGATATATACATATATATATAAAGAATAAATACATTTTTAGCATAATAAATTATAATATATATTCTTTTTGTAAATGCATTTTTACACATTTGATCATATATATTCATATAAAAAGTCTAGAATTTATATAGACTAGTTAAATTTAATACTCTACTAGTATATGTTAATTATTATAAAATAATGTATTTATATTATAATATAAATAGACTAATAGTTTAGTATATATAAATATCATATTATTACTAACATAGATAATCTGTAAAACTGAAAAAAATGAACCGGACTGAATCGAAATTGGAAAAACAGGAAGTTTCGGTTTCAGTAGTGAATCGGTCCAGTATCGATTCTTAAATTTTCAAAATTGGTATATACTAATTCAGTTCTAAAAAATGTACAAAACAGGATCCGTTACACTCCTACAATTTACCATTCACATTAATCATAAAAAGTAACCAAATGCAGCAAATAAGGTCTTGCCAATGAAGTGGAAATTAAAAAATAAAAATAAAGGAAAAAATTCATTGTATACCACAAAAATACTATTATTTTTTTCAAGAATAAGATACACTCTTAGAGTGTGCAAGACTTGCATACCTCTTTAAAAAAAAAAATCCATCACTAAAAAAATAATTTTTTCATGTGTGTCCCAAATTTATCCAATTTTTTTAAAAGGAGTGCGCAAGACTTACACATCCTAAAATTACAAAAATATCATTTCTTTGTTTTCAAATTATGCCCTAAACTTCTACAACTATCAATTTACTGCGCTACGTTTGGAACATGGATGCAGTTGAGTTCAAATTTAAGCTTAACCCAACATCCAAACACACAATTTTTAAATCACTAAATATCACTAAACTCAAGACCTCTTAACACGTGAGATTCATATTATTTTTTAACTCAAGACCTATTTACACGCAGAATCTACAATTTTTTTCAACTTCTCATAAGTACATTTAAATTTATCTTAACATTCAAACACATCTAAACTTATCTAAACTCATATTAGATGGGCCTTACAAAACTCATTTTATTATCTCAAAGAACTCAACTCAACTCAACATGATTCAAACGCAAGCTTAAATTAAAATTACCACAATCCTCAATTTGTACCTCAAGCTCATTTGCACAATTGAACGATGGAACTCTACATCTACATTTTCCAAGAAAATTATATAAATGCCATTGCTAAAATTAAATAAATATCAATTAATGATGAGGAAAAAAAAAGATTGGATCACCAGGAGGAGTTGTTAGTCTTATGGGTGGTCGCCATGGGTTTGCCTCAGGTGCCTGCCTTCGTAGTGGCCCTTATTTTCCTGGGTGGCCCAATTTTTTTCATAAATCTTTTTATATGTTTTTGCTCAAAATTAAGGATAATTTAATAATTTTAACATTTATAAATTTGATATCGTTGACACTCTAACATCTTATATTCCAATTATATTTAAACCGATTGAAAGTTGAAGGAATATAACAGTTTGGAGTTTAAAAATTAAAGTTTTTGATAATAGGGGTCCATTTTTTTTTTTTTCTGATAGGATTATTATTTTTTAATAAGTACAAAATAAGAATAAAAAGTGTAAAAAAAAAAAACAATTTCTATTTTCTATAAATAATTAAAATCGACCCTCATATCCCGTGAAAGCATCGTTGCGAAGGACGGACGGCTCCCTTTTCTAGTTTTCTTTGTGTACCGAGAGAGAGAGAGAGAGAGAGAGAGGCAGAGAGACAGAGGGAGGAAAGAGGGTAGATCTCAGTCATCGTCCTCAGGCAAGTCGTTTCGCTTCCATCTCTCGCGAAAATTTCACAGAATATCTCGCAATTGTGTGTATTTCCCATTCCTCAAGCGCCTGAAACCCATCAGTTTGCTTTCAGATCTTCCTATTGATATGATTGCCTTACGATATAGTTTTGTGAAGATTTTTTACAAGAAAATTTGATAAGAAATATTCGATCTACATTTCTTTCTTAAATTCATGAATGAATTGTATTTATCTTTCAAGAACTTTCAAATTTCCTTTGGATCTCTTGTTGCGTGTTTCGGTTTATATGACTTTGGATTTTTTTCTTCATTTCATAAAAGTATGTAGCTTTGATCTAGTTTCTAGATGTATATCTGAGAATTCTGGTTCTCCAACGTCGGATCGGGGTTTCTCGATTAGATTTGGCATTAAGCCCCGTTCCGGTACTGACTAGATGAGACTTTGGGAGCTGGTGGTGCCGACAGGTGTTTCGTGTCGTGTTGGCCAGCTGGCGGTCGTGTTGCAATCACGACGCGGTCCTGCTTCGACCCAAGAACTTCAATCTGAGGCATCAGCTTAATAAAAATCTTAAAATCTGAATCTCATTCTATTATATCCTACACTGCTTAATTTTTTTTATTATTATAGTTTCTGAAAAATTATATTATACCAACCACTCGATATCCACGCCTCTATACATATAGTATAATGCTCATGATTCTCAGGTTTATATTCCTACATACTCATTATTTGTATGAGTTGTGATAGATATTGCATTTTCTTAAAATGTACATTTTGGGGTCTTGATGAAATTACTGACATGATATTGAGATGTCTGGCTATAGAAAACCTTGAAGAAAAAAATGGGGCTGTCTTTCACCAAGCTTTTTAGTCGTCTGTTTGCTAAGAAGGAAATGCGTATACTCATGGTGGGTCTTGATGCTGCTGGTAAGACCACCATTCTCTATAAGCTCAAGCTGGGAGAGATTGTTACCACCATTCCTACCATTGGTAAGTTCAACATCTGGGGTTCAACATCAGTAAGTACCGATAAAAACAATAAAAAGGTTCAACATCAATAAGCTTATGGGGTTTCATTTATCAATGTAGTTAAATTTTTTTATTCTGCTTACTGATTTGTTTTAACTGTTTGTTTTCTGATTTTCTAGAGGCGGTATTGGTTGTAAGATTTTCATGAATGTAAAATATGTTTTTACTATTTGCCCTATGTAATTAAGGACGGGGGCTTCCTCTTATTGGACTTTTATGATGGTTGTGATTTCAAATATGTCAACTTCTCTTCATTACTCGCCTTTTGAGGTGGAAATTGGTCTTGTGAACGATGGCAGTGTTTCTGTTTTAATTATAGCTTCTTAACAAAGTAAATTTAGCAATTGGCATGCATTTTTTTGCCTGTTCTAGTGTTTTCTTATTTTGGATCTTTTCTTATTTTTGTTTTGTTTTTGTTTTTGGAAAGAGCTTGCTTTTGTCTTGATTTGATTCTGAGGCTCTCGAAAATTTGTATTGTCAAGTGGTAAGGGCGAACTTGTGTGCGTGAGCCCCATGTCACAAGTTCAATTCCTCCTAGGATCGAACTACGATTTAAGTAGGAGGCCATGGCAGTGGGTTGCTGTGCTAGTATCCCCATGGGTTTAGATTCCATGGGTGAGTCCTAATGGCTCTGCCGTGGGGTGGTTCCCCTGTCATAATATATATATATATATATCTTGTTGGGTGGCAAATTATAATTTTTACTGTTGCAGACATTATAATTTTGTAATTAATCTAACCTGATTGTTTGCAAAGGAGGTCTGTGTAGGTTGCACTTTTTTTTCCCAATAAGAACTGATATTATTTGATCAGGATTTAATGTGGAGACTGTGGAATATAAGAACATCAGCTTCACCGTTTGGGATGTTGGGGGTCAGGACAAGGTATGTAATTTAGTTTTATTATAGAACATTGAATCCCTTCAATGGCTATTGATATTTCCTCTTTTTTTACTTGTAGATTTACTTTTCACAGAACTTACCTTGGCAAAGAGACGAAAGTGATTTTTCTAACTACATCTGAATTTTGAGATGATTGTTTGCTTAGCCTGAAAATGATTGCTTCTAGTGCTTGTTGGAATACTTCCATAAGAATTTAGCATAATCACATTTGAGCATGTATGATAATGAGCATGATAATGCGCTTATGATCATATGGTATGCTACAGATGCATGGGGAGAATTATGGTGTTTTAAGCAGGCTGGTGCTCATATCTTGTCACGCTTTTGCACCCAGTATTACGCCAAGCTTAAACTATAAAAATTTGTATGGTTTTTTATGTTATAATTTATAAATACAGAGATACAATGATTGAAGTCAGACCTCTCTAGATCATATAACCTGAATGCTGAGATGCATTATTTCCATCACAAAAGATTCAATTGCTGTACAACTCTTTTTCGACGACTCTAGTGGTTATTTTCAATATATAACTTCCAGATCCGTCCTTTATGGAGACATTACTTCCAAAACACCCAAGGACTTATACTTGTGGTTGATAGCAATGACCGAGACCGTGTGGTTGAAGCCAGAGGTTGTATCATTTAGAGGACTTCAAATGCTGCTTAATATGTTGGACATTGTTGCTTTGTCAGGATGAGTTGAGGGATGCTGTGTTGCTAGTGTTTTCAAACAAGCAAGATCTCCCCAATGCTATGAACGCTGCTGAGATAACTGATAAGCTTGGCCTTCACTCACTCCGTATACACAAAATATTGCAGGTATATCCAGAGCACATGTGCCACTTCTGGTGAAGGGCTCTATGAGGGACTCGACTGGCTCTCAAACAATATTGCAAATAAGGTTGGTCGTATATGCTCTTACATATAGAATTACTTATCAGATATCAACTTCTGGAAACACCTTGACATGTTTTTTTTTTTTTTTTCATGATTAATTTCTGTATTTTTTTAATGTAATTGCAGGCATAGTCGTTCTTTCCTTTTGGAGTAATGGATTTTGCCTTCCTGTTAAGTGTAACCTTTTCTACTGATTCATTGTTTCCCTTGCAGACATCATCATTACTACCTGTAGTTTTCCGGATTTTTTTTATTTTTTATTTTTATGGTATTACTTGGGACAGAATTGTTTTTACGATTGTCTTGTGAGTGTAAACGGCATACATTATCTCTGCTACCCCTTTTGTTTTAATGTCTCAGACTAGTTGAAGAAAATGTGCTAAATTCCATCATAGGCTTTTTGGGAGAGAATTAAGCAGTTTGGATATAATGTTACATTCGTATGAGGACAGTGAAAATGTCAATACACATTTCATATACGATCGATTTAGTCACTGAATCATGCATCACTTCTAAATAAATGTTAATAAGGATCGAATAATCTCTATCTTTATTCACAACAGAAGCAAAATAAGTTGTTATATAGTAAAATTTAAACCATCACGTCCGAAGAACAAATGATTAAAAAAACCTTATCATTGGTGTTCTTACTTAAGAGACATGAGTAATGAGTTATCATCAAATTAACTCATCTAGCCTACTTTTTAGATAAATGATAAACCCTAATAGCAATGCATGATAAATGCAACTCGCATGTCTCTAATATATATATATATATATATATATATATATATATATATATATGTCAGGGTGAGGGGCGGTAATTGTCCCTATGACTGGTATAGTGGATCGATCATAGGGTTATATTTTGTTAATGTCCTTGATGAAAAATAGTCACATATCCATATCCGTATGCTGGTCGTGATAGTGATAGTGGTGGTGGTCGATAATAGCCTGATGGATCCGAATATATTATTGGATTAGGGAAAATTGTTGACGACTAAGATGGGGGCAGCTGTGTCAACCCTGAACTTCGAAAGAAAGGGGCGCTGGATATCCGACTAAATGAATCCTGACCATGATTATTGCTGTGCATCGGCCTGCAATACTCAGGTACATAAGAAACATCATCCATATTATAGATGAATAACGATTTTATAGAGGAAAATGCATGTCTTAATTAAGATTAGTAGGGGCGAAGGGATAGCATTTTATTATATATTGGACGTTAAACGACTGTGAAAATCTTAAAATTCCATAAATATTTTATGAGAGAATATGAACTACTTAAAATCAAAATCAATAAGAAAAGAGGAAAAAGTACTAATGCAATCGATGGCAGATCCTTTCGTTTTATAGAGGAAGATCAAATCTTAATCTCTTATCCACTCCTAGACCCTTATTATTTTTCTTTTAGGAGATTTTACGCTCATCAATTCCTAATTTTAATTTGTATGACATGGTGGTTGTGAGAGTTTTAAGGATGTCAATTATTATCTAGCTTTTACAATATTCTTAAAAATATCAAATAATAATAAATATTGATTTCATCAATCTTTGAACAATAATATATATGCATTTTCTCCGCTGATCAATGCGCGCAGTGTCCCAATTTAGAATACATTCTTGCAATAAAAAGAAAATGAGAAACCATAATCTTCTGATGTTGATAGCGAGCCACTTGACATTTTCAGAACACTCATGTTTTGAGTATCCCATCTATTGACAGAAGCAGTCCATCACTGCGGAGAAGTGACCGGCCGGCAAATCAAAGATGTCGTAGACCTGGATGTCCCCGTCCAAGTATATCATCTTACTATACTCCACAAACTACGTACATCGATCCGAACAAACAGAAGACGCATTATAATTTCTAAATAAATATTATGGATGTGTTCCACAAACTTCATATAATCTTTGACTATTCTTTAGAAAATGATACCATGATCAGCAAAGTTTCTCATAATAATAACGCATGAGTTGGCCTTTTATTTTAATTTTTTAGATTAAAATTTATAAGTTAATTGGTTTTATATCAACGATTCAACATCCAAATTTAAGTGCTGCGAAGACATCATAAATTATGTTAATTGAATAAGGATAATATATAACTCCTACAAACCTCGCACATGCATTCACATCATGAAAGCACCTTTTTAACATTAATACACGTGTTAGTTATTAGTTGATCTCAAATTATATATACGTTATACCTTCCATATATGGAGATGACATAATAGGCACAGGCGAACTGGGTATGGTTCGTCTCCGAGGGGTAGACGGGGTCGATCTCCCGGACCATGCAGCCGAAGGACTACTCCAAGATGCTGCAATGCTTATGATCGGGGACGTTCGGCAACACAGCCAGTCTAGCCTCTTTGTTTTCAGGAAAAAAATAAATTGAGATTAAAATTAAAAAATTTAATAAAATATTATTAGAATATATTTTTTAATATTATTTTTATTTTAAAATTTAAAATTTTTAAATTATTTATTTTATTTTATGTGAAAGTCTTGAGAGCAAACCAGCTGGCAAAAGTTGGACGTTTTCACCTTCCTCTACCCTTTGGCTAGCCCGACTACTCCTTTCACGTAGTCTCTGTCTCCAGCCAAGAACGTCTCGTATGCTCGATCACTAGCGCCCTGACCCTTCACCGTAGCAGTAGCAGCAGCTTGCTCAGGATCGGAGCCATATATATATATATATATATCAACTTACCGGCCCGTAAATTATATATAAATGAATTGGCCGTTAGGTTGATTTTTGCTTTTAATTTGCAATATTTTTGCATCTGAGGATGAGGAAGCTGTAGATGACTGATGAGCCTTGGATGATCAGGTGGAGTTTATACAAGGGATCGAGACGGTGTGTGTATATATATATATATACTAGCAGTAGGGTAACGTCCAAAGGGACGTTTGCCTAATTTTTTTTTTTATTTTTTTTAATTTAGTGATTGAGGAAGTGTTTTTTTAATGATATTGTGAATTTTTTATTTTTTTTAAAAAATATTTATGATGATTAAAAAAATATATGAAAACAAAGAAAAGAAAAATAAAAAAAGTGAAATACACATTCAGGACACATTTTCGGACTACTTTTTCAGTAGTTGTAGCAGTTCTCTTTAGTTAATTAAAAATATTATCATATTTAAATTATGTTAAAATTCTAATTATTTATATAGTTATAATTTTTTAAAAATATTTAACAAAATTTCATCATTTATTTAATGATGAAATATTAGTATTTTATAAATTAAATTTGATAATTTATTTATATATGATATTTATATGTTAATTATCTATTTTAAATTAATTTAAATAAGTATTTAAATTTTTACCATTTGATCAAATTTGGATAATTATAATGAAGGGTTATATTTAAATCCTAAAAAATTTCATTTTCGTCTCGCTTTCTCTTTCTCCCTCTCTCACCTTTTTTTTTTTTTTACCTAGTGATTAAGAAATTGTTTTTTAATGATGTTGTGAATTTTTTGTTTTTTTAAAAATGTTTATGATGATTAATAAAATACATGAAAAAAAAATAAAAATAAAAAAGTGAAATACACATTCAGGACACATATTTTCAGACTACTTTTTCGGTAGCAGTTCTTTTGTAATAATTTTTGTGATATTTTGTGGTGATTTTGTAAAGAGGATTGCTGTGAGGATGTAGAGATGGACGAAGAAGGGAAACGTAAAATAAGAATATTGTTTATCATTGTTCATTACTGTCCATTTTACTGTTCATCAGACGATACACACTTTTAAATATAAGGAGATATATATACGCATACATATATAAAAGGTTAATTGGAATCCTAGTATAGTAAGGTCGGAAATGACAGAAGCGTCAGATCGGCCAGACGACAGTAATTAATTAGTTCATATTTTTTTTTTCTATTTTTGCTATTTATTAGATTCAGTGATTGCGTTGATCTCTAGAATGAGCTTGATTACTTTTAAATTAGTGGTACTTGTGTAAAATCTTGTATGGCATAAGATTTTCTAATTGATAAAAAAAAAACACGTTTGCCACATCTGTCAAATTGAAGAAAAAAATAAAGTGTAATTTCAAATATTAAAATAGTCTAATATATAAGAATAAAATTATTATTTATTTATGTTCATCATTTATTATGAAATTTAAATTATATTAAAAATTCAAATTAATTAGATAATTTTTTTATCTTAAAAATGTACGGTAAAATTTTATCATTTATTTAATGATGAAAAATTAATATTTTATAAATTAAAGTTGATTTTTAGTGTATGATATAATAAACAATAATAGGATATGCGAAAAAAATATGCAACGAAAAAAAAAAAAAGCTTCTTTATTCTTCATTTAAAACTCAAAAATCAATATTTTTTCTCACTTTTTTTTTTCCTCTTTCTCATTCTTTACGCAAGATTATGGTATTACTTCGCACATTGACATTCACACGGACAAAAAAAAAAAACTACTTTACTGTTTATTATTGTTAATGAACATTAATAAACAGTACATATATAGACGCTTTTAAGTAATAGGCATATATATATATATATATATATATTTATATTTATATACATGAGCATGTGTTATATATTGGCCATTTGGCTACATAGCTTTAGGGCATTTGTGTTCAAATTACCGCAACATGCACGAGATCATCAGTTTCAGGAAAGTTCAGTCATTTGACACGCTCGACTCTAATTCACGAAAATAATTTTTTAATAATATTTCTTTTCAGCTTTCAGGAAATATGATTATGATATTAATTGCATCATCTCCACCTATCTGCAGTTGGCTGGCTGGCTGGGGTTCCTTTCAGGAAATAATTAATAGATGTTGTCATTCTTGATCAGCATAATTATGATTAATCTATCTTTAGCAGGCTTGGATCAGCTAGTGACCATCGGGATAAATTACCACGCACGATTCGCCATGCATGCCACGACACCATCTCATTAAAATTAACAGTGTCTCGTCTATTCATCATCTTTTTGACCCAACTGGTTAAAATTGTTCATTTGAGCTAACCTAAATATATAAATAGATCACTTCTCAATTCAAATAGATAAATATACCGGTTTTCCTTTATAATATATATAATATTTATAATATAAAATTATTTTATACCTCCGTGGCTATTCAAAGCTTCACACAGTCGCTTTAAAAGTCAACCTGATGATGATGGTAGAAAGATCGAGAGAGAGGGACACTTTTAATTTAAAAGAGTATTTATTTCTAATCACACGATGAACAGATCCAAAAGCCCAAACCCCCTTCAGTTTGGGAAATGACTTCAATCCCAATCGAGCAAAAGAAAACATAAAACAGTGTGAAAAGACTTGAACACAAAATCTCCAAAGGTAATTCCCATTTCTTGATTCTCCCTTTACTCCTGGCTGATTCTGAGTTCATCCCGAGAACCGATTCTAAGCCGCTGATGGTGCTGTCACATAGTGAACGGCACCGGCCTCGGAAAAAGCAGCCAAGAAGGGATGGATGTTCACTGGATCTGCTTCACCGTCGGTAGCCGCGGCCGGCTTCTTGTAGTCCAATGATTCATCGTTGTAAATATCCCACCACTTCTTCACAAGCATCTTGATGTCCTCTCTCTGCATGTTCTCTTCTTTCCCCGTATATCTCCATGGCTTTGATCCCTGCCATTGTTCCCCAATTCAAACAGCTTAAGCTACGTGCAATTTACAACCAATCCAAAAACCACCAAAATAGTTCTGCAATTAAAATACTCACTGCTGCACAGTAGTGAACAACTTTAACTTTCTCGAGCTCCACATTCTCCGGGTGTCTCCACAACATAGCAAGCACAAGATTGTAAACGAGCGGGATGGGCTTGTAACTATCTTTAAAGAATATGTTCAAGAAGTCCTGCCAAATAAAGAACAAAACATCCTAGTTTTAGCCAATGAAGAATCACCCATCAAACATAAGTGCTAATAATTGAAGGAACCACCAGAATTACCAAGAGATCGACTAAATACAATGTTGATTCCACGAACCTGCTCAGCAAATGGGGTTGGAGTTGTGAGTTTCAGGGTCTTCAAGAGGTCCTCGTAGGTGGACAAACTGGGCTCGAACACAAACATGCCGGCGTTGAAGTAAAGGAAAGGCGGCGGTAGGCCCAACTGATCGGTGGGCCACTTGACCTTTTCAGGGCACTGCTGGCAGTACCCTATCTTGTATTGCGGGGTGTGACTCCATGTTTTCTCACAGAAGCAGTCCATCACTGCGTAGAAATGCCCGTCCGGCAAATCAAAGAGGTGGTCGATGTTCTCAAACACCTGGATGTCTCCATCCAAGTATATCATTTTACTGTATTCCACGAACTGCATCCAAAACCAAAACACAGTTGTAATTACACCCGTAAAGAAAAAAACAAACAAACAAATCAACATAGTACACACGAGTATGCCATGCATGTTAGATAGCCACGTGTAAGAACGGGAGAGCAGCCAAAAGACATGAGCTTGACGTGATTTTACGTACCTCCCATATACGGAGCTTGGAGTAGTTGATGACGTAGTAGGCCATGGCGAACTGAGTCTGGTTCTCGGGCGGGTAAACGGGCTCGATTTCGCGGACTATGCAGCCCTGAGACACCAAGATCCGACGGTGCTCCTCGGGCACGTCGGGAAGCACCGCGACGACCAACGGGTACGCCGTTTTGGCCTTCCTCAATCCTTTGGCCAGCCCGACGACGCCCTTCACGTAGTCCCCGTTGCCGGCCAAGAAAGTCACGTAGGCTCGGCTTGGCGGGCTAGCAGGTTTAATGCACCCGGCGGGTTTCGCAGCAGCTGCGAGGAGCTCCGGAGCCATGGCTAAATAATGGGAGAGAAATCTAAAGGCTTGAGAATGCTGAATCTTGGAGTTAAGATTGTTTCGTGACTCTCGGAGCTTTGTTTCTGTGTGACCCGTTGGGAGATTCCTGGGGAGGGTTTTTGCATATACGTACATATATATAGCGGTGAAATGAAATGAAGATGAGCCAGAAATTCCGGCATATTCGTTATACAATTTGGGATGATAGTCGTCTGCATGCCCGACAGTACGCGTTCCATGAGGAAATCGAACGGTTGCTGCGAGGGCTGGGAGAAGGTTCTGGACCAACAGTAGCTATGGGCAATAGACTAGAAAGGTCTTGCACTTGCTAAGATTTTGATGGGCGGCGATCGTCTGCAAATTTTCTGGATGTCGGACACGTGTCCCGGTGACATTTATTTATTAATTCTAGTATTTAGTTGGCCTTCAAATTATAAAAGTTAAAATCATTTATTAAATACAACATTCTAAAAACCTTTATATGTATTATGGAGTTTTTATTTTGTTTACTAACATTTAGGTTTATGTCTTTTTTCTAGAAAAATAATTAAATTAATTAAGGTTGCATTTAATTGTAAGATTCAATTAAGTTCAATTTAATTTTAAGTTGAGTTTAATATCTAAATACTTAATTCTCAAATTATTAAATTCATCTAAACTTAAAACTTCATTACACGTAAGATTCATAATTTTTTTCAACTCAACATATTTTTTTACGTAGAACACATAACATTTTTTAACTTCTTATAAAAAATATTAAATTCATCTTAATATTTAAATATATTTTAAATTCAATTTAGATAATCCTTACATAACTCTTTTTACTATTCAATTCATTATTATTTATAAAAAATTAAATTCAATTTAACATTTAAACACAACCTAAAATTTATCAATTTTTCCACTAAGTAGAGTAACATGAAAGTATATTTTCTTGAGTAATATTTGATATAAATTTAGAGCTTATAAATTTCTGCACTCCGTTTTAAGAGAAGGAATTCCATCATAAAAAATAGTTTCTTTTTCTTAACATGAGTTTTATATTCTTTTAAATATTTTTTTAATAGAGTGTATAACACTTATATATATATATATATATATATATATATTATAAAATTGTATAAATTTGTTCTCTTAATTTATTTGTTAGTAGTAATAATAAATTAATAAAAATAACACGGTAGGGCCAGCGGTAGGCGGCAGGTGATTCTAAAAGGTTCTACGACATGAAATTAGTAGTCGATCACCATGTCATGGAATATTCGCCTACATGGGTATTAGCACCTGAGCTTTGAGGCTAATATCACGACACTTGTCAGATACTAATTGGTTATCAAAATATTGGGCCCCAGCGACCGCAGAAATTTCTGGGTCCATCGTTCGTGCTTGACTAAAAGTAGTCTATGCCCAGTTGGTCCCTAAAGGAGTTGGCCGGGGTTGGTGGGAAGTATTCATTGGTCTAAAGGCTTTTTGAGTAATTTAAGACCATTTATTGGTGCCCAATTTTCTAATCTTGCAACAAGTGTATTGAATCATCCCTCAAATTTGTATATAGAAGAAACAGGATACTGGTAGAAGCTCTTGGAACCCTATCCATACGTAATTATCGTTTGTCCAAATGATTTTGTAGTGTTGCTATATTTGTAATGAAAAGTCCCTTCAAAAAAAATATTTGTGAAGAAAAATGTTCAGAGATCATGGTTCATAGTGCATACCTACAAACTCAATTTTATGTTGAAAAAGAAAGTGATCGAAAAAAATCATGCAACATGCATATATAAATCAAAGAACAACTTCACAATATTTTCTCTTGAGATAAAGTCTAGTAAGTAGAGTTGAGACTGAGTACTCACACCTTGCCCCATCTAGGGTGGTCCGGGCATCCCGCCTACATCAGGTGGGCACCCCACCAAGAGAAAGAAACAGGGGACGGGTGTCGGGTGGGACACTTGCTCAAGTTTTACATATACACACATATATACATATATATATATATAAATTAAACGTCTTCATTTTTATAACTCACCAAGACGATGTCATTTTGTTTTAAGATAATTTATCCCCCTCCCCAAAACGATGTCCTAATATCTTCCACAGTTATATAGACTATGACGTCTACTTCTTTCTCTCATTTCAATCTTCTCTTTTTATCTCATTTCTTCTGTTAATCTTTCTCCTTTCTCTCATTTCTTCTCTTATTCTTCTTCTTCTCCTCCTCTCAGCCCGCCTTCTCTCTCTATTTTTGTTGGTCACAACTAAGGTGCAATTTACGATAATAAGACCACATCTTGGTTGTGAGTCTCTACAACCTAAAATTACAGTTATTGTAATGGATCTGTAAGTTAAAGACTCATGGCTGCGAACGTAGGCCTACAAGTTTTATGGCCCATGGTCACGGCTATGGACCATAAAGATCTGCCCACAAATTTTCAAATCTATGAATAGATATTTATGATCCATGGGTGCAGCTATAGCCCGTGGCTCTAATCAATGCGATTTTGTGCCATTTTTTGAGGGTTTTTTTTTTATGTTGGGTTTGTGCATTCTTTTTATATTTTATATTTTATTTATGTATATACAACTTTATTGGATTGTTTTATAAAAAATGTGTTATTGGATAGGGTGGCCGGATGGTGGTGGCATCAATCTGTCTGTCCGACAAGCAAATGTGGATGCTCTACTCGCCCAGGTGGGGACAGGGTGTGGGATGGGTGGCTACCCACTGTATAGGAGGTAGCACCCCTACTGATAAGTAAACCCACTACATTAAAATGTGAAATGAGACTATCACATAGATTTGGGGGACTTTAACTTCTCTAGTTTCTGGGCCCTTCCTCCATTTGTATCCTCATTGTAGCATATAGCCATGAGAATATGAGAGCTTGTACAAAACCATATTCATATTTGTTTTTCATCTCCTTTGAGATATGTGAATTGACGTCATTTCGTCGAGCCATATAAATCTTTGTATTCCATTTATCTTTATTTTTTGTCATTTACTTATTTTTACATGAAGGCATGGATGTTCACCTTAAGCACAAGTACAATTAAAGCAAATGTGGATCATGTTATAAATTGTCGATCACCATAATAGGAACAATGCACCAACACATTCCCTATAAACAATTAATGTGGGATGGATAGATTTCTTAGATAGGAAAGCTTTCCTGAAAGAAGTGTCGCAAACTTTTATTTGGTTGAGATTTGAAGTATGCGCTTGAAAGTTTCTTGGATGGATCATCGTAGTTATCTTGAAATGCTCGTCTACTTTTAAGATTTCTCCATTTTATATTTTGGTATCTTGGGATGTATGAAGTCTTTCCATGGCAATCATAATCGTTAAGGGACAATTATAACATACCCCTACTTTCTATAATCCATAAACTATCAATTTTTACAATCACCACTAAATTAAACTATATAAGAAAATTTTTAATAAACCATATTTTGACTTCAAAAAGACGAAATTATTCCTAAATTTTTTTTAAGAACACAACGTTTTTTGTCGGTAATTAAATTTTCAAAAAGACAATATAGCCATGTTTCATTTAAACATTGAGACAGAGACATTTTCCATAATTCTCCGCTTAATAGTAGTGCACATTTCCATACAGGATGGCTATGGATAAAGCTAAAGTTTATGTCTAGAGCTGTTTGGCAATTGAGTCCCAAGATTGGAAAATTGAGTTTTACACCCACCAAGTTAACACCTAAAGGTTTGAACACTTTATATATATATATATATATATATATATATATATATATATTTTAAATGCCACCCAAGATATTAGCTGAACACACACACACATATATAAATAAAATTTCTTTTAAAGAAAGCTAGAACCAATCATTTTTAGTTACCCAGGAGTAATAACATACCACTCTAACCCGCCTAAATTAGCCACTAGGGTTGCTACCCGCCCTAAATAGGCGAATAGCACTCTTAGCTATCCCCACCATTGCCACTGCCTCATGCGGGTGGTTGTTTCTACCCTGCTCTTGTCCCCCCGCTTCTGCCTCCATCTAGACCCCTTTCATCTACTGGGCGGGTGGGTAGCACATCCTACCCCTCAACTAACCGTAAAATCATTAGATTTACACAAAATATAGTTCGACTTCCACATCATATCGCCAGGTCATGAGTATACGTCTGGAATTTTAATTATACTTGCAAGTGCACGAACCGTACCGAAGTATAATTTTTGCAAGAACATGGTCGAACCTATATGGACTTGTTAAAACGTAGGAAACCAATTAAATATAAATCAAATAAATTCTAATCTAGTTCAGAAAGAAGAATTGCAAAATAAAATAAGAAATTAAGATCTAAACAATTAATTAATAAAAGCTAGAAATAATTAATTTAATAAACTAATCACAATAAAAAGAACTAAAATAAATTCTAAAATGCAAACTAATCTACACAACGAATAAACTATTAATGGAAAGTGAACTAAGGTTTTGGAATCCACCTTATTAATTCATAATAATATATTTATGAGAACTGATTCTTCCCAAACATCTAAATGATAATCTAGAACTCAATCTTGTTATCATGGAAAATAATATCGTTGAAACCCTTTTTTAAGAAAATATCTAAAATATGTTCTTTTTCGTTCAAAGATATAAAATTAAATCATCACTTGTAACTGTTAAACAAATAACAAAAGATATGAGATTTTATTTTTAACAAAATTATAAATCAGGCTCTCAATTGATTAAGATTATTATAGATCATGAGAAAAACATAATTGAACTCATAAAGAATTATATCTCTCTCAATTGATATGAATTAAGAACAATATATCATTGAAGACATAAATAACTGGGAAAAAAAAAATCAATCTCATAAATAATACTAATCATCAATGAGGTTTCCTCCTCAACCTTAATTGAAAATTTAGCTAGACATATTCATGAAAATAAAATCCAAAAACAGAAAGTAAATAAACATCAAAATAATATTTAAAAGAAACTAAAAAGAAATAAAAATTATAATGCTCTCAAAACGTAAATATGGCTGTAAAATTGGAGGTAGAAGTCCAAGTTCTTTTCTTCTCTTAGATACTCTTGTGTCGCATCATTATTTTTTTTCTCTAAGTTGCGATCGGCGTGCCCTTCTCCCATGCCCTTGTGCGTAGTGTCTTTATTATTTCTTTTTTCCCTGAACAAGCAAGTAAACTTCATAAGAAAAGACGATACATGAGAAGGAGAAGGGAGTGAGATTCTCCAACAAACACTCCAAAATAATAACAACAGTGCAAAGTGGTGAATAAAAAAGAAAAAAAAAAAAAGATTTTTGTGACCAATTTCTTGGTCTTCACCCATGTCCTACAAAGAGGACACATTCTTAAAAGATGGTGATAAGTTGTTCGTAAAAATTTGCGAACAATAGAACCCCACTGGTGGCGGTGGAACCTCCGCTAAAAGCGATGAGAGTGGTGGATGCACTGTTGTATGTTGTCTTGAGATGAATTTTGGAGAGATCCGCAATCCCTTTTAAGAGATCATTGGTAGGTGGACTAATATGCAGCCAATGATCATCTGCATTCCCACGCTCCTGTGATGGCGAGTGGAGGCCACGTACTGGTGGGATGAAGACGGAGTGGCCCAGATTAGGAAGATCTCGGCGAGATAAATCTGCTGGTATGGCACGTGTAGTCGTCGCTACGCGACGGCGCATGAGGAACACACACGGAAACAAGCCTTGTGTGAGGGTCACGCACCGATCTTTTTGGCACTACTCCACTCCGTCCCAGTAGATAGGTGGCTGTATGATGGGGTGGTGGGGAACGTGTAGGCGGATGGCGACCGGAGAGCAGTAAATTTGACCAAAACCGAACCAGTGGAGGGAGGAGGGACAAAACACTACCTTGAAAGTGTATACACAATGCCGAAATGGAAAGGAGAGTGAGAGGAGGAGGAGTGCCACAACTCCACCCTCCTATCCTGCAACGGCTCTCACTGAAATGGAGTTTTCTAGAGAAAAGGAAGAGGTTCTCTCTATAAAAGGGTTTGCATAGCATTTTAAATGCGTAGTGTCTATTTATAAGCTTTCAGAGTTTTCTGTATGCGTTTTTTCTTTTCACTTCTTCTATGTGTCTTTGTTTTTTCCTTTTAGGAAAATGCTAGTAGAGCCCATCAAACTTACTGCTCAATCTTACCGCTCATGCACTTTAATTTTTTTTACTTAATGATTAAGGAATTGATTATTACTGAAATTATATATTTTTTATTTTTTTCGTAATGATTAAAACCAAGACCATCTGGTTAGTTTTATCCCTAAAAACCGGTCGAAACTGACCAGTGTAGAGGAGTGAAACCGACCAAACTGGTTCCGGCCGGTTACTGGTCGGTTTTGTCAATTTGGGCCCTTTTTTGGGCTTTTGTTCTTGCCCAATTCAATTTTTTTTGGGCATTTTTTTTTTCTCAATTCATTATCCAAGATCTTTTTGAGCTTTTTTTGAGTTGATTTCAGATTCAAATTTGCTGAATTTTTAAAACCCATTTTAAAATGTCAATTTCATTTTAGTTTAATGTCACTTGTGATTTTCTACTATTACTAACTATATTACTTTCTACTTATTACATAATTAAAAATAAATAAAAATAATTTCACTAGATGTTTAGTATTACATAATACATATTACAAAAAAAAAAAAAACAAATTTTCTTAAGCATAAAAAAACGCAACTAAAAAACATAACATAAATAAATCAAAGCAAATTATCTTAAACATAACAACAATGCAAAATACTAAGTTGTCTTAAACATAGCAAATTGGGAGTGATCTTCATATTTGTTGTTTCAACCTTCAATTTTCAATAGTTGTCATGTTTGATTGCACCCAACTCTATATACAAACATTAATAAATATTAATAATAAGAATAAAACAAAAAATGTTAGTGAATTTGGATTATAAAAAATATTAAAATTAAATTACAATGAAAACAAAGAAAACTTTACCCGATTCTACTATGAAACTCTCCACATTATCCATAGCCGGCCTCTCGGATATCAATGGTTGTTGACGAATGCCTTAACCAATTTTGAGTACAAATAAGTGTTTCAACTGTTTTCGGAGCTAACGAATTATGAAAATGATCAAGCTCACGACCTCCCGTACTAAATGCCGACTCGGATGCAACCATGGAAACAGGCATGACCAATAAGTCTCATGCAACCCTAGCGAGTATAAAATAGTTAGGTTTATTAATTTTCCATCAACTCAAGAAGTCAAATGATGGGCTGAGTGCCTCACAACCATCTGATAAATATCGATCCACTTATGTTTTGGCAATAGTAGATCTCATGGTAGAAGATACTTTATACCACTCGTAGAACCATTTGGTCTCATATTTGCCATCACTATCATTCATGATTCTAGATGGCGGGAGGAGGGGGTTCATGTTCTTGGGTACTAGTGGTGGAACCGAATACAACATTATACTCAGCATATAAATCTGCTAATATCTGTCTCACACTCGACACCAACTCCTCAGCATGAAACTCATTATGAACTTTCTTCAAATGGAAAATAAGAAGCCATAACTTGTTTCGTGGATCAAGCACGACTGCAATTAATATGAACAAGTTCATCCTGTCTAATGACACCCAATACATATCATATTTTGTTCTCATGTTAATTTATGGTCATACTCCTCAAACAATTATTAGTATTCTCGCTCAACATAATTAACTCATTTTGGATATCACAAATCTCCAGAAAATTAGTGTTGGATGTCACATATAAAGACCCAGAAAATCTGTTAGTAGCATCATAAAACATTCCCAAAAACTTAACAAACACGCGCATTGTCTCACATTCCCTAGCTTTAGGAGACCCCATGTGCCCAAGCTCAGGGTCATCATCAAAGTAAAAGATGAAATTATAATCCTCACTCTCCATCCACTTGAAAGCCTTCTCAAACTTCTCAGCCACCTCCAACATCATATAGGTTGAGTTTCATCGTGGTTATACATCAAGATACAACAGTTTTTTACAATCAATTTTTTCTTTTTCTGTGCATCTATTAAACTTGTCTAATCTTGCGGGGAATAAAAGCACATATCTAACTGCATTTCTAACCATTGTGATAGCATCATTGCACTTATTCAAACCCTCATTCACAATAAGATTCAATATATGAGCACAACATCTTATGTGCATATACTTACACTCCAACATATTTCCAGCCAAAAACTGTTTCAAATATGAAATTGCAGTATCATTTGAACTTGCATTATCAACAGTTACAGTAAATATTCTATCAATACCCCAAGCAAGCAAGCACGACTCAACATATCTCCCAATAGTATCCCCTTGATGATTTGGGATTAAACAAAAATAATGATTTTTTTCTACAATTTACAATCCTTATCAATGAAGTGTGTAGTTAGACACATATAATTCAAATTCTGTATCGATGCCCATATATCAGTCGCCAATGAAATTCTCATGCCACCATCTTTAAACATTTTTTTAAATTTCCCCCTTTCTTTTCTTCTTCTTCTTCTTCTTCTTCTTCTTCTTCTTCTTCTTCTTCTTTTGTTTGTTTGTTTGTTTTTGGAAAAAGCTTGCTTTTTTCTAGATTTGATTCCAAGGCACTCGAAAATTTGTATTCTCAAGTAGTAAGGGAGAACGTGTGCACATGAGCCCCATGCCACAGGTTCAATTCCTCCTGGGATCAAACTACCATTTAAGTGGGAGGCCATGGTAGTGGGTTGCTGTGCAAGTATTCCCGTGGATTTAGATTCCATGGGTGAGTCCTAATGGCTCTGCCGTGGGGTGGTTCCCCTATCATGAAATATATATATATATATATATATATATATCTTGTTGGGTGGCAAATTGTAATTTTTACTGTTGCAGATATTTTTTTCTAATTAATCTAACCTGATTGTTTGAAAAGGAGGTCTGTGTGGGTTGCACTTTTTTTCCCAATTATATTTGATCAGGATTTAATGTGGAGACTGTAGAATATAAGAACATCAGCTTCACCGTTTGGGATGTTGGGGGTCAGGACAAGGTATGTAATTTAGTTTTATTATAGAACATTGAATCCCTTCAATGGCTGTTGATATTTCCTCTTTTTTTACTTGTAGATTTACTTTTCACATAACTTACCTTGGCAAAGAGACGAAAGTGATTTTTCTAACTACATCTGAATTTTGAGATGATTGTTTTCTTAGCCTGAAAATGATTGCTTCTAGTGCTTGTTGGAATACTTCCATAAGAATTTAGCATAATCACATTTGAGCATGTATGATAATGAGCATGATAATGCGCTTATGATCATATGGTATGCTACAGATGCATGGGGAGAATTATGGTGTTTTAAGCAGGCTGGTGCTCATATCTTGTCACGCTTTTGCACCCAGTATTACGCCAAGCTTAAACTATAAAAATTTGTATGGTTTTTTATGTTATAATTTATAAATGCAGAGATACAATGATTGAAGTCAGACCTCTCTAGATCATATAACCTGAATGCTGAGATGCATTATTTCCATCACAAAAGATTCAATTGCTGTACAACTCTTTTTCGACGACTCTAGTGGTTATTTTCAATATATAACTTCCAGATCCGTCCTTTATGGAGACATTACTTCCAAAACACCCAAGGACTTATACTTGTGGTTGATAGCAATGACCGAGACCGTGTGGTTGAAGCCAGAGGTTGTATCATTTAGAGGACTTCAAATGCTGCTTAATATGTTGGACATTGTTGCTTTGTCAGGATGAGTTGAGGGATGCTGTGTTGCTAGTGTTTTCAAACAAGCAAGATCTCCCCAATGCTATGAACGCTGCTGAGATAACTGATAAGCTTGGCCTTCACTCATTCCGTATACACAAAATATTGCAGGTATATCCAGAGCACATGTGCCACTTCTGGTGAAGGGCTCTATGAGGGACTCGACTGGCTCTCAAACAATATTGCAAATAAGGTTGGTCGTATATGCTCTTACATATAGAATTACTTATCAGATATCAACTTCTGGAAACACCTTGACATGTTTTTTTTTTTTTTCATGATTAATTTCTGTATTTTTTTAATGTAATTGCAGGCATAGTCGTTCTTTCCTTTTGGAGTAATGGATTTTGCCTTCCTGTTAAGTGTAACCTTTTCTACTGATTCATTGTTTCCCTTGCAGACATCATCATTACTACCTGTAGTTTTCCGGATTTTTTTTATTTTTTATTTTTATGGTATTACTTGGGACAGAATTGTTTTTACGATTGTCTTGTGAGTGTAAACGGCATACATTATCTCTGCTACCCCTTTTGTTTTAATGTCTCAGACTAGTTGAAGAAAATGTGCTAAATTCCATCATAGGCTTTTTGGGAGAGAATTAAGCAGTTTGGATATAATGTTACATTCATATGAGGACAGTGAAAATGTCAATACACACATTTGATATATGATCGATTTATTCACTGAATCATGCATCACTTCTAAATAAATGTTAATAAGGATCGAATAATCTCTATCTTTATTCACAACAGAAGCAAAATAAGTTGTTATATAGTAAAATTTAAACCATCACGTCCGAAGAACAAATGATTAAAAAAACCTTCTCATTGGTGTTCTTACTTAAGAGACATGAGTAATGAGTTATCATCAAATTAACTCATCTAGCCTACTTTTTAGATAAATGATAAACCCTAATAGCAATGCATGATAAATGCAACTCACATGACTCTAATATATATATATATATATATATATATATATATGTCAGGGTGAGAGGCGGTAATTGTCCCAATAACTGGTATAGTGGATCATAGGGTTATATTTTGTTAATGTCCTTGATGGAAAATAGTCATATCCATATCCGTATGCTGGTCGTGATAGTGATAGTAGTGGTGGTCGATAATAACCTGATGGACCCGAATATATTATTGGATTAGGAAAAATTGTTGACAATTGAGATGGGGGCAGCGGTGTCAACCCTGAACTTCGAAAGAAAGGGGCATTGGATATCTGGCTAAATGAATCCTGACCATGGTTGTTGCCGCGCATCGGCCTGCGAGTGGCAGTACTGCTCCTTTTGAACAAGTATTCATCCTCAGGAACATAAGAAACATCATCCATATCATCATCATCACATGCAAACCTCCGAACTTCTTTTTTCTTCTTGTTACAACAACCACTAGTCTCGTCTTGTAAGGGGAACTTCTGAAAGGACCAAAGCTCTGCTGGTTTGCCCATCTTTTCAAACATTTGCATGAGTATCCTAGGGTCTATGTCACCCATAACTGTGACCTTCCCTTTCTTTGAATCAATGTCCACGGAAGTCACTCCTAGTCCAATATATGTATAAAAAATCAGATCTCTTTATATGTGACTGCAAAAACTTTGACCAAGACGTGAAGAAATAAAGAAAAATATATCAAAATGGAGCATATATATATATATATATATAAGTATGCACACCATTAGTTTTCAGCAACTTTTTCTTCAACTTAATCAGGCACTCATCACAACACTTGATATCCACTTTTAGGGTACAAATCTGCATGTAGAGGAGACGAAACGAACATGATTCAAGAGAAATTAAAGAAAATTAAACAAACACTATGCATGCTGCATGTGCGTTTGAACTAAAAAGACCAAGAAGAAATTAATAGGTACCGGAGAGGAGGGCACATGGTTGTACTCCATTGGGATAGCTTCAAATAAACTGGCAAATGAGAAGAAATTGATCTGGATTATTACAGGTTCTCCACTAATTTTTTTTAGATGAATAAGAATTTTCTAGAGGAAAATGCATGTCTTAATTAAGATCAGTAGGGGCGAAAGGGGTAGAATTTTATTATATATTGGCTGTTAAACGACTGTGAAAATCTTAAACTTCCATAAATATTTTATGGGCGCGGAGAATATGAAATACTTAAAATCAAGATCTGGAGCATTTTTCCCCCCAATAAGAAAAGAGGAAAAAGTAATGCAATCGAAGGCAGATCCTTTCGTTTTATATATAATATTCTTGAAGATCAAATCGTAATCTCTTATCCACTCCTAGACCCTGATCTTTTTTTCTTTTGGGGGAGGGAAATTATCAATATATAAGGAGATTTTACGCTCATCAATTCCTAATTTTAATTTGTATGACAAGGTGGTTGTGAGAGTTTTAAGAATGCCAACTATTATCTAGCTTTTACAATATTCTTGAAAATATCAAAATAATAATAAATATTGATTTCATCAATCTTCGAACATATTAATATATATGTATTTTCTCAGTTGATCAATGTGTCCCAATTTAGAATCCATTTTTGCAGAAAAAAGAAAAGAATAAACCATCATCTTCTGATGATCATAGCACTTACATGTATTGATTTGAGGAAATTATATATATACAAGCTGCATTGCCCTCATTAAAAAACATGTAAATATTGGAAGGAATTTTCACCAGTACCAAAGGCTGAGGCTAGGGGTGTAACCGGTCCGGTCCGGTTTTGGAAAAAATTTAGGACCGAACCAGTATGTACTAGTTTTGCATTTTCAAAAACCAATTACACACTAGTTACCCCCCTAAACCGGTATATCCAGTTTTACCAGTTCCGGTCCGGTTCGGTCCGGTTTTCCAGATTTAATTTAGTGAATGCATGAGATTTGTGAGAGAGAAAATCATTAAAAGTAGCTAGCAATCTAGAACTTGGAACAAATAATGTGTGAGAGAGAGACCAATAGCTGAAGACAAATGCATGGAATCTGAAACTGCATCAAAAGGATACCTAGCTAGAATATTATTACAGATCAGATTCATCACTAAATATGAAAGCAGGTGCTCTTGGGGAACAGTACTGTTTATGGATGAGAGTCCAATACAATGCTTGGGAATGTATCCTATCTTAAGAGGTAAAAGGCTGCTCTTTGCCCCCACATTTGCATAAACCCTTTGAAAAGATGATATGTTTAGTAAATTTACAAAAAATGATTTAAGAAAGGAATAATAATAGTAAATTTAAGAAACACAAAAATTTTACAAAATTTATAATACAAATTCCTAGAAAAGAATATAATATGTTTAGTAAGTTTATAAAAAATAATGATCTTCACTGTTGACGTTAGACAAATAAAGATCCTCAAGAAGATGATTTTAACTGTTTTTTTTTTTAATGTCTTGAATCCATCTATGTATGAGAGCAAATAAATCTTTCAAAAGGGCATCCAACTGGTAGGTAGGTTTTTTTTACAATTCAGTTGATGTTTTATTTTTCATTTTTGACTTAGTAGAAATGGGAGATTTCATATTTGGAAGTCATACAAGAGATATGGGACTGACATAAGAGTCTCATTCAACTTGGAAGTCCCATATGGTTGGGTTGCGGACTTCCAAAGATGAAATGGGAGATTTCATCTTTGGAAGTCATACAAGAGATATGGGACTGACATAAGAGTCTCATTCAACTTGGAAGTCCCATATGGTTGGGTTGCGAGATTTCACCTTTGGAAGTCATACAAGAGAAAGTCTAATACTTGAAAGCTTTCATTCAACTCATATGTATAATACTTGAAAGCTTCCATATGGTTGGGTTGCGGACTTCCAAAGATGAAATGGGAGATATCATTGCAGACGTAAGAGTCTCATTCAACTTGAAAGTATTAGACTTTCTTTGTTCTGTTTGAAATCGACAACCCAAAGTAAAATAGCTTCTCTGTTCTGCATTCTTTTAACAACTGGGAGCATATGTCTAAACAATCCTGACCTCAAAGAAAGATGCACAAACAATCCAACGAGCAACACCTAGACGAAAATTCTCAAAGATGTCTAAAGTTCCCATTTAACCAATAAACCTTTGAAACAAAAATGTTCCCATAACAATTAAACCAACGGAGATTAAAAATGATATTAAAAATGATATACACATCCGAGATTGTTCCAAGAAAAATTACCGTCGAAGACAGAGAGACGTGAGAGAGGGGCTGCCGGCTGCGTGAGGGATGGGAGGGCTGCGTGAGACGGTGAGAGACAGAGAGGGCAGCGCAGCGTTGAGAGAGGGGCCAAGGGGCTGTGTGCGCGACGGGAACGGCTCGAGAGGTGTGGTCGTGAGGGGAGGTGCAACGGCGAGAGAGCGGGTCTGTGTTTCTGAGGGGGCGACGGCAAGAGGGAGGGGACTCAGGCTGAGGGGCGACGGCGAGATGTGCACAGTGCAACGGCGTGGGCCGTGGCAGCGTGAGAAGGCAGAGATGCAGAGAGGCAGAGTGAGAGAGTGAGGAAGAGAGGGGCGGGTCTTAGGGTTTGGGAGACTGGAGGTGCAACGGCGCCGTTTGGTAATAATATCAAAATTATTGCTAATAGTCTAATTAGACTAAAATCTTATACTATAAGTCTATAAATATATCAGTAATTTTGCACAAGTATAACTATAATCTATATTAGACTATTAGTATTAGAATAAATATTAGTATTAGTTATAGTTACATAATATATTAGACTATATAATAGTATTAATATTAGACTATTAATATAGCTATATATTATTATTAATTATAGTGATTTAGTATAACTATATTAGTATTAGTTATAGCTATATAATATATTAGACTATATAATAGTATTAATATTAGACTATTAGTATAATTATATATTAATATTAGTTATAGTGATTTAGTATAACTATATTGGTATAACAATAGTCTATATTAGTGAGTTTAATTTATTATAACTATATTATTGATAGTATTATAGTGATAGTATTAGTATAGTAATTTATTATTAGTATTACTATATCATTATTTTATATGTGACTATTTAGTATAGTGATTTATATATTAATTTATACATAGACTTAAAGTATATTACTAATTTACTAATAGTAATATAGTATTAGACTATAGTATTATTATAAATATTAGCATTAATTATAGTGATTAGAATAACTATAGTATTACTGTAAATTTAGTGTTTGTTATATATTAGAATAACTATATTAGAATACTATATACCACAGTGCATTGATATATGATATATAATTCATTATATATAAAAATTTCATATATAATTATATATTATATATAATAGTTTAAATCTTATATATATAAAATTAGTTTTTAATTTTTTTTCCCAACTGGTCTGGTCCAGTCTTAAAAACTACAGAATCAAAATCGGACAAGATCAGTTCAAAATCAGACCAACCAATCTAGTCTGATCTAATTTTCTGATTTCTCAATTTAAATTTACACTCAGCATTAGGCACATTATATATGCATGCATGGTCAAAGACTCAAAGCCAATAGTATTGCTTTTTTATTTATTTTTTCTTTTGGGAAATGCTAGGGAGCCCGATCCCGATTGATTTTCCTGATTGTTTTTTAATATTTTTTTAATTATTTTTTACTTAGTGAATTGCTTAATAATATTGTGAAATGTTTTTAAAAAAATATTTAAAAGTGTTAAAAAATGATGTGAAAAAAAAATTAAGATTTTTTGTTTTTTTTTTCCACATCATTTTTGGTGGATAATAACAAGTATTCGTATTATTACTTTTATAGCATTAATGGAGATAACAAATTTCTTATGAACTCGTTTTTTAAAGCTGAGCTGAAGAAATTTGTTGAGGGCCTACTTTTCAAAAAAAGAAAAGGGACCTAGAACACACCATTAAAAGAAGCTAAAAAAACTTGAAATCATTTGCTAATTTATGTGTAGTGGTTTTGAAAAATTTAGAATGCATTCATCTTGTAATTTTTTAAAGATTAAAAGACTTCGAAACATGACATGAAACGTGCAAGTTGTTTTTATGTTTTTTATAAGCTTCAAACTCATGTTCATTAATTAGTGTTCTGGTGAACATATTTTGGTGGCGACATTGTTCTTCATGACAAGATTATAAATTATATTTGTGATATATAGGAAGAAAACAAATGCCATTAGTTGCACTGTACGTAATAGAATTCTTACTTTATTGTTGGGGTCAACTTTGTTTCTTCTTTTTCAAGTTTGCACTTATATATTGCTCTAAAAATACATGCTAGTTACACATTGATCTAAAAATACTTTGTCTTATATATTGATCTAAAAATAATTGTGAGATTCAGATGATCAAATTCATATTTCTGGATAACTTTGTCAACAAAAATAATGTAAAGATTTCTTACTTGGATTTTAAATTGGTTATATTTCTTACTCGGATGTGAATGTCATAGATTTGCAATGATTGACTTGAGTTATACAATATTTATATTTACAATGCACTTGTCTCCCTCTCAGCATGAGAAACAGGAAAGAACAACCATCTACAGTAACACCATCTAACTCAAATCCTCCATCCGCAGTATGTTATATCATTTAATATATCAATAACATTGGAATTTGTTGAGTTGATATTGAAATTTCAGAATACATCAATAACTTTATGTAATAACATGTTAGGACATACCATCAACTTGTCTAAACATCCAAAATTACATGCCTGCTTACTATGGACCAGTGCCTGCGTGGTCACCGGCTTTTTTGCCATATCCAGTTGATAACCAATATCCAATCAACATTCAGGTGGTTATATTTATCTAAGATAATTTTTAATAAGTTGGCTTCTTTTTAGGAGTTTAATTGCAGTTTCTTTTGTGTTTTTTGTAGAATTTTGGTTATCCACTTCAACATGACATTGTACCTTTGAGTCCTCTCATCAATAGAAGCTCCGCTACGAGCAGACTAGTTGGTTTAGATGATAATAGACTTGATGGGGGTAAAACTGATGCGTCATGTACATCTAGGGTTGAAGAAAGTAATGAGGATAGACCAAATGCACAGGAAACCGATGATGGCAATGTTGGGTCATCTTAGAATGTGGATTGTGATGATATGATTAAGGAGCCAAAGTCGGGGATGGAGTTTAATTCCCTGGAAGATTTAATAAATTATTATAAGTAATATGGTAAGAAATACAGGTTTGGAGTTATGACAAAAAGGACTGAGAATGGAGATGATAAAACTGTTAGATATGTCACCCTTGCTTGTGCCCGCGATGGGAAGGCCCGGAATAGAACTTTGAATATCGTCAATCCACGTCCGACAGGAAAGACTGAATGTAAGACAAATATCAATGTGTTAAAATCTGAGGGAAAGTTTCGGTTGACTACAGTTCATAACATACATAACCACGGCCCCAGTCCAAAGAAATCTCGTTTCTTTCGATGCAATAGAAAAGTGAGTGATGCTGTAAAAAATGTCTTAAATACAAATGATATGGCTAGAATGAATAAAAACTTTGGATCTCTTGTTATTAGCGCGGGTGGATTTGAGAACTTCCCGTTTTTGAAAAAAGATTGCTGAGATAGTCTTGGTGTCACTTTTGTGAGAATTCAAAATTGTGTTTGATTGTTTCTGTTTAGATTTCGATCTTTATGCAATATTCATATCAATTAATTTTTACTATTTTACGCAAAGATTAGCAAAAACCTAGTTAATGAGTGAGATTGAGCTGAATTATTGCATATTTTATACATTTAGAACCAATATATTTTATTTATTTCATTACATTATTATTGATTTTAGATGGAAAAATGGTTAAGATGAATAAATCCGAGTTGTGTTCTAAATTGGTCAATAACATGATTTATGTTTAATTTTATAACTTGTGATTTAATTAGACAATGTGCATTCACATGCACAACATATTTTTTATATTTTTTTTTTATATTTTATTTCTAATTTCTATTGATTTTATAGGTCAAGAAATGAAAAGCATAAAAAGAGGAAAAGAAAAGTCAAAAGGGACCCAAAATATTCTTTTCTTTCGCCATGAGACGGAGTACTCACACGGAAAAGAAAAGAGGGCTTTTTGGCCTGGGACGCAAAAGGCAAAAAGAAAAATGTTTTTTTTTTTGGAGTCTTGGACGAAAGCAACAAATGATATAAAAAGCAAAGAAAAAAAGACGTAAAAAGAGAACGCCGCACAAGAGACAAAATTCTTTTTTATTCACTATTCAGAATCATAAGGGAAACGCCGCACATGTTGAAGAGCTCCTCCAAGGGTCCAACTGTCGCGCTCCAGCCTTCTCCTTCATTGCCGACCACCTCAATCTCCATCTATTTGGATTGCTCTTTTCACTCTCTACTATTTATTTAATTTTAGTTTAAAGTTTGTGATGTATTTTTGAGATATTTGGCGTAGACCTTTGGGCATTTTATTAGTTGTTTATTTATTTCGTGTTATTTATTTTTCTCGCTTATTTAAGTTTTCCTTTAACAATGATTACAATTGCTATAAATTGATTTTGAGAATTTATGATTTGAGTACAAGGATGAACCCTATAATCTTGATTTTAGGACTTTTCAATTTTTAGTTCGTATTTTATCAATTACTTTCTAATTTAGTTTAATTATTAGTTTAGTTTTATTAATCTCTTAGTTTTATTGCATATTAGATTGATTAAAACTTAATTAGGATTTAAATAATTTCAGTTTTATTATTTAATTTTTAGATTAATTAAGATTGTTTGGTTTAGTTGATTCTTTGATTGTCAATTTCAATTTGTTAGTCTTTTACATTTCATTTCGACACTCAAAAAGCTAAAAGTATGAATCTAGTCTATGACTAGTGTCCTTTTCATTCTCGTTGCACTCTTCCATTCATTGCACATAGTATCATTTTTATTTTCTCTTTGTTAATATTTTTACCATTTTAAACGAGTTTAATTTTAAGTAACTTTCCCTGAGGAGACGATCTAGGAATTTATTCCTAATTATTACGCAACATCCTCTTGCACTTGGGACAGCCTTTGTGCTGCTCATTTTTGAGTGAGTCAATTACCATCATCCCTGTTTACCACAATTCCTACCGTTAACACTGTAGGCGAGAATCAAAGGCGGGACTTACCACCATTCCTACCGCTTGCATTGTACCCAGAATCACAAGCGGGACTTACCACCATCCCTGCTTACCACCATCCTTACTGCATGCACCATAGGCGAGACTTTACCATCGTCTCTGCTTGCTACCACTTCTACAAGTTCTTTTCCTTTCTCTTATTTCTTTCAATCCATTCATTTCAAACATACACAAAAATCATCTCTCACATGAAAACCCAGTTTTCATTTACGACATAGAGCATGCATGAACTGATGCAATAAATGTCGTGATGCCAAACACAACATAAATGCATGCAAGCATAATTCAATTAAATAAACAACACATTCTCACATCCAACCGACTCTCATACTCCTCAGACTTAGAGACTGGCACAACCAACTAGACTGCAGAAAATTTGTTAGTGCAAAAATATATTCAAATCTCACAAAGTTTTTTGAAAAATTACTTACAGTGATGAAATATAATTTTTGAAGTATCAAGGAGGTGCAAGAGGTGGCGGCACAACAACGTAACAATGTATTTTGGAATATGGTCATGGGTCTCAAAAGGCCAAATTTTGAATAGGAACAAACTAAGATTTGGGATGGTTAGGGAATGACTTAGAGGCGTTGGTGAAGCAAATGTGGTGGTGGTTGGCCACGGGTGGCGGCGTGGGCAGCGGTTGGAGGCCAAAATACCCAAATCGAAAAATGAGCTAGAGGGGCTTCAAAGGTGGTGGATCGGAGCTGAGGTTGGGTGGTTTAGGTGGCTGGAGGGCCGATGGTGGTGTGGTGAAGAGATGGTGGCCAACGGCGGCGCTGGAACAAAAAAGGGTCACTGCTTGGATTCCCTCATTGCGGTTAACAGTGGCACGAGATGGGCTGAGATTGGAAGGGGAGGGACGACGGCCAGAGGGGAAGATAATGACAGGGTTAGTGTTGGCCACGCCAGAGTGTGGCGGTGCACTGGAGGGGACAAAGAAACGGACGAGGGAGAGGGGAGGAGGGGGCTCACGCGTGGGAGAAGACCAGGGGCAAAACGAAAATTTGAGAATAGAAGCAAGGGCAAAATGGGAAGAAGACCATGGGAAAAACAAAAATTTGGAAATAGAAACAGGGGCAAAATATGAAAAAAATTGTTAAAAGAAAATATTGTTCATCTCATATTCGCACTTATATATATAGTAGATAATATATATATATATATATATATAGCTTGATGAGATCAGTAACACTTGGGGACAGTAGTCTAGCAAGTTAGCTTGCAAGCTGTTCCATTACTAATCCATAACTATTTGAAGTCGAAGGTAAATTTTCCGATTCAACTGAAAAACAAAAGAATAATTTAATTTACACAAGAAAACTAACAATAGTAATCACCTCCAAAACATGAACCTCATGGTGATTGCAAGTATATCACATGTGTCTAAACTTAAAACCCATCTTTATATTTATGTCTTAAACAAAACCACATTTGCATATACAATAGTACGTATAAGTACTACTACGCTGAAATAAGATCACTAGGATCAATGATAATCAGAGTAATTTCTACAAGCTTAATAACCATGCATGCATGTGATTCACCCTCGTTGTCGGGGATTCGTGATGTATAGGCCGTGGGGCTTTTGCGGTATATATACATCTTCACAATATATAGCTTTGTTGGCTCCCTCCCTAAGCTGTTCTATCACTTTCCAATAAAGACCTTTTGCTTGAAGATTTGTACGCATGACCTCGAAACCTCTCCAGTACTACATCTCCATAAATTCTCTTTGGCAAACCTCAATACATGTGTTGGCAAACCGAAACTGGCCGATAGGGAGAAAGAGAACCGGCCGAAATCCAACGGTCAGTATCGATCGGTTCGGCGGTTTGGGAATCAGTTTTCCATCACCAGACTCCAAAAATGGACAAGCTTAGTTTTTCCATCACCGCTTCACTAGAACCCAACAAATCCACAAAACAAAGTTACAAAACCATTAATTCAACACAATAAACCACTTGATGTCCTAGATTTTTCCATGGGCGACAAGATGAGTGACGGAGGAAAGGGAAAGGGAAAGGGGGGGAGGAGAGGTTAACACCTAATGGAGGAGAGCTACACTCTGTGAGAGAGAGGACGAGATGGATGTTGTTGGTTGTTAGAGGGAGAGGTTGCACGACATGAGAAATGAGAGACTCGCAGTAGCGACGACTATGCGCGAGAGGTGAGAGAGAGTCTGAGAACCCTAAAGCCAAAAGGCACAAGGGAGAAGAAGAATGAGAGGGGAGGGAAGGGGGGAGGGAGGGTATTAAACTATAAAGTCAAACGACGTTTTACATAAGATATATATATATATAAATATATATAATCGGCCGGTTAGGCAGTTTGGGTTTGGTTCAAATTGGGACCAAACCAGCTAGTGTCGATTTCATTAAATTTATACTGCCGGCAAACTAGTTCTCTGTCGATTTTGGCCAATTCCAGACTCTGGTGGCTAGTCCGCGTCGACGACGGTCGGTCCCGTCGGTTTCTATACAACCCTACATATAGGAGTACTTCTATAATGAGATAATTAAATCTTCTATATTTTTAATCAAATTATACAATGAATAGGACCTCCCCAATTAGTAATCAATATTTGTGACCAATGGTTCTAATAATTTTTCTTAAAAGTTAATAGCCTACAAGGCCCATGAAAAATCATAAGGGTCCATAAAATTAGATGGCACAAAACGAGGTTGGTGACCCTATAGTCTTCGGCATGGTTTGGTTACAAAAATCTGTCAAACCATCTCATCTCATCACATCTAATCTTATCTCAATTTCATTCACCATTCAATCACAAATACTTTTTGTAAATGCTAAAGTTGGCTAGGATTAGATGACTAAATGATAAAGTTTATCTTATCATTATAAGTTTGAAATTGAATGAATGTAAAACAATTGTTGACTTTATCTTGAACAACATTGAGTTTATCTAGAAGTCTTTAAGGTTGGTTAGATAAGTTAGTAACGTGAAATTCAAATTCAAAAAAATCTACAATTATCCAGAACAGAAGCTGAATACATATCAGTAACTACAGAGAAGAATTATCGCGAAATGTTAGCAATCCTTTAGGAAACGTTCTCGTGACTGACTTTACGTGTTAGCAGAATCCTACTACAACTACTCTTTCAGATCTAATATTTAAAGGGATTCGGTTTCATGAATCTCAAAGGTTTTTTATTAAGGATCATTGAGATATATTTCGTGTACTTATGAAGGGAAAATCATCTTGAGGATTTTCACTTTGATTTTCATCTCTCCTTAAGTGTGATCGTGCTCCAAGTGTGGAGGATCGGGTGATTAGACTTCAGCCCCTAGAGTTTTAGGAGGAAATATTTGAAAATCGCCAGAGGTTCTAGCTGCTACCACGGTAAAAGACAAACGGGTTATTTGTCTAGGCAAGTAAGAGAGTCAAGTTGTAAAGATTTTGTAATTGATAAATTCTTATAATTAATTTTCAAATAAAAAGATTGATTTTCCTGAGTTTGGTTGTCTCGTAGGGTTTTACCTTTAAAGAGTTTTTTAAAGGGTTTCCCTTCAAAACCAATCATTATGTTGAACAAAGTATTTGATTTACTTTAAGTATTTGATTTATTTAAATAATCCTAATATTAAGATCTAACCAATTTGTTCAAGTAAATTGGTAGGTGATTTATTGGAATCACAAGGGTACGTTGGGAATTTTACTTTTTAATTTTAAACTTCAACTCTTTTAACTTTTTCATCTAATCATTACAACTTTTTCAAATTTTTTAAAAAAATACAAAAAATAATTTTTAACTTTTTCAAATCTCAAAATAAAAATAATACTCTAATTCTCTTTTAACTTTACAATTTTTTTATTCAATTTTTTCTCTCTCATTTTCTGAAACCTCATAAAACATTTTAATTGTAAATTATTTCACTACTATTCACATAATATCTCACTACTATTTACAAATTTATCATCTCATCTTATCTGTATAACCAAATGAGACATTATTCTTCCCAAAGAGTGCAAGCCCTCTTCTTTGTTATTCTCTAAGCAAGGCACATCGAAAATTTCGAGACATTTTTCTTGAGTTAGGGTTCATTTAGATAGTGAGGTGATCTCAAATTATCTGTAAATAGTAGTGAAAAATAATAATAATATATTAAATAGTAGTGAATAGTATTAAAAATAATAAAAATTATGTGAAAAGTAATAATAAAATAATAAATAGTAACTAAGTCATCTCATCACTATACTACCCAAACACAACTTTAGACATCATGCAGTACCCTTTATATTTTGTGGATATTTTCATTAAAAAAAATTCTTGTTGCAACCAGCTGGAGAATTCCTGCGCAATTGGCATCTATGTGTACAAATGAAACTGTGCGTTTCATATACACCAAACGACCTCGTATTATTTTTGCCCTCCCTTCCCTTCATCTTCCGGCCACTATTCAGAACAAGTGGCCGTACCTTCGCACAAACGAACGCAGCTTCCTACAGCGCGAAGATGAAAGTAGGTTCTTCTTCTCATCTTCTTCTTCGCATGCCCTAAACCTCCCAGAATAGAGATGATTTTTTTTCTTTAATTTCCTCCTTGAAGAAAATCTCAAGTCTCAGTTGCACGTAAATCTAGCAGAGTATCATTTCTAGACCATTGAATATTCAGGTTCTTTTTTTCCCCCATCTCCCCACATTTAACTCAATTTTCTATGTATTCTACTATGGTTCCAAGAAACTAGCATTCACTATAATATTGCATGTTTATAATAAACGAATTGCTTGCTTGGGCAGTTGACTTTCTTGGGAAAACCCATTTGGGTTGTCAACCTCTCTCGTGTGCTGCCACCCTCTCCTTTTTTTTTTTTTTCTTGAAAGTATCTGTTCTTCAAGAACTCCAGAGTGAGAATGCGCAAATTCTTCTTGTCTGAAAATTTTTTATTCTTCATGTTAAGAAACGATTGGGTGTTATGCCTTCTTTCTAAATGTGGAGGTTCATGTCCTTCTTTTACATCTTTCTGTGGTTTGAAGCACATTATTGCTTGGCTTCAAAATGTGCATCTTCTTTTTCTTGATTTGGTCTTAAAGCAATGTTTTTTTTTTTTTGTTCTCTTCAAATGAAGTTAACATCTTTCTCAAAACGACTAGATGAGATCCGCGTACCAAACTATGGTTTTAGAATCAATGCGAGATGGGATTTGAGAGTGAGACATGGAGAGAAAGAAGCCATACTTGAGCGAACGTCACTTGAAAAAAAAAAAACCTTATATTTACAAAATTTAAATCCTTCAATTCTTAAATTTAACAGCTTAAAAATCGAAATCATTGAAATGTAAACAACAAAGAAGTTGAAATGAACAACAAATCATACAACATTTCACAAAGGGAGTTACAAATCACATTTTACATTTTACAATTATTCGGAAGAACAACAAATCTATTGGAGGATGAAGTTACAAATCATTCTTACAATTACTCTGGTAATGCCAGAGTCGCAAACGGCGACCTTAGGTGACGGCAAATTGCGTTCGGAACTCAACTGAGTTGTGCGAAAGTGGCTCACTAGGGATTGTTGTGCGAAAGTGAGAGGGAAAGAAAGGAGTCCTGAGTTTTGGACACTTTTCTTTCCCGAAACGACATCGTTCCAGTTCAAGCTATTTTCTTTCATTTTAAAATGAGTAGATGATGTGTCATATTTTTTCTTAAAGGTGCAAGTATGTAGTTTACACCACATTTTCTAATTTAATTTCTTGATATTTAATGAATGAGAAATTCTTTGTTCAATTTTATAAAAGTAAATTTATAATAGGATGTGGTTTGATATGATACATCAAATTGTAAAATTATTTTTATTATAAAATATAATTAACATATCACATAAAATATATCAATTTATAAATTTATTTTTATAAAATTTATTTATAGAAAAATATTATTTAAAACAGGATAACAGTGACGCAGCTGGGCGAAAAGCGGAGAGTCGAAGCTACTTAAAAGCAGAGAAAACGAAAGAAAAAGTTTTCTTACCATAATATTTAAGGATTGTCTCAAGATCTTTATATTTGCAAAATGGATCTAAGCCAGGTAAATCCTTCTAGATATTTATTCTTGATCTGTGATTCTTTGTTTTAATATTTTACGCCATTATGATGATTTTTTATTAACATTTATAATTCATTCCGTAAGTAAAGCAATGGGGTGTTTTACTGGCGAGGAAATTGCAGGTGGTAAGAGTGTAGATCTGGATTGTGCTGTATTCTATATGCTTGACTACTTAGAGGATTCTTGTTAGAATTGAAGGGGGCCTTTGCATTTGGAAATGGGGTTCTGTTTTCTACAGGAATCAATGAGTTGAGACCTGTACTTCCATTCAATTCCAATTAGCAAAGATCCCGTTCTATTTAGAATGTATGATAGTTAGGAGGACCGGCCATGGTTTTCTTCATAATGGGCCTTTCGTTTTTGGATGGCGATTTTATGTAGTTATTTGGACTGGGTGCTTAGGAACTTGATTAAGTCAAGTGTCTTGATTAAGTTCTTGATTAACCTGATATCAGCTATATTTCTGTTTGGTAAGTTGTGATAAACTGCAAAGAAATATATAAAGTTGTGATAAATCCTCTGTTTCTTCTTTATACGTTGTGCAGCCTGCAGGTGAAAACTATGCCAACCCGAAAACGTGCTTCTTCCATGTGCTTTTCAAGGTTATCATTTTTCTCTGTTACAATTATTGTCCAAACAATCATGTTGGGGAGATAAATAGCTGAGGAGATGCCAAATGAGGCCTTGATATAATATATTAATATAGCATATTAGGCACTACCGTCACTAAAAAGCTGACAAGCTTAATTATGTAATATCTACCATTTAGCTGTGTTGTTTCTACCCGATGTGAGTTTTCCATCACAAATTCAACTCCCACATATCCACTCCAGCTTCTAACTTTTCTGTTGTAAATCTTATGACAGGCTGCAGCTTTGGCTTTCTACATTCTTTCTACATTGTTCTTTGACAGCTTCGTTATCATCTTTGTAGTCACTGTAATTCTTGCCGCTCTTGATTTTTGGGTAGCCAAGAATATTAGTGGCCGGATCTTAGTTGGGCTTCGGTGGTGGAATGAAATAAATGAGCAGGGTGAGAGCGTGTGGAAATTTGAGTGCCTTGACCAACAGGTTAGAAAGATTTCAATGGCATGATTGCCTATTTGGATCTGCAAACATTTCTCGACCCCCATATATTATTATTACTATGTCCTATTTTTTGTGCATTGTCTGTTTACAGCTTTTGTGTTGTTCATCTATGCAGTCATTGGCTCGTATGAACAAAAAGGACTCATGGCTATTTTGGTGGACCTTGTATCTCAGCGTAAGTATTCATAAGATAAATGTTGCATGTGATTGTCTTGTATTACTTTTGGTGCTTGAATTTTCATGGAGACTACAGAATAGAAGGCAACCTTCTATAATGTTAAAATTCAAAGAGCATGAAATGCATTGACTGTAAAATTAACTTTAGCAGCATTTTGCATGTTGTAGATAGATTATGTTAGTAAGATCACAACAGCAATTTGGCTAAACCCCTAGGGGTTGGCTCAAGTGGTAAAGGCCTTGGTCTTGATGGTATGCTCCCTCCAAGGTCCAAGGTTCAAATCCCACTGGGTGCAAACAATCTCTAGGGGCCATCGGATTGAGGGATTTTCTCCTTGAATTACCTGAGGTGCACTTGCGGAAAACTCCTTGCTAAAGGCCTGTGCACCCTCGGGATTAGTCGGGATGTTGTTCCGGGCACCCGATGCCAATAAAAAAAAAAAGAAAAGAAAAAAAGAGCAATCTGGCTATTTTATCTTTAGCTTTTTTAACAAGTTAAGTACATTATTAGAGCACCAGTTATGGGCTCAACAAAGCTAAATTATAGCTAAAGAATAGCTAAAGTGCAAGATAATGTGCTACAATTGGCTCAACAAATCAACAGTGATTTTAACTTCAAGTTAAATCACTAGCCAAATTTGTTGAGCCAAAGGAACTAGCCAAATAATTCTTTTAGACTAAAATATTCACTTGAGTTGAAGTGAATAAAATTATTGAAGAAATATTTTGTTTTATAGTGGAATAATATAGCCGTTGAAGAAATATAGTTGTTGGAGAAATATAAGTTAAAAAAATATATCCGTTGAAGAAATGTAGTCATTGGAATAATATGAACGTTAGAAAATTAATAGGTAGTTTTTTAATAATGAATAAATATTTAAATTACAATTATAACTAAAATAAATGAAAAGTTCAAAATCAATATTTTATTAGAATAGTGAAAGATTTGTTGAGCCTGTTATTTGATGATGATGAAAAATGACTAGCTAAATTTGTAAAAGTGAATTCCTTAGTCAAATTTTGGCTAAAGTTTGTTGAGGCCATAACTAATGCTCTTAGAAAGCACTAAAGGTGGTAGAGCAGGAATTTCTCTGATATAATTCTTGTCTACTTGGGCAGTGCCACTTTGGTGTATGTTTAATGATTTGCTTGTCTAAAAGAAATATTTATTTGAGGGGGATGCGTCGGAAGCACTTAAATATATCTTGTATTTGCCTTACCTATGATGTTAAAAATGCTAGGCCCGTATGGATATTCTGCTAGAGATTACAGGACACTCACTGCAAATACAGTTGTCACTCGTACCTTATGCTGGGTCCTCAAGAAAGAAAACATAGACGTGTTGGCATAGTTTAGGTGCATGTAAAGCGATGTTATGGAAACTTTGAATTTATTACAATAGTTAAGATGTCAAGTATGTTTAAATTTCTTGGTCAGGTATAAGGAGACAGGTGAATATGTTAACATGGAGCATTATGGTTTAACTTTGGAACCATGTAAGAGCAAGGGGATGGTGCTGAAGAAACTTGGATTGTTGTATTAACAAAAGAAAGAGTGATGGCGCATTAATGGTAAATCAAATGGAATGAAGAATATAAATATCATCTCATATTTGGGTTTAAGCTTTAAAGGCTTAAGGCTTAGATATTTGGAATAGATATTAAGAGAAGAATTGGCAAAAGACTCATGGATGACTTATTCTTGATTCCTCCTAGATTAACACATGGCATGACGCCGTCTGTACTGCACCCTTATTGCAAAATGCAAATGGTTTTACTTTCAAGTAGTGATAATCAATGATTGCCAAGTACAGTTAAAAGCAAGGATGAAATTCTATCAAACCTTTTTTTTCTGTTAATTTATGTCTTGTGCAACTTTTTGTGTTACAAAGCAATGTAAATAAGTAATATTAATATGTTTTCCCCCCTTATCACATGCAGGCAGTTTCTTGGTTCGTCCTTGGAATATTTTCAGTCATCAGGTTTGAACCGGATTTCCTCCTGGTTGTAGGAGTTTGTTTGTGCCTCGGTATTGCAAACATTGTTGGATTCACTAAATGCCGCAAAGGTATTAGAACCCTAACCTTTTATTTATTCTCTGTATAGCACCTTTATTCCAAACATTCTGGAGTATTTATTCTTGATTTCCTTTATGTAAGTGAATTTTTTGGACATACATTCCTAATGCTCAAGTAAACTGACCTTTTTTGGATTTTGAAAGATGTGGGTAATGATAGGCAATGCCTCCATCTAGAAAACTTATCCATCATAAATTATGCCTGCCTTAAGTCTGTTGTCCCATAGTTGGATTGGGCATGTGAATATAAACAAACTCTTCCCACTAATTTTCAGTTTTATACTGTAAGTGTATTTAAATAGGTAGAGCATGCTTTAAGAGGATTAGCCTTTATTTTGACTGACTGTTTTCTGTTACTTCTCACATGCTGGAAACAAAACCGTATGCATCTCTAATCAGTATATCTCAGTATAAAGTTCAGGGAAAACTGGTGTAGAAAGACTAAAGGGCAACCAAAATAGTTGTTTTTACACTCTCAAAAACATCTTCTGATACAAAAGTTTTGCCAAGCTGCTCATTCCAGTTAAAAACCCTTTGATTCATGTCATGCGCAACTTAAAATCTTTTTAATCAAAATTAAGTAACTGTCGATTAAGCACCATTTGGATGGAACACTGCACCTATAGAAAAACCATTTGGATGGAGCTGCTACTGCTTTCAATATATAATCAACTTGATGGAAGCATGGTGAGCACCGGAAGGATATCTAATAAGTGGCCTTGAGGAAAAGTGATTCCCAACAAACAGTTGTTCAGGATTTGATAATCAAATAATTCGAACAAGTTCTGTTTAATCTGGGCTCAGACGGCATAGAAACATGCATACTCAAAGCTGAATTCCATCCGGTATAATCTGCTACATAGAGCTCATGTCACAATTAGCTTGTAGTTTTGCACCCAAATCAACCAGGGATTAACAATTTAACTGTGTTTATTTTCATAAAAAGTTAGTTTTTGGAACTCGCTGATAGATCTTATGAAACATTATTTGACACTCTTCAATGGCAAATTCTATGTTATCCAAGAGTACTTAGGAATTCCGGCCTAACTTTTCTATAATCTATGGACTGTTTATCTGAAAGTAGGCCGGAAAATTCATCCTGGTCTTAAATCCCTTTATTATGTCTTATGACTCTGATACATAGTTATGCATTGGGAGCAATGTTGCTACCGTTATGTTCACCATGCCTATCTCTGTTCTTTTTATCTTGAAGAGTGCTTTGTCTATCTTCAGATGCCAAGAAGCAGATTCAAACATTTGCCACCCATACTATTGCCTCTCGATTCTCGTCTACAATTCAGTCAGCATTTAGCGTGGTATAAGTTCTTGGAGAAGAAAATAGCCAAACATAATAATGCCGGTCAGCAGTTGAATCAAACGTTAATCGAATGAATTGAACCTGTGTAAGACTTCTTTGGTTTTCTCAATAGGCTTCGGTAGAATTAGATAAATATTGGTGCTGTTTGTTTGAGATTTGTAAATTGATTTTGATAGTATATGAAAAGTTGATGGGAAGCATGAATGTAAAGACCTCCCCGTCCCCCAAAAATCAAAGATCTAAAGTTAGAAGTTGTTAAAACTTCTTGTTTCACCGAGTTCTTGATAAAGTTAATATATATCGTTGACAAGCTTTTAATACTGTTCCGAGTAGTTTTTGTCTTCTGTGCATATGGATGATATGGTATAGGAAACCCAGTCGAAATTTCTTTGGTTTGTCATCATCATTATTGCAAAAAAAAAAAGAAATTCTCTTTTCCCTACATAAATATTTAATTCGGATGTCCATTAATTATGCGTACGATGTGGGCAGGAAACAAAGTCAACATTCCTTGTTCTATATCAAATCCTTCTTGGGGCTTATGCTTTTCGTTTTTGTGTATATGGGTTGTGAATATTTTCAAGTCTGAACACTGTATTTGCTTACCAAAATTTGAACCTCTTTCTTGTGAATTGACTCTGTTTGTTTCTGCGAAAATAGCTCCGTGCGTGTCGGGCTGGGGTATATATCAGCCATCAGGGGGACAGTACTATCTTTGGGTGGAGTTTGTCTACAATATGAGATAAAAATACAATGCTAAGCATTCATTATGGTAAGAGCCATCATCACAGTGAATGTTCACTACTGATTTTGTGACCAACTTTAAAAGGCTGATTTCCAAAGGGTTTATAGAAAATTGTAGTGCCAGAAGCTTCCAGTTGGACTTGGAAAGTGTATACATATTGAGGCGCACGAAAGGATCGGTCCGCGGAATTGCATAGCCAATTGGGTTTTGAATTTGTGTTTAGAAGGAGAATAAGACGAATGACAAAAGTTTAGTGGAACGTCGTAGAAAATGTGGAGTCAAAGAGGTTTTTCAGGGCACATCAACATTCTAATATGATATTGTTTTAACTGGAATATCGTACCATTGCATCGGACATTACATCCATCGTACAAAATGAACGGTAAATATGATAAGTGTCCATTAAGTATGTTAATGCCCTTTTAAAAATCTAACTTAAAAAGTTTGCATACAGAGATTATCTCACTTCATCTCATCTCATTATTACAATTTTCTCAAACTCACATCAAATATAATAAATAATTTAATTTTTTTAAATCTCAAAGCAATAATAATATTAAAAAATAATATTCTAACAATATATTATTTAATTCATCTAAAATTATTTCATCTTATCTAACTATTTAAAAGAGTCTTATATGTTTCTCTTCAATATTAAAGAAACATATGCTTGTCACATGCTTAATGGACACATGTCAATTTTCTAATTGGGAGGAATAAATTCCTTCAACCTAGTTTGCAGGAAAACTCTGTCTATTTAAGTTCATATTTAATTTCATTACTTTACTATGGGCAAAATTGTAACTTGAAAGAAGATACCTGCTCGTTTTGTAAATGATACATACCCGATAAAACTCGATTCGACTCGATTAAAGCTCATTAAAATCTACTCGTTTATGCTCGAGTCGACTCGTTAGCTCAATTCGATTAAAACTCATTCATATATTCATAAATATATACATACACCTACGTAGATATACATATATATATGTATTAGTATATAATATAAGCATACCACTTTTAAAATTAAATATATAATATGTAATCTAATTATAACTTATGTCTATATAGTGAATATATTTCATAGGTATATTTTATTATTTGTATAATAATTAGTCGATAAAATTTAATAATTTTATATATTAGTATATATGTGATAACCATATATGAAATAGATATATGCTATCATATATTAAATGTATGTATTAATAATATATGCATGTATATAATATATATTTTTATTTTGGATAAATATCAAATAGTTAGATATTAATTATTTATAATTTTTTTAAAATTTTATAATTCAATAGAGGTTTTACTTGTTAGTTGTATAAATTCAATATTAGATCTTTTATTTTTTTATTTAATTTATTAATTATTAAATCTTATTAAAAAAAATAAACAATTCGAGCTCGAACTCAAGCTCGAGTTGAGAGTTTGGCTTATCGAGTCAAGCTTGAACAAATAAAAAAAAAAAAAAAATCTCGAGCTCGAGTATTTTGAGTCGAGCCGAGCTCAGTAAGCCAAAGGCTGGCTCAGCTCGGCTCGATTACAACCCTAGTTATAGTCCCTGCTTCATATGTATCCTGGAGAGACAAAATCTCCCTGACCTCAAGGCCCACCTATGCGACTTAAAGACCCTGAGCCGAAAGGAAAGAACCCATGACAAGCCTTGAATGTCGTGTGGGTCATCCATTCAAGATTCACGCGTCACCCATAGGAAATGAATCCAATAGATTCCGCATCAGCAAGGTAAATTCAAATGCGTTCTCAGTGACTGAATAAGGTCAGATAAGGAAGGAGATTCAAATCACTATCCTAACTCAAATAAGAGATAAGGTTGTAACGCAAACGAGAGCAGAACCCTCCCAACTTGTGTGTGTGTGTGTATATATATATACACACACATATATACAAGAGAAGAGATGCACTAGCCAGGTAAGTGAATGGTATTTATACTCTATGTATGAGTTGAATAGTTAGTCTAATTTAGGCATCAAAGGCGTTTCAATCACTGTTTTAAATTTCATACCGTATCGGCCGGTACGACAGCATTTTTCGTACCGGCCGCTGGGCCGGTACAGGTACTACATACGTTTTATATCGACCCAAATACCGGCCAATACCAGTTGTACCGGTCTCAATTTCGACTTGTACAGGCCGATATTACGGCCTTCCAATTTTTATTTTTTTTTTCATTTTTTCAAACTACAAGCTTATTTTTTAACTCTCAATTCAGACTAGACTATTTATAATTTTTATATATGTATTTGTATATAATTTACTCATATATAGACTATTATTTTGGAATATACTATTTATATCTATAATTTATTCATATATCGACTATCTTGAAACGGTATACAAAACAGTACTGGTATCGAAATATTTCATTTCAATACCTTAACCGGTACGACTTCTAGTACGATATTCAAAACATTGATTTCGATACCCTTCTAGCCTTTTTTAATTAAAGTGTTGTAGGTTTGCGAGAGGCGCAGGAGCGTGAAACACGTCCAAAACATATCCTATCGCAATGAGATTATAGAGAGTGAGTATTGGAAGCAGAGCACCAAACCGCTATGCTCTTCTTCTTTAATGGCCGCTACAAGTACGCCCCTATATCAATTTCTTACAATAGTTTGACATGCGATTTTGGCTTTAAGATTCTTCCAAATTAATGAAACCGCAGTGAAAGGGTAGAAAAACGAAGAGAGAAGTGCTAATCATCTTTTTATCATATTAGAAAACTATTTCTTATCGATAAAAAGAGCAGAGTGTAGTCCGTTGCAAAGGATATTCAGGAATCTATTCTCTTTCTGATAGACAAAATTGGGATCGTACAAGTCAGAATTGAGATGTTTACTTATATAACAGGAACCGATGCTTTTCTCTTCTTTTCTTTGTTGGTTGTGGGTCATCCATCGCTTGAGGTGCCACCAAACTTCGACTTATATGCATCAAAATTTCTATCTCTATCTTTCATTCTATTTGGGGGGTTCTTTTTCTTCACAAGTTATAATCCCATCAAATCAAAGCATATAGTATATTGTTGCTCATCTTTTTCACAGCTACTGTTGGCCACAGTCGTCTGTATAGTACGTACCTTGGACCGACGGACTTCATCTGCTTAGCCGCCTCGGTCCTCACCATCAGTTTCCTCACCATCATCATCAACACTTACATGCAGATTGGGATGGTCAATGTGACGACCAACGTGCCTTGCTTCTTTTGCTAAAGCAAACCAACCAACTTTTATTGATTTTGAAGCCAATTAGAAAAGATGGAAGGATCTGAGCCACTCCAATCTTCTTCTATATTTTTATAACACATGCTTAATTATTTTCTATGTTTTCCTTCCTTTTTTCAAAAAAGAAAGTACCTAGCTAGAAAGAAAGAGATGATCAGAATCACCAAAGACATAAGATCTCGTTCCTGCAATCTGAAGTCCTTCACGGCCGGGAGGCTAGGCCAGGAATATCAGTGGAAAGGATAAACAAGTTCTAGTTCTAGAGAAATATCAGTATTACAGTATGAGTTGGACAAGAAATCCTGAATTATTTTTGTACGAAGTCTTTCTGGGTGTCATTTCAAAGTCATCTTGAGCTAGACACTTCCAAGTGGCAATTTGCAAGACGAGAGTCCAATTTTGGGCGGTTTAGCAAAGAGATTTTGTTCCCTTTTTTTCTTTTTTTTTTTTCCTGTACCATTCCTGATCCTAATCTGATTTGACCTAATTCTATGCATGCATGGCATGTGTCGTCCTTCAAAACCCGAAAAGAAAGAAGTAGATCCAAGCCTAGCTTAGCTATATATATATATATGCGCATGTTTCTTCAATAATCACCTAAGCCAATGAATTAGATAGGGTCTTTCTCTTATGACCCACGTAAAGTTGACTGTTGACTGACATGAGCCATTGAGCACTACTAGTACTGATTAGTGGAGTACGTAACACTAATATCGCTTTCAATCGTTTATGATGCCGAATCATCATCATATGATATCAAGCATGCATGTACTATTGCGATTTGCCTGTTTCACTCGCATGCATGGTGTTGCATGCATTCACCAGATGCCAAGCACCACTTCCAATAATACATGCTTGAGTTGAGTCCTCCATAACCAACCGTATGGGAATGTGCCATTTAATTACGGGTGAAAAAAAAAATTGAAAAATTGGTTGATGAATCGAATCGAACCAATAAGTTTAGTTCGGTTTGTAATCAGTTTTGTTCGATATATACAGATTGTTAAAAATTGAATTGGTTCGGTACCAGTTTTAATATTTTGAAAATCGGTTTGAATCGGACCAGTATATATAATATTTTAATTTTTTATATTATATTATATATATTATATGCTAAAAATTTAATTAATATAACATGAAATTTTAATCTTATCATGACTCATGTCTATTAATCTTATAATATAAAATTAATCTTAAAACTTTTAATATAACATTTTATATAACATATAAATTTTAATCTTGTAACATAAAATTAATATAACATTAAATTGTAATCTTAAACATGAAAATTAATATGAAGCTATTAATATAAACTTACTTTTTAGAAGAAACATATTAGAGGAATTGGCCACTCTCAAGTCTCAACTTATATAGTACTACATGTGTAAACGGTAAATTGGAAAAAATGGACTGGACCAGAACCGGAAAAACTGAAAGTTTCGATTTCGGTGATGAATCCATCTATATCAATTTTTAAATTTCCAAAACCGATATATATCGATTCAATTATAAAATTTGTCAAAAATTATATTGAATTGGGCTGGTCTCCATATTTAACCGATCTAATTGCTTTTATAAAAGAGATATATAAACTATATATCTAAGGTTTACTTATTAATTTTGATACGACGAGTCACACGAATTAGATGTCTTAATTGTTGTGTAAGGTGTATTTGCGAGAAACTTCTTATCAAGTATTTATACACTTTTAAAATTAGTCGGAATTTTGTCTCCAAAAACATGGTTTCAATAAATTTAAAAAAAAAAAGCAATATAAAGAATGAATAAGTATTTTTAAATATGAAAGAAATATTTATTAATTGTAAGTCGGCGTACATGTAAAGAATATATGTGATTGATTTGTAGAATATTTGTCATAGTAACCGTTTGGAAGGTATATCATATCGTTCATATTAACTTGCACATGATATAGAGATTTTTTTTTAATAATATCCATTTTACAATCAGATTTTTAGTAAATAGTGTATTATGAGTACCAAGACGAAAAACATCCTCTCGAATTCTTGTCATAACTTGATTGCCTCGAATGGAAAGAAGATAAACATACAATTAATATTTATTTAATATTACTATCCAAACCACCATCCAAACCTCCGGCCTATCATTGGCAATTAAAAACGTACGGTAATAAAGTAGATCAGGTTTTGGGGTTCGCATCATGATCTTATAAGTAGTACTCTCGTCACATCTTCATCAATTTATTTATTAATTAAGGAAATTAAACTCTAGCTCGAATATTATGAGAATATGTATTAATTAAAATAACTCATATTTTTCTGTTAATTACTAATTAGAGTTAATTGATGATCTCAAGGGGACTAAAAGGTGGGATTTCCATTATATATCCGAAATTAATCATGATTGCCACATAAAAAGTTTTTACGTTTAGTTAATTATTATTATTATTATTTTTTCAATTTCAACCCGAAAATCTTTCAACTTTTTTTTTTTATTGAAAAAAAAAGTATCACATTTATAGTGTTTTGACATTCTTGTTAGTAACATTTGGAGAATAAATGGCACATTTTGAAGTCTGATCTGCAGTACCATGCAATCCTATAATAGGGCCTTAACTAGGAGTAGAAGTGGTACTACAAATTAGTGGGCATGTTCAAAATGTCTTAAGATAAACTCCCTTAATTATTCTAGTAATTGTAGATGAAATTCAATTTTCAAATATTAAAAAGCTTTGATATATATATATATATATATATATATATATATAATAAAACTTTGTTGATTCAGAGTTCTACTCTTGATGCTAATATTCGAGTTTCAAAAATGATTCATTGGAAAGATATTACTCTTCCTAGTGGACTTTGGAACATGAAGTTTCTCCTGCTAAGGTTATTATTTCTGATGAACTTAACATTTATTATATTCAGCAATATTTGAACAGTACTGTTAAGATTAGTTTTAATCAACCTCTAGTAAACAACGAAAGGAGAAATTCTTTTGCATGAACTAGATCTTCTTTTGTTGGATCTATTGCTGATAACCCGGAAAGAAGAGACCAAAATCTTAAAAAGTTCCTAGAAGATTCAGTAAAAACTGTTAAACCTGATTTAAAACCAAAAAGTGTTTCTACCTCATCTCAGGTTACTTCTGCTTATTATACTATCAAGGATACCGATGTATCCAAAAGTACAACCATAAAGGAATAAAATGATAAAAAAGAAGAAGAAGATGTTTCATCTTTATTCCCAACAGCTTCAGATATGGTCGCTTCTATTCATCACAGCCAGCTTATTGTGATTAATAGAGTTTTAGAAATTAATTTAATTGTTTTATATAATGAATATAGTTCTGCTAAAAATAGCGTTATGATGAATCTTATCATGCTACTTTTTCTTATTCTGAAAAACTACGTGTTAAAAGGAAATGGAAAGAAAAAAAGAATGTCCTACAGATCAAGCATATACTTTTATTTGATTTCCTTGAAAAATATTATGTTTCTAAGCATAGTTTAAATGTTGTCAAGGAAGAAGGAAAGATAGTGGTTAAATCTAGTCACCCTCCCCTAGAGACAATTATTATTTCTCATAAGGGAGCATAAATAAATATTTCTCCCTTTAAAGTACCTAATGCTGATTTTAAAGCATATTAAAAAAGATTATTGAACAAAATAATTTTGTCAATCAAACTCTTCATGTTATTGGTCAGAAATTAGATTGTATTGAAGAAAAGGTTGGAAGTCTTGTTTCTACTTCGACTTCTAAAATTGAAAAACCTTTGATTATTTTACCAGAGAATAGACAAGGTCCCAAAACCAAACCGACCAACACTCTTAATAAAATTAATCAAATACTTGCTGATTTAAAAAAAGAACAACCTTCTACCAGTGCTTTAAATAGCAATGACAAGGAAACTATTTTTGGTTTTTCTACTGAAAAATGGTTGATCCCAGGGTATGTGTGACGAAATGCAACAGATATATGAGTGATGATAGGATTAGTGAGTATTAAGTTCAGTTTTGGTTGATTCTATGATAAATAAAATGTTTAGATCTAATTCGTCTATTAGTTATAGATATGGTATGCCCCCTAATATCATTAATGAGGACGACTTTTTTATTGATAAAACTGATAATGTTGATTTTAATAAATGGAGTATTCCAAAGATTGATGCTAAATCCATTTACAAAACTAGTTGGATTCAGTCTGTTTTTAAGACTGAGTTCAATGTAAAAATTGTTGAACAAACCCATGTTATTTCTAAAACCCATGAGAAATGTTGCCTGTTTAACAGAAAATCGATTCAAGATTTTTTGATAAAAGGTTACAAATTTCTACATATTGGTTCTGTTTAAGTTACTATTAAACCTTTGACAAGGAAAGACATCAATACTTCGGTACTTCTTTGTTTGCGCGATGCTAGGTTCAAGAAATTTAAAACCAGCATACTTGGTATGATTTAATCTTCTCTGCTTAGTGGTCCTGTCCACTTTGATTGTTTCCCTGTTTTCACTCCTGCTTTGGATGATCCTAATATTCTTAAAGTTTTGACTTTAAATATTTTGTCGTCCGGATATGATATGGAAGAAATTAAGACTAGATTACTGAAGTGATAATGCAAGTAAATAAAATTGAAAGCAAGATCAGATAATTGAAATTAATAAAGAGCAAGACCAGATAACTGGAATCAAATGGAAATAATGATAAAGAGAATATGAACGTAAGTAGCAATAGTCGTTTATTCAATTCACAAAATGTATCAGGAAAGTTTATGTTTATATATATATATATATATCTATATAAGAATTAATATTATTTGATCTGTCTTGTAGAGAGAGATAATATTATATTAATGTTTTTTCGATTAAGATAATCATGATCACTACAACCTATATTTTTTGCCATTCAACCGAACAAATTGAGGACAAAAACACCAAAATGAAGAGAAATTATATTTATTTGTATTGAGTAATTTCAAATAAAAGGTAAATTTCAATAAAAATATTTATTTGTATCGAGTTATTTCTTACGAAAATAACTATTTTTTATTAAAATAAATTCATTAATTCTCGATATAAATAATCATTTTTGTCATAAGTAATTCCTTAATACTAATTTAGAATTTTTGGGGCAAATAATTACTCGGCAACACTATAAATAAAGTTTTCCAACAAAAAAAATACGTCACAAAATTTTTGTTTTATATGGGGGTTGGGGCTAGGTTTCGAACCTAGGTTTTCCATTTGAAAACCAAACCATATGCCATCAATCCATCAAGCTCTTGACATGATGCGTCACAAAGTTGAATAATGGTGATGTGACCAGTCAGTAGTGCATGTTAATTATTAGACCAATTGATTAAAATAATTATACCGAAACTAATACGATTCACAATAAAATCACAATAGCTAGTAGTACTACTTATGTTATGTTTCCATTATAATACTTATATTCGATTTTAGAAAAAAAAAGACTGATATTTAAAAAAATCAAATTGAAATAATAAAACACAAGCATAGAAATTTTAAAAATAAATTAAAAAAATGAACAAAATAACTATAAAAAAAAAAACATAAAAAGACAATAATTAAGAATACAAAACTTTTTGAAAAATTTATCAAAACTTTTACACAAAAAAATCAAATACAATCTAAAGATCAAATTAAATTATCAAATACAATCTAGAGTAGAGATGCAAGCTCCCCAACCCTACTTGCCAGTTGGTAGGATTGGGGGAGTAGATAAGTCGAAATCCTCTAGAAGGGGTAAAATGTAGCGGTGGCAATATATGACACGATCCGTTAACACAATACGAACACGATATGATAAAAACGGGTTAGGGTTGAGTCTTAACAGGTTCGGGTCAAAACGGGTTGATCCATTAAGACACGATTGCTTAACGAGTCATAACGGGTTAAACCCGTTATGACTCGTTTAAAATTTTAAAATTACCCTTATACCCTTATAACCTAAAACTAAAACAAGTAAAAAAAAAAAATCTTAACTCTAATGATCTAATCTAACCACCCCACCCCCCCCTTTTCAAAATTCACAGTATTCCTTCTTTAGAAACTCAGACTCCTCGCGACCACGCCGCCCCTCTCCAGGCTCGCCGCTCCATTCCTATTCACGGTGACGCCGCGTCGCCTCCAGTGTGCTTCAGTCTTCACGCCTCACGGTGATGCAGCCCCCCCTCCAGTTTCACGGTGACGCCGAGTCACCCACACAGACTTAAAGCTACGGATTCGCACTTGCCGCCACCAGCACCCCGTCACCCACGCCACGCCGCCCACTGTAAGAAAATTTTATTTTCGTTGCTATATTTGTTGTGTTGTACTCAATGAGATTTTTTGAGATCCCCACAATCACAATCTCAATGACTTTTCGACTTGGTTGTAATGAACCTGCTGGGAATGTAGTGGTGATGACAGTGTAACTAAGAAATGGATGTAATAGCAGAAATGGTATGGCACAATGAAATAAAATTTTGGATACAAGTTGTTTGTGAAAAGGATTCAAAGAGCCATACGTTCATTGATAAGGGAAATCAGGAATACTTCGAGGGATTCAGTATGCTATAGTTTGTGAGACCCATGCCAAATGAAATTTACTTATGGCTAAGACTCACTTTCATCTTTGTTTTCGAAATAGATTTGAGACTAATTTAGCCTTTTTTGCCGGCTACAAACTATACTTGTTTGGTGGTGTTTGATTTTTGCACTGTTACCTCCCTTTTTCAAAGCAAAATAGGGTGAAAGAAAGCCTACTAATTATTGAGAATGAGATTTGACTGTAAGATATTTTTGTTAAAAGTACCTTATATATAACGTTTTATCCATTTATAGCTAAGTTTATGGATATTTGATACTTGATCCTAGACTCCTAGTGATAAGAGTGAATGAATGTGTTACGTGTAGTATGTAACTATATATCTAACAAAACAACATATGAAGTCAAAGGATAAACTAGTAGTCTGCTGGACCTATAATTCACAGATATATGTTTCTGGAGATCAATTAGTAGTTGTACATTCCATCATTTCCATGTATATTTCTCAGTCAGCTAGCACCACATTTGTCCATAAGTCTTTGTAAATCTTATATATAATGACCTACTATTACATTTGTTCTTGTTGTTTGTTGTCAGATGAGTTCGGCAGCAAGTGAAAATGACGAGATGATTGATTTGGACCCGTTTGACTTAGAAACTTTTCAAAATGAGGAAGTTAAAGCAAAAAGAAGGAAATGGTCAAATGTGAGGGCTTTTTTTGAAATGGTTCCTGATTCTGAGATCAATAATGGCAAGCCATGAGCCAAGTGCAAGATGTGTGGAGTTACTTACATGGCAGCAAGCAAATATGGAACCGGCAATATGAAGCATCACATTGACACATGCCCTAGGAGAAGTTCACGAGATATTGGTCATATGATGTTATCACAAAATAGTGAAAATATTTCGGTAAGCACTCATAAATTTGACACTGAACAATATAGAGAAATTTTAGTAGCTACCATTGTGAAGCATGAATTGTCTTTTCGGTTTGTTGAATATTCGGGGGTGAGATCTCTATTACAATATTTGCATCCAGATGTTCCAATTATTTCTAAGAATACTGTCAAGCTTATTTGGTTAAGATGTATCATTGAGAAAAAAAAAAAAAAAAAAAAGAGGATTAAATGCATGTTAAATGATTCTCCTGGTAGAATTAGTCTAACATCTGACTTGTAGACTTCTACAACCACTGATGGTTATATGTGCATTACAACACATTTTCTGGATAAGAATTGGGTTATGCATAAAAGGGTTTTGAACTTTTCTTTTATGCCACCACCACATAATGGCATATCTTTATCTGAAAAAATTAATAATTTGCTATGTGAGTGGGAAATTCAACACATGATTTTTGCATTGACTTTAGATAATGCTTCTTCTAATGATGTTTCAGTAGAGTTGTTAAAAACTCAATTGAATATTAAGAAAGCTCTTCTTTGTAATGGTGAGTTCTTTCATCTTCGTTGTTATGCTCATATTCTGAATTTGGTAGTACAAGATGGGTTAAAATATATTGATGTTGTTATCCAAAAAGTTCGTGAAAATATCAAGTATGTCAAAGGATTACAAACAAGGAAAGTAAAATTTATAGATTCAACAAATCAGATGTCTTTGGATAGCAAGAAAGGGTTGAGACAGGATGTCCCCACTACTTATCTTATGCTTGAGAGTGCTCTTTTCTATCGTCGTGCCTTTACTCATTTGGAGTTGACTGATTCCAATTTTAAGCATTGTCCATCAATATCTGAGTGGGAAAGAGTACAAAAGATTAACGATTTATTGAGAGTTTTTTATAGAGACACTTGTAATTTTTCTGGGATGAAATACCCTACAGCCAATCTCTACTTTCCATCAGTGTTTTCGATTTATTTTACATTAAAGCAGCACTCTGAGGGTGAAGATAACTACATGAAGAGAATGTGTTATAAAATGCTTGCTAAGTTTGAGAAATATTGGTCCGAGTTCAATGTGTTGTTGGCTATAGCAGTTATATTGGATTCTCGATACAAGCTTCATTTTATTTATTTTTCTTATACAAAGCTTTATGGAGAATGTTCCAAAGAGTATATGAATGTTCGGAGCAAAATGTCGCCTCTTTTCATAGAATATGGTTCTTCTAGTGCTCCCACAATGACATGTTCTACCACAACTTCTGATAGCACTGTTAGTAGAGAGGAAAGTCGGTCTTCATAAGATAATTTTTTATTGGAGGTAATATCAAATAATATTTTTTTTAATGATTTATATTATATTGTTGTTTCATATCACATATTAGCTTGAAAATATTTTTATTTATTTTTTGTGTACAAGAATTTGATACATTTAGACCTGATGAACTTTCTGGCTATATGAAAAAAAATCAATGGGATCTTTACTTAGATGAACCTAGGGCAGAAAGAAATGCAAAGATTGATATTCTTTCCTTTTGGAAAGGAAATGAATTTTGTTATCCTGATCTTGCTCGTATTGCTCGTAACATTTTAAATGTACCAGTTTCTATAGTTGCATCTGAATCTACTTTTATTGTTGGTGGGCGTATCATTGATTAGTTTAGGAGTGCACTAAAAGCAGATATTGTTGAAGCATTAGTTTGCACTAGAGATTGGTTATATGACGATAGGCAAGGTAATATTATTTTTATTTTATTGAATAAATGACTGTAATTTTTCAATAATATAAAACTTTACTGATGTCTTTTTTTTAATAGAAACACAAGAAGAAGTTAAATTGGATGAGTTAACTGAAAATGTAATGGAGTTTGAGAACAACAAGAGCAAGGACTTGGAGGACGCTCCACCCCATTCTTCAAGTTCTAGATTTGTTTAGATTTGTCTTTTTAATTTTTATTATATTTGAGATTGTAATATTAATATATTTACTATGTGTATTTTTTTTTATTATATTTGGGATGTAATTTTAATATATTGTTACAATGTGTGTGGATATTTGTTTGGATTGTAATTTTAGACTTGTAGTTATTTTTTTTTTGTAGATATTATTTATATTTATAATTTATAATCAGGTCAAACGGGTCGTATCGTGTCTGTTCAACCCATTAACATAAACGGATTGGAACGGATCGGGTTGTGTCGTGTCAATTTATTTCTTAATGTGTCATAACGGGTCATGTCGTGTCAACCCGTTATCAAACTGTGTCATGTTCATGTTTGGAAGTTTGACACGAAACCCTTAACGGGTCGTATTCGTGTTGACCCATTAACTATAATGTATATACTCAGACACGACACGAGCACGACCTGTTAACACGATTTGACACCCCTAATAAAATGTCTCTAGCCCAAGCTCACCATGCTCAGCCTAAAGAAGGGATCTCATCTTCAAAAAGGAAGAGAGGGAAAAGGAAATAAGAAGATAAAAGCTGAGAAAAGGAAAATGTGTCGAAGGAAAAGAAAGGAAGTGACCGGAGAAATGGAGGAAAAGAGAGGGAAAGGGAATCAGGCATGCGAGAAAAGCCGAACTCATCACCAATCACTAATAGAAACCAATAAAATGGATCTGAGATCAAAGATGCGGGGACTTCTAGGCGATTGGAGGAAAAAAATTATTCAACCTCCAGACGGAAGCTCCAGTTTTATTTTCTCCAAGCAGTAGGGATCATCGACCCATTTGTACAATGAGCTACGAGACAGTACCATGAGAGGCTGTAAAATACACCATTTATAGTGGATTTGTGGATGTAGGTCCTTTCCCAAACCACATAAATCTGTGTATCTCATTATCCATTTATATTTACTATATTTATTTTCTATTTACTGAAATGGACGTATATACAGACACCGTCATTTCGAATCACTGCCATGGGCTCCAGATAACACCGACCAAGGCCCAAATCGTCATCGTGGACCAGGAATGACTTATTCTCTCCTTCCAACTTGTTCCTGCAAAACAAGCTTTAACATCCCCTCTCCCTAGTGATCTTAGTCTTGTGCCCTCTCCCAGACCACTATTGCTCATTGTTCAGGAGTGGGGAGGCTCTGATCCCTTTACCGCCTCTAATGAAAGTTCACTCTCCAAAAATAAATTAATTAAGAAAGCAAACCAAATTTCAAGATAAGATCCTCTTCATTTCACTTAGAATAGAAAAATATCTATAAAGCACATAATTAATATCATTTAAATGATAAGATTTGATTTGTAAGATTCAAATTTTAAAATTTCTTTTTCACATTAAATTATGTTATATAAGAACTTTATTAGGTATGTTATTCACATCGACTTATAAATAGAACTTTCCATCCATTAAATTAATACAAACAAGTACCGGACATTTTGGTCATATTTTAAAAAGCATTTATTAATAAGAAAAGAAATTAAATAATTGATCGATTTGTACTTTTTTTAAAACAAAGAAATGCTTGGTCCACAAAATAATTACAAAAAAAATCACATTACAAATTGCATGGCGGGACTTAATTATATGTTATGTCAGATTGTAAAAACTAATTAAATATATCTAATATATCATATTAGGTTATCCAATCAATTTTTAAGTTTGCTTTAATTATATATTCTCTTTGCAAACTAAAAACTTCTAAAAAAAAAAAATTAATAGAATTCAAGTATGCTTTGGCATCGAATGTAAACTCATTTACTAAGTTTATTCGAAGAAAAGAAATTAAACCCAATGCGAGGAAGGTGAGACCCTACTAAGGCTTTTGGAATACTCTCTATCTCCTTTTGACCAAAAGGATGCAGTCCTAATAGATTACCAATTTATCCACATATTGGTGTGGCTTTTGTACGTAGATCATGTAATATTCCTATCTAGCTTTGATTCCCAAACCTCCAATATATATTAACTCTTTCTGAGGGAACTTGTTCCTCATCTTTAAAGAGGTAACCAATCTTCTCTATATTCACTTAAGACTTTTGACTGCTTTTCTTTTCTTTTCTTTTCTTTTTTTTTTTTTTTACAATTTCATGATGAATTAAACAGTAATATACAAAGCCAATCAAAAGACCACGTCATCTAATCACATCATGAAATTAAAGCTTCTGTTGATCATCATCTTGCTATATATACAATGAGCTAGGGGGGAAACAAATTGGCCAGTAATTGAATAAATGAGATAGATAGATAGATAGATAGGAATCTTGATGCTGCTTTAGCTAGCTAGCTCTGATTCATGTTTGGAGTACTGATGAGGAACATGATGTCATGTGAATTAAGCGTAGAAATGCGACGAACTTTCCAAAGAATTAGGATATCTAGCTAGCTAGCTATAATGGCCCCCTTGTTGATTTAATTAATTAATTGAATATTTTGAAGGAATTTTCTATGGGAAGAAAGTGGTACCGATGATGCTCAATTGGAAAAGAAGAAAAGGAGAGTTGCCGCTTGGATGGAGTTGCGTACGTGTCGCAAGGGGTCGAATTTGTGCTGATCTTTGCCGGTCTTTCTTCCTTCTAGTCTCCCTTAAGGGAGTGACAAGGAATCAACATCGATCTTTCTCACCATGTTTGGAATCATTCTGGATTATTTGACCCTCCTAGCTAGCTGCTAGCCTCATGCATGTAATTAGTAGTACTGTAGTTTTCTGAAAGTAAATTCGCATGACGAAATTCTTTTGCAAATGGTTTTTGGGTCGTTTCATTCATCACATCATGATCATCATGCAGCATTTGATCTCTCTCTAGTAGTACTACTAGATCATCAGTAAATAGTATCATCGGGAAGCAAATGCAAGAACATTAACATATATATGCGGCAAGAACATGAGTTTTTTTATCAGAAAAATTCTTTTCATCAGCCATTATTCATCATTCTACACCCATTAATGAAAGTTTGAAATTACACTTGGTTTAATTAATTAATTACGAAATTAAGAATGTTGATATGTTTTTTCTTTTTAATCTGCTCAAGCGCCTAGGTAGCTGAGTTGACATACAGATCATTACAATATAATATTATATATTAATAAGAGATAAAAGTACGATCAGATTCAAGATTCATTATAAATTAGGCTGTGTACTGTGTTTACCTAATCAATAAAAAAATATTTCAGGCCATCTTTGAGAAAGAATTAACAAAGAAGCATAATATATATAGCTAATTAAATATATATATCTTGGTCGACATATTCAAACGGCATAAGTAGTAGTAGTTGGGTTTATTATTCTACTAGCTAGCGAGCGGAGTCTAATCGCTTGACCCGAATCTAATTAGAAGAATTAAGTTGATGACAAATTACAAATCGAGTCAATCATCCGATCGACCCAAATTTCAGTCCGAGCTAGCGCCATTAATTAATCACTCCCAAGTTTACTTGAAATAATAATATTCCTAACCGTTAGTCAAAAAAATTCTCTTGTCCAAACTTAAAAAAAGATTTTAATTAATTCGCTAGCTATAATGGTAGCAACCTACTACACAATTGACTACTACTTTGATCGATCTTTATCATGTGTATAAAATGATCAATAGGAGGAAATCATTGAACTTTTGCTGCTAATTTCATATAAATATACAGTAACTGATCAACGCCGTTCTCAACAAGTGGGCTGTAAACAGTGTGCTATAAAAATTTCATGGCTAGTTCTGAATGGTTCTTAGCCAAACTTATACACAAGCTTATAAGAACACGACATCAGGCAGCAACTAGCTTAATTGCAACTACTAGTACTGATAATATATCGATCGGTCACAAATTATATAATCTTCACATGGAAATGGTCCCTGATCTTCTTCATATGCATGCTTGCGAGCTAGCTTATTAAGTATTTGTTTGGCAACGAAATTGTTTTCAAGTATTTTTAGATATTTTCAGATATTTTATTTATAATTAAATATCATTCAAATTAATTAATACAAATATAAAATAATAATGATATTTTTTCAAATTTTAAAATAAAAATAATATTAAAAAAATTTAATTTGTTAATTTTATAATTATATTTATTTTTTAAAATATTATAATAAAATATATTAATTCAAATTATTATAGTGCTATTTACAGATATACAAAAAATTCTAAATATCCAGACCGACATATATATAATATATATATAAACAAAAAAAACCATGATCAACAACACGGAGATTTCATTATAAGTTGTTGAACCCTGATGAACCACTGGTTTGTGTGCGTGTATTAGGGAGAAGTGGAAAATTCAAAGGGTCAAACTCCAGAAGAGAAAGTTTAGTCTAAGCTATGTAGCTAATAATAGTATAATATTAGTCACCTGTGGCGTGTTCTCTTACGTACATACCCCACTGTTTCTTCAAAGATTTTATTAGTGATATGGTTTTCCTTTTTCCAATCCGTCTTTTCCTCTATATATATAATCCCTTCTTATCCCGAAACTTAATCCAAATCAACCCATCTTCTCTATATCCATATATCAAATCCAATATCTCTCTCTCTCTCTCTCTCTCTCTCTCAGACGGAGAGCTTAGACTCCTCCATTGGGGAATGGATGCTGAAGTGAGAGGTTGTGGGTCTGCAAAACAGGTGAGTAATTCTGATCAGAAGGGCATGGACATTAGGAGAGGTCCATGGACAGATGAAGAGGACTCCATGCTCAAGAATTATGTCACCATCAACGGTGAGGGTCGATGGAATTCCGTTGCCCGCTGCACAGGTAAATTAACCAACTGATCTAAGCTCATCCTCTTCGTTGCATCATTATTATCTCTGTTTGATTTTCTGACCGAAAGGACAAGGAAAAAGGAGAAAAGCTAGCTAGCTAGCTTTGATTAGATCGAAGCCGGACTGCCCGAACACTATTAGAATTAATTCTTTTGTCACTGATTCTTATTATGATCAATAATACAGGCTTGAAGCGAACGGGTAAAAGCTGCAGATTAAGATGGTTAAACTATTTGCGCCCTGATGTCAAACGTGGAAATATCACCCTCCAAGAACAGCTCTTGATTCTTGAGCTTCATTCTCGCTGGGGAAATAGGTACCTTTTTTTTTTTTTTTTTGGATTATGATCATGATCAGCTTTAATCTTATAACGAATCGAATATAAATCTTAATTTGTTTATGTTTTGAAACATTATAGGTGGTCCAAAATAGCACAGTATTTGCCTGGAAGAACAGACAATGAGATCAAGAACTACTGGAGAACAAGGGTCCAAAAGCAGGCCAAGCAGCTCAAATGTGACGTCAATAGCAAACAATTCAGAGACGCCATGCGTTACGTATGGATGCCCAGATTGATAGAGAGAATCCGGGCCATGGCCACCTCCAAATCCCAGTATTTGGATGGACCCACCAACACATATCGTCCTGATCTCCCCCTCAACAATCAGACAGGGCTCATTCCAAATCAAAGCCATGCACCCATGTCATCCGGCCCGGCTGAGCCCTACTTGAGGCCCGCAATATCTAGTACTTCTTCGGATTCATCGGAGGCCCAAGTTTCCTCGGATCTAACCGATTGTTACGATTTACCATGTGGTAATTACATCGAGATTTCTCAAAACGAGTCAGGAGGTTTGATCCAGCAGGGCTTGGATATCCAAACATGTAATGATGATCAGCATAGCAATGGATGGTTTGGTGGTGGGGTCGACACATTGGATAGTTTGTGGGATGATGAAGAGAGTATGTGGTTTTTGCTACAACAGCTTGGTGATGTTAATGAGGTCTAAATAATAGAATTTCCTTACGTGACGTATTAAGGCATTCAAAGCATTATGTTATTCCATTAGAGATAAGAGTAGTAGCTAGCTAGCATTAATGCTAACGTACGTTGCTAATGTGACAACTTTTGTGTACAAATAAACACGTGATATAGATATGTATATATATTATATAGAAAAACTCAATTTGTCAAAAACATTTTCATTATTTTTTCAACATCTCTTAAATTTCTTCACGTAATATTAAATAATTAATTTATAAATAAAGTACCTCAGATAAAAAGATGATATTTAATTTAATAAATGATGAATAACATTATTATATAATATAAATAAATGATCGATGTTTAAAATCACAATCCCGCCGTAACTTTTCCTTTGATTTGTAGCAAAAGTACCATCTATTTTTGATCGAGAAATGAGTTTTTACTTCTTTAGTGCCGATCCCATTATCATTCCGCATGGCGCATGGTGGGACGTTGGCCTTTCTTGTACGTAAGTACTCGCATCCCTTTCATGTATATGATCTTTATTGGAGAATGGGACTATATATATATATATATATATATATAATGGACAATTGGGGATGACGATTATAAATACTGGGTATTAGTATTGAATTGGTTTAAATTTTGATTAATATATAATTTTTTATTTTTAATAATTTGAAATTTATATTAAATTAGTCATCACATTCTCTATAATAATAAAATATTTTTATTTTTTAATTATTTTTTTTTAAGACGCAAAAGAGAGAGAGGTAAGCTTTTTGAGCCACGGTGCCGTGCTAGAGAAAAGAAAGTGAAAAGGGAAGAAAAACAGAAAGAAGAGAAAAAAAAAACTAGAAGAAGAGAAAAAAAAGGAAAAGACGTAGGAGAGGGAAGAAGAAGAAAAAAAAAATACTAGAAGAAGACAAAGTAAGAAGAGACACGGAAAAAAAAAAAAGGGAAGAAGAAGAGTAAAAAGAGACGCGAGAAAGAAAAGAAGAAGAATAAGAGCTGTGGGAGATAAGAGAGAGTGAGCTGAAATATAATAAGCAATGAGATTTAGAGTTGTTACATGACTTTTTATCTTTGGAAAGAAATATAAAATTACTGTAGCTAATAGTTGAGATGAAATGGGTTTAACTAATTCTTGATAAAATTAGTCAAATTTAAATATGAAAAGTCATTTGAATGCCAAAGGGGATGCAATAATTTCCACATTTAATAGGGGATAAATATTAAAAGATTAATGTGAGCAAGCGACCTGCTTTTTGGGTCAATATTAATCATGTAGCCTATAGAAGGGGGTAGAGTGTTATATATATATATATATATATATATATATATATATATATATAACGTGTGTAATTAATAATATGTATATATTATATGCTTTGGGCACTGACAATAATCGTTGAGATTGTGAAAAAGGAATCGAACCATGTGGAAGATAGACTTCTTGTGTTATTCTTCTATAAGTATAGACGTGTGTGTATTGTCGAGTCTCCATTAGACTTAATAAATTAAGTTCTCCACAAGACTTCCGGACAGTGAGTCTATGGGCGGCAATTGGCATCTACCCTCGTCTTTAAGTTAAGACTATGGTACTTTAACATGGGAAATCTAATTCCCTATATAAGAATTTTAATGTCCTTCTAAGTCTTTTCTTTTTTTAATTCATATTTTAAAAAAAAAAATCACATTTTTTATGGGTCCACCTTTTTTTTTTTTTTTAATAAAATATTTGCGTAAGACTTGTACATTTAGAACTTATCTCTAGCATTATGGGTGATGCTACACCCACGTAGGATTTTAATCTTTTATTTTTTTTTACTTTTTTTCAATCATTTTTTTAAAACACTTTAAATGTTTTAAAACAATACAATAAAATCATAAATTCATTTAAAAACATTTTATTAATCATTAAACAAAAAAAAAATGAAATTCCATAGAAGATTTCTATAAAAATCTTATGTGAAAATAGTATTTTCCCTAGCATTATTCCGTATTCCAATGCTCACAAGATAAGGAAAAGAGAATTGGACATATCTTGTTAGAAAGTATCTTAGGAAAAAAAAAAAAGGATGAAAATTTGACTAACTATGATATTAAACTACTTTTTAATTAGATATTTAATGTACCATGATTCTAAGTTGTAACAATTTATACGACACTCGACGGGTTCCCTAAATGAAGCACTAGCTGCCGCAATCCTTGAAACAACTCTTTTGATCATTAATTAGTCTCATCTAAGCAACAGCTAGCTTGCCTGCCGTACGTACTCCACAAATTAATTATTTCGGCAGTCAATGAAATCAGGATCATATAATAAAATATATGGGATGGGGACTCTCTCTAGAAAAACTCTCTCTCTCTCTCTAAATTCTCACAAACTCCCTATATGAGCGGCCCCCGCCCCCTCTCTTTTATCCATTTTTTTTTTTTTTTTTTGTATAGTGTTTGTTTTGTATTTTTCAAATTAAATAAGAGAGGATCGTGGTTGAAGTATTTTCGGCCGTCGTCATTCAACACAAACCCCATCGGAATGCTACCTAGCCTTCGATCTTCAAGACCACCGAACGCGACATCAATTAAAGTGGAGTGTAGCCCGCATGCTTGGGAGGAAGTTTCGGATCTCGTTGGCGCGTTGCCCTCACGTGCCATCGAGGAGCCTTTTGTAGGCACCACGCTTGGCTTCTCTGGGATCTCTGTCTCAAAGACTTCCAAGATCGACTGTCGGGTTTCCTCCCAGAGTGGCAGTGTCTTGCACGCGCCACTGCTGATGCTTTGTCTACTATTCATCCGTTTCGTTCAGTGTTTTTGTTTTTCTATTTTTTATTGTTCTGTTTCTTCATTTTAACCAGAGTGAGATGTTGAGCCATTGGATTGGATGCAATCTAGGGCAAGAGCAGTTCGAGAGTGGCGGGTGATGCTGCGGCCTGTGGTCGTACGGTCAATGCTTGTGAGTAGGTACCACCTACGTAGTGAAGGTTGTGTTGTCTGTACGTGAGTTGGGTGCTCGTGCCGTCTGGGCTCAAGATGCTGATGTTTGCAGTGGACGTGAAGTCCGAGTTCAAGCTGGTGCTTGTGGTTCTGTAGTTGTTAATGTGTTTTATTTGTAGGTTTTTGTTACTTTAGTTATTAATAAAATATAACAAAAAATCTACACAACCTCCTACTATTCACACAACCTCCACACACCACATTTTTTTTAATTTTTATTATTTTTTCTTTTATCAAATATTTAATATATAAATAATAAATAATAAAATTAAATTAGTTTAAAAAGAATAAATTCAAAAAAAAAATTTAAAATATTAGAAAATTTTAAAATTTTAAAATAAGGTGGTGTATGGAGGATGGGAGGTTGTATAGCATTCCTCAAAATATAAATATGTTATTGGATTTGGTGTCTATAGCAGTGTCCCGTATTCTTCCTCCCTGGGAGGATGAATGGGGTCTTTAAGTTTTGTTTTACAAAGCGTTTTCTCTGTTAGAAGAGGATTTTTTAAGAAGTTAAAATAATATCCGCCACAAAAGAATTTGTGTGTAGGAAAGTCTCAGAGCTAATGCGTAGTTTGGCTTATATTGATAAGTAATAGTTATAACTTCAATTCATTAATAAAGTGAGTCTATTTTCATTAAAAAAGGAAAAATGATCATACAATACATCAAATATTTGATCATACGGCAACTAATTAATTATGAAACAAATTGGATTTATTCTATTTTCAAACCCATTGCATAACACTTACATCATCATGAGTCCATAAAAAAAAAATACATCATCATGAGCACGTACGTACGTACGTGCTGTATTTTTCAAAAAAATAATGATATTGTTAGTGGTTGTAGTTTATAATTAGTAAGCTTGTGCTTTGCTTGTAAAAAATATTAATGATGATGATGATGAGGTCTAGTAGTACTGTACGTACGGCTTCGGATTGAAAGAATCAAGTGTGAAAATGGTTGCAAAGAGAAGGGGAAAAGAGAGGCACATGGCAGAGAGGAAATGGAGGAGGTATTGAAATTTAACGCTTGAGATTGAAAAAAACTTCGTTGAATATGGAGAACAGGTTGGAAATGGTTGGCAGCCAGAAGAGTTGGGACTTTGACTCTTTTGGAATTGCGACCCTTCTACCTATTCTATTCTATTGCATTGCAAGGCAAGGCAAGGCAAGGCAAGTAGTCTTGGGATTACCATTAAAAAAAATGTCAATCTGCAGCAGCTGAGACTAATAATTAGTTGAGTTATATGATTATAAGGAAGGAATTTCGTAGCTAGATGTGATTGCAGTAGTCATATTTTCATAAATACAAAGTTTCTGTGGGAAAAGACTCTTTTGGAGTATAAAATAAGTGCACACGAGGCTTGAAGAAAATGAGGATAATCATTTGACAAAAGGTTAAAGCATCTTTTCTTTTTTTTCTTTGTACTGTTTTAAGTCTGGAAATACTGTAACTTGCATCCTTTGCCGTATCAAATCAATTCAAATATATAATGATTTATATATATATATATATATATATATAATCGGTTTGAAAAATCTACATTGATTTTGTTTAATGATTGCTTAGTTTCAAGGATCAATGGATTTCATTTTAAGAAATATTTTATCGGATTTTAAAATAAAATTATAAATTTTATGCGGCTTAATATAGTACGTTGAATTATAAAATAACATTTTTTTTATACATAAATTATATCTGACGTTTCACAATAATTCACTTCAATTTGTAAACTTATTTTTATAAAATCTTTTGATAAATCTACACTTTTTTTTAAATTTTTTACCATGATTGAACCAACCCCCATTTGGTTAGACATGGTAGAGTTCGGCTGAGCCTAAGCCTGGTGGTGCTAGCCAGCAAACCCCGCCCATTAATGTCTTGTGGTCCAAATGCATTATTTATACGTATGATATTCATCTCCGGCCCATAGCCTGATTTTTGTCTAATTATATATATGGGCCTGACAGGCTCAAAACCTAGCGTTTGAAAAGGCCTTACCCGAACAGTACAACAATTAATAGGATCATGACTCCCTAGCCTGCCCTATTTCTATTCATGTACTAAGCCTGTTCATCCGGGCAGGATTTTTTCCGGCCCAGTCTGGAACCTGTTTATCTGGGTTCCGGATACATGTTTTGGCCCAGAACAAATTTGGACTGATACCCACATAGAAAAATCTGAGTACACCTGGTACACAATTTTTTTTTTTGTTTGAATGTTTTGATGTTTCTTTCTTTTTCGTTCCTAAAATGTATATTATGTCCAATGAATTATCCATTTTATTTTTATTCTTTTTACTCTCTTCTCCATGTGGCTTTTTATTGGTGGTCAAGGAACATGTAGGCTTTGATATAAAAAATTAAATAAATAGAATTTGAATGCTGTATCAACATTTTTTTCATTAAAAATATTCATGTAGGTTTTGATTTAAAAAAAAAAATTAAACATATGCAACCCGGAACCTGGGTTTTTTGGGATTTTAAAAGTCAGTTTCAATTTGGGTTCCGGCCCGAGTTCGACCCAAGCTAACCCGGTCTGGTTTTTGACTTAGTTTTTAAACCCAGGTTTCGGTCCAGGTATACTCGGGTTCCCAGGCCGAAACCCGGATGAACAGTACTAGCATGTACAGATCACTGCCTTATTATTATTAGGGGTGGGGGGCTTTTGAATCCAAGTTTTCCATTTGGAGAACCGGGTCATATGTCATCAAGTTATCAGGCTCTTAGTCGCTACCTTATTATTTAAATGTTGAGATTTGATTTGTAGGATTCATATTTTAAAATTTATCTTTCAAATCAAATTATATCATGTAAGCACTTTACTAATGTTACACACCGATTTGAGAATAGAAATTTTCTTTTCAAGTGAAATGACTGGATATTGTTTCTCTCCAAGCAGTAATTATATATCAATAACGTCCATGACATGCAAAATCGTTGATCATTTAGCTTAAAAGATAGACAGGAAATTCAATAGGATCAATATGATCTTCAACTAATTCAAACGAGACCTAGATATATCATGTACAACAAAAAATAATTTTTTTTCTCCTCCTAGCTATAGCTAGCTATAGCTATTTCTCATGTGTCCTATATATATGATCAATGCATATTGCATGGTACATTAATTAATAATATTGTGTATCAATTGATCAATGAGTTAATTATTTCATCATGGTGAGTACAAATCTTGAAGAGGTCAAGACGGGTATCTCCCAATCGGAGAGAGTATGCAGCTTTCTTGTATTCCTCCCAAGTGAAGGGCTTATAGAGATTTGGTTTCTGTGGTGACACCAACTCTGATAGAGGAGAGATCCATGCATTGAGTGGTGGAGCCCCAAAATACATCATTGACATTCTTGGCTTCATCGAGTTGTTTGACAATGCTCTATGTCTCACGCTCACAAGCCTCCCATTTGTCAAAGCCTAATTCATTCATGCCAACATATATAAAAACTAGTTAACTTACAATCAACAAGATCTTTTTATTTTTTTTCCCAAACTTAGAGACCTATCAAGACGTTTTAAAACTTCTATCAATCTTAATTAAAAAGTTGGAGATAGATAGACATATAAAGTAGATCTTGCATGATGTATAAGTTATTGTTGCGCGTGTGAATTTTTTTACAATACTTGATGCTCTAAGGATCATGTCACTTCATATGCCTATTTTTTTTTTCTATTGAAAGTTAATTTTTAAGTTTAGACAAGAATTTAAAATAATCTTTTTCAATTTATTTAGTACTTTTATTTAACATAAAACTACTTTGACCTATGTTTTAATCATGTTCTAAGTAAAAAATAATAATCTACTACTCAAAGTCGTCCATAAATTAGTTCCTACCAATTTCTATATGATTAAAGGTCACTCAATTAGCTAACTTCTTAAACAACTTACTTTTACTATTATATGGATTATTTAAAACAAGTGTTTGCAAAAGAAAGAAAAAACCAAATATATTATATGGATGCACTTGACTATATATATATAATCCATATATAGGTACAAATTATATCATGTATATTAATATATATAGTACCAACCTGTAAGGCATCTCCAACGAACACAAAGAATTCATTGGGGTCAGGAGGGACTGGGATCCACAATCCATCTTGCAGAGCTATTTGGAGGCCCCCCACATCATTGGATCGCAGGATGGTCAAGATCTGAGGGTCAGAATGTTCCCCAAATCCGATCCGATTGCTTTTGCACTGATGAAGTTTGGGAGATGGGTCCCAATCATCGATGTCGTTCACACCAGGATAGTGATTGATCCTGAGCAGTGAGTCACTTTGGACGTCTCTGATGAGCCTACTGAAGACGCACTTGTCCTGGACCCACAGCCCCTCAGCCACTAGATCAAGAATCTCACACGCTATGTCTTTGACTGCTCCCACGTAATTATTCACAGCACAACTGCAGATATCAAAGCCAGGAGTATTAAATGCAGGACTAGAAAAAAAATGTCATCTCATAATGATTACCTATGAAACTCTTGTTTTGGTAAAAAGAGTCACATGAGTTGCTTCAACCGATCTAGCTCAAATTATTCAGATTGGACCACGTGGATTGTTCAACTGATCGATCATGGTCTGTTCCTTGATTTGATCGTATATATTATAGTACTTTTTGGTTTCATTCTGACTTTAATTTGTTTTTGGAAAGTTTAAAATGGGTCCAATTCAAGCACTGCGAATGATCTCAAGATTCTGCATGTCGTCTTTCCCTTTTCAACTTAGTGCAGACTTGGGCCAGGACAAGATCATTCTAGGAGTTCTTGCTTATTAGAATAAGATCAATGAGACATAAATTAAGCATCGAGGGATCGCAGGCTGATAATTTGTCCTAACAAGATAGGTTAGCCCCTACTACTAATTGAAATGCATGCATTTTACAAATGGTGGCTGGCATTTGAGACCAAATAGTTAGATCAGAAGGCCATATTGCATCCTGGGATCTGTTGGGGTTACAAGTTAATTTGCAATATGTCAACGGCCAGCTGATCTGTTGGGATCCCAACAGCTTTTTGGCAAATTGGTATATATATATATATATATATATATATATATATATATATATATCATGCATGCATGGCTCTATCATGAAGAACGGTAGGCCCCAGATAAGTGAAAAGAAAAGTCTACGTCCTATAATTCTATATATGCTCAAAGCCTTTTGATCTCGATTCCCAAGTACTCCAACTACTTTTAAGTGTCTACCTAATACCAAACCTTTGGAATCAAAACATCGATACAAATCATGACAGGCCGATGGCATACCATTAATTGCTGAATTTAACAGGAAGATGCAATATTAAATCAACTCATGTAAGTTATATAATTGCATGTTTAATTAATCCCAATTTGGTTTTCTTGTATGGGAAAGATGTTCTTTTCTAGGACACCAAGCAATACTTAAAAGATCTTCACCACCATTTCGTCTGCAGATTAAATTAATTGTCAAAAACCTTTCGTTACAGGCCATGTGGCATGTACTCAAGGTTCCTTTATATTTTACATGTTCCAGCTACCGCCATTATTTATATATTGATCATTGAGCGATTTAAAGAAAATGAATCAAACACGCCACAGTCTTAGCAGGAAACGGGCGAGCCTGCTGGACACAGATGAAACAGAAAACAGAAACCTTGTTCTCTTGCTGGCCTCTTCCATATCGCCTTATATTTTCACAATCACCATTGATGGTGTAGTGAATAGGTAACGTAAATCATGTTAAACTTAAATAATAACAGCACAAAAGAGTTAAGAAAGGAGAAGAAGAAGAAGGATGAATGAATTATAGGTATAAATTACCAGAACTTTGTTGGGTCATTGGAGATAGCTGTGGATCTTTCGGAAATGGAGAGAGGACAGGTGTGAAGGAGAAGGTATTCCAGCTCACCCATATCACCATTGCGGCCAATGTTTTTGCACCCATAACCAAAGGGACTAGCTGGCGCAGCTCGTTGCTTCTCAGTGATGGTTTTGGCAAAAAAACCAGCCCCTTCCTCTTCCAACTTTGCAATTATCTCCTTCGAAACACCATGGTTAATCAATTTGAAGAAACCGAATTCTTCGCAAGCTTTCACGAGTTGCTCCGACAACGTTGACCTATTCAGAGAAAGATCAATGGTCGGTATCCCTATTGCCTTTGTTTTCTTGGTTCTTGTTGGGGTCGGAGAAGGCACCACCATATTTTGTTTCTGCAGGCTGATATGGGATTGTAAAGAAAGAAAGCGGCAAGACTAGTACTACTAAGAATTTGAGTTTGAACTTGGGGAAGTATGGTGATCATGTTCGAGACTTCGAGGTGGTGCTCTTATATATAATAAAATGTATACATATAGAGAGAGAGAGAGAGAGAGAGAGAGAGAGAGAGAGAGATGGGTCTACTACAATATTATAATTCTTTCTAGTGCTCTTAGATATATAATAAATAATATTTTATAAGAAAAAGTATCGTGATTTTAGGAGACTTAAGACTTTGTATGCATAGTATACACGCATGATGGTCCAGGCCAGGAAAGAATATTTTATTTTCTCTTTCTCAGCTAATATTGCAATAATTTTATAGCCTTGCAATTATACAAAGTAAAACAAGGGAAGCCTTTTGACAGATAAAATAGTGCGTGTGAGGTGGACTTATAATGCTACAAAGTAAAAAAGGGTTGCATTTTGGTAGGGCAAAAGGGCTCGAGGGTTGACCTGGTTGCGGCTGTTTGTCCCCTCCCACCGCCACCGGACCCTTGATTGAATTTCAAAACCGTGTAGGCTTAAACCTTCTTAAAGCGCTAGCTGCGTTTAATTTGTTTCGCCGAGTTCAGATTAGGCGTGTTGACCCTTTCCAATTTTTGACTCGCTGCAGTAGTACGGTGCGTGCATGCATCAAATTATATATATCTTGAATTCCTTTGTGGTTAAACGACATTGATATTGATGTTGTACTTCTAGGTTCTCTGTACGTATCTTACACTCTTAGCTTTTACGTCTCATTTTGTGACTTTCAATAGAAAATTTTATATATATATATGCACGTACAAGTTGGACTAATTTGTTTCTTGGGTTACCTTAATTAATTATTTTTAAGCAAAATTTGCATGCATGCACAGTTTTTATGGACCCGATCGATCGAAAGCGATTGATTACACTATTATATTAATTAATATCGTAGAAGTCTTGATCAGAGAGAAAGTTTGATTTAGCAAGAAAAACCTTAATCAATCTGGCCGTGTTAATGTTAGCTACTAACTAATCAATTAATTATAATAGACGTGATTAATACATCTTATTATATATTGTCCAACAGCTTTAGGAGGAGATTCTCTGGTCATATTAATGTTGGGTTAGGCGTGTATTGGTAGTAGTGATGATTTGAATTTAATCAAACTTTATTAAATTAATTAATTACCTAATTAATTGTTTTATCGAGTCTAGCATGTGTGCGCTTAATTAATATCTACGGTAAATTAATCTTTTGATTCTTCTAATAATTAGTAATTTATCTTTAATTAGCAACATATTATATGAAGGAGTGAACTTTTATATAAAGTTGATGATCTATCTGTCAGCTCATCATGACGTTTTAAACGATTTTATATGGTAGTGAAGCTGGTATGATCGATCTCCTTGCTTTTTGCATTTCATACACAAGTAAAAGCAATACTATATTGATCTAGTCCAGCTTGTAGAGGAACTTTTTTCTGTTTTACTTTTTTTCCTCACTTCTGTTTATAGGGAAAAACATCAGAATGAGATCAGTAGCCAGGATACAAAATTTTAATGAGTATATCTACAAATTAATTTTAACGTACTTCGCGATCAATCTCTTTTGTATATATTGGTTTCTCATTGACTTAATTAATTGGCTGGTCTTCTTTAATTAATATATGCTATTAAGCCATTGAAGCATTAACTTCTTTAAATCGAGAAACCAAGTACTCCAAGAAATTAATGGTATATACACATGAGGTACAGATCATAGAATGATGGAATTAATATCTTAATATTATAATTGCTTCTCTAATTTTCTACTTTATAAGTATATATGTCTTCATGATCAAGTACCATGAGTAGTAATTGTGGTTCATGTTCTTCTATTTTTCTTTATTGAGCTAGCATTTCTTTCTCAGCTTTAATTCTATAAGGTAGTTAATATATATATATATATATATATATATATCACTATAAGAAAATTAGTATTTATATACGACGAGAATAGACTTATTTTAACAGAAAATAACTGGCAGCAAATAAATAATTTTCTTGTAATATATGATTAGGAAAGGTCTGCTAATGCAGAGGATGCATTCATGCACTATATATACTCTTCCAATATTAATCTTTTAATTTGGTCGAACTTATTAATTTGAAGAGTACTCATCACTTATATATATAGAAAAATTATAGACATAAGTTTTACACCCTGCACACCTATTTAAAAATATATCATTTTACCTTTTTACCCACGTAATGAAAATGATTCCAGACATGTTTGTAAGTAAAATATGATAAAAATGTAAAATGACATGTTTTTAAGTGGGTGTGCAAGGTGTTAGGCTTATGAGTAGCACTGCTCATATATATAGAGTATATTAAAGGTAATGCTTAGTACTGTTGATTCCTGGCCTATAAATTGAGGGTTCTTTATCCCTAAATTATTAAGCATTCATGACCCTTAAATTCATGCTGAAGGCCGGCTTGGAACATATATACTGCTAACCCCAACAGCATTGGAGAACGGACAAAGCAATAAGGAATGGAAAATTCATATGAACCAAGACTTTTGCTTTCTCATAAATATATAAATAAAGACAAGATCATTAGGAGGTGGATTCTCATTTCTTCCTTGCCTTCCAGGTGGCACCCTTTGGAGCCCTAATCGTCATTACTGTGGGTACTGGCCGAAAATCATATGAATTTTTCAGAAAAATTCAAGTCTTCAGAGGTATATAATATATATATATATATAAGCATATATAATTGCCAATATAAACATATATAAATTAGGTTCAACAATAGAAGCTAGCTATATTATAAGTTATAACCCCACTTGTGGCACTCAGGTGGGACAGTACTCCAATTTGGATTTTTAAAAAAATATGCAAATCGCATGCATTATTGATATACACTCGTACTTAATAAAAAAAGAACAAACATGAAAAGATACCTATATAGCTACCTAATTTAGGATCATAAGGTCACTACAAGAAAACTATTTAATTATATATATATATATATAACTATAAGCAAAATGGGTTTTTGTAACCAATTTATTACAACCAAAATATTATTTACAACCAATTTTAGTTACAAATAATCATTTTGCTAGAATTAACTTATTGTAAATAAGCAATTTTCTTGTAGTTATATGTGACATGACTAGTTATTTCTAATAAAAATGAATATTTTCTGTCAAAATGAGTATGTTTTTATTGTAAATAGTCGTTATCATCGTAAATAATCTATCACAAACGAATATATTTGTTCCTGCATGCAGTAAGTTAATTAGAACACAAAAAATTACAGTACTCATGAGTCATGTACATCAACCTGCAGCCTGCAGGGTCCAAGTCCCAGCATCGAGCTGATCATATGCTTAATTAAGAGAAAAACTAAAATCGATTCCTAAACAAAGTAGCAGAGCAAAACAGCAGCCAAAGACAAAGTTTTTGTTTTTGTTTTTTTTTTTTTCGAGCAAGACAACAAGCTTTTCACGTACGTCTTCTTTACATGCATCTTGAAATTAAGTGGAAGGCATATATACATAAAATACACAGCAGCCACATTAAATATACCAGACCCACGTGCACACTGCTATATTTCACATGTCTCCTCTGTTTTTTCTTAATGGATATTATATATATAGCATGAAAGTTAATACAAAGAATGTTTGCGCAATCAAAGGGAAACCGACCGGGATCTTAATTTTTGAACCATCTGCGAATTAAAATGATATTTTTCGTTGAAGTTTTAATTATGTTAACCGCGCGCGCGCTCCTATTTTAATGCTTGCCAGAGTGCGTGCATGCATATATGGATGCATGTGGTAGACCTGTATCATGGCTAGCCACTGATCTCCCATTAATTGATAAGTACTGTGAATTTCTGAGTAATATTAACCTAGATGATCTCCTCGATAGGTTACAGCTTTGATTCTAGTCACATTATTATTATATATAAACATATATATATATATATATATAATTACATCATTCACAGCCGCTATAATAATTATGTAACAGTAATGGCCGGCCGGGGATCGACATGATCAATATTTATAGTACTGCAACAGTGTTCTAATTATAATCAATGACATTAACCGACATGGAAATATGCATGAGTAAAGCTAAAACAACGGTAGGATTTATATATATCATTTATATATAGTGCAGCTAATTCCCCGTGATGTACAAGATAAAAAATTTTATTATTATTATTATTATTATTTTAAAAAGAGGTCAGGACGGTACTTCAATTTTATAAAAAAACCTTCATTAATAACAGAAAAAAATCGTGATTATAAACCGGACACTTAGATTTACAAGAAAAATAATGAAAAACCATCTCAAGCATCATAAAAACCAAACTATAAACAAACGTATACAAAAAAACTAAACAATTAAACCAAAACCAACCTAGACATTAAGTGCTAATTCCCCATGACAAGGTAAAGGATTAGCATTTGAACAATTCTAAATAAAAATAAATAAATAAATTGACAAGGATTAAAAATATTTCTTATATTTTCTGATATTAATCATGTAAGTTATATATATATATATGCTGGCCATGCAGGCCAGGTTTTGGGAGTGGGTTGGATGCAGTAGTACTACGGTTGTTTTGGAATGATAGCAAGATCAGCATGATAATGACAGTACGTACTAGTGATGAGGATGTGATCATGATTAATTATATAGAATACATGAGAATATATATATATATATATATATATATATATAATAATGCAATTAATTGATCTACAGCTGTTTAATTGTGCACAAGCTAGCTAGCTAGCTTCGCTTTCCGATCACTTTCCCCCTCCTGATCATCATGATCTCTTCCCCTCAGCTTCTTTCTTTTTGTTCTTTCTTTCTCTTTGTTTTTTTTCTCTTGTTTTGCGGGATATTGGAAACTATATAGAGCTATCATTTCATCGTCCGTCCATTCATTGCCAGCTAATATTTACATCATAACCATGCCCCCAGCCCAATCTCAGTGCCACGTGGAGCTCATATAATTATATAAAAAAATAATACTAGATATAGTATTAAGATATTTCTCTTCAAAATATAGCAGAGTCCACCGTTAAAAATTAAATTTTTTTAAGTAATTTTATATTTATTTACTTTAATTTTTCAGATGGCCGGAATACGTAGAAATTTCAGATTTATATATATATTACACATATATAATTATCAGAGACGTACTCATTTAATTAGCTAGATTATAAGATATGGTATATCCACAACGGCATCATCGATCTGATGCGTTTTATTAGAAAAAATTTTCTTCTTCATTACTATTTATATTAATGGCTTTGATAATAAGTACTGCATGGAGTATCTCCTTCAAATGTTACATTTGCAAATCCTAGTTCATAACATATTTCCATAGCCCTCCACATAGCATTATATTGAGTAAGAGCAGGTTGGATTATATATCTTTTGTGTGCACAAAGGAATACCAAAATCTCTCCTTCAGAGTCTCTGTTGATGACACCTGTCCCTGTTTTCTTGCTTTTAGTATCAATTTCTACGTCCCATGGGCCTTGACTGTATTTCTTTTGGATTCTTTTTCCATCTGTGCATATCCCTTACTGGTATGTAGGGGTATAATCGATTCGGTCCGGTCTGATTTTAGATAAAATTTAAGATCGAATCGGTATGTATTGATTTTATATTTTTTAAAACCGATTACGTACCAGTTACCCTCTTAAACCGGTACTTCTGGTTTTATCGGTTTCCGATCCGATTTTTCAATTTTTTTAAAATGTAAATTTCACAATTTGTCATTAAAAATTTGTTTATAAAAAAAAAATTTAAAAAAATTTCTTTATACTTTTATTAATATATTAGCCTATATAATAGTATTAATATTAGACTATTGATCTAGTTATAAGTTATATATTAGTATTAGTTATAAACTTTTAGTGATTTAGTATTAACATTTTATGTAATAATTTATAAATTATAATAAGAAATTATTTTATATAATTATATATATAATTATATATATTATATATATAAATTTCACATAAAAATTTATAATTATACATTATATATAAAACTTATATATATTAATATTTAATATATATAAAATATTTTGTATAAAAATTATATATAAAAATATTATTTTTTATTTTTTTTAATCAACCGGTCCGGTCCAAAAAATCCCGGAACCGGCCGGTTTTTACATTTTAAAAACCGGTTCCGTACCGGACCGGTTCAAAACCGATAAAACAGGTCCGATTCGATCCGGTCCGGACCGATTTTCCGGTTTAAGTTTACACCGCTACTGGCATATTTGTGTTTTGCTTTTCCTTGTGTAATATCTATAATTGATTATGTTGAGGGAAAAATGTGTTCAATTGGTATATTCTTGTGAAAACCTATGTAAAGTTGAGTTGTAACAAGTGTTGATGCATTAGTACATGAAAAATATTGAAGTGTGCTCAACATGGCTCGACTGGCGCTTGACTGGCGCTCGAGCGGAACCTTCCAGAGAGGTTCGCTCGATGGGCGCTCGACATAGCGCTCGAGCGGAACCTTCCAGAGAGGTTCGCTCGATGGGCGCTCGACATAGCGCTCGAGCGGAACCAAGACAGAGTGGTTCGCTCGAGGTGAGCTTGACGTAACGCTCGAGCTGAACCCATCCAGAGTGGTTCGCTCGATGTGCGCTCGACTTGGCGCTCGAGCGGAACCAAGACAGAGTGGTTCGCTCGAGGTGAGCTTGACGTGGCGCTCGAGCAGAACTCATCCAGAGTGGTTCGCTCGATGTGCGCTCGACGTGGCGCTCGAGCGGAACCCATCCAGAGACATCCAGAGACGTCGCTCGACACCTCGCTCGAGCGGTTTCAGAAGATAACGTGCGCTCGACCTTTGCTCGACACCTCACTCGAGCCAATGTTCAAAGACAACCTAAAATTCATGCTTTGGGCGCCGTGACTTGCTGGGACTATAAATATAACAGATCATTTCTGTTGTGTGGTGTGGAAAAACAGAGCAAAACCTTAAGTGTTTCAAGAGCCAAAGAGAGAAACCTATTCCTCACCTTATGAATCTCTTTTGGACAAACACTAATCCACCACAACACTCTCAAAATCAAACCTCTTTCAAAGTCCATTGAAGTGGACGTTTTGTTGGCCGGAAGGTTTCCGGAGCTGCTGTTGATGCAGAGATCGAGAGGTTCTCGTGGAAAGATATAGAAGGTCGGAGTTCCGACACTACATGCGTGTAGAGATCGAGTGGGTCACTCGTGAAGTTGCAAGCCAAGTTTAGGAACTACAAAGGTTTTGTGAGTGTTTCTATATTGGTTGTAATGAACTTTTTCTATAGTGGATTTTAGGTGGTGCCTTACACCCGGAGTGGTTTTAGAATTTGAAGAAGTTCTTCAAATGAGTTTCCATTTCGTGACCAAAATCATTGTGTTAATTATTCTTGTTCATTGATTAACTGTTTATTTGTTTCTGTTTTTGAAAAGACCACAAAAATTGGAATACACCTATTCACCCCCCCTCTAGGTGTAGTGATTGGTAGAACCACTGCTTTTTCAATTGGTATCAGAGCGGGTTCACTCCGCTGGGATTAAATTCCTGAGTGTGATCCTGCTGTTGTGGTTATTATGGAGAAGTCTCAATCTCTCACATCGCCACCTTATTTTGATGGAAACAACTATGCTTATTGGAAAGTTCGAATGAGAGCTTTCCTAAAATCTGTGGATGAACGAGTATGGGTTTCTATAACAAAGGGATGGAGAGAACCAGTCACTATTATTGAAGGAGTTCAAACCCCCAAAAGTGTGGATAATTATTCTAGGGATGAAATTAATGAATGTGGTTGAAATAGCAAAGGCCTGAATGCGATTTTCATGGCCGTGTCCCAGGAGGAGTTCAAGTGAATCTCCATGTGTGAGAATTGCAAAGAAGCTTGGGACATTCTTGAGATCACCCATGAGGGCACCAAGGCTGTGAAGAATTCTAAACTTCAAATGCTGACCACAAGTTTTGAAGAACTGAGAATGAAGGATGATGAAACATTTGATGCTTTTTATGCCAAATTAAATGATGTCGTCAATTCTCGTTTTAATTTGGGGGACAGAATTCCTGAGAACAGAATTGTGAGAAAAGTTCTCAGATCACTCCCTGAGAGGTTTCGTCCTAAAGTTACTGCCATTGAGGAAAGTAAAGATCTGGACAGTATGAGAATTGAAGAATTGGTAGGCTCTCTGCAAACATATGAACACACTCTTCCTGTGGATAAGAAACACAAGTCCATAGCCCTCAATACCATTAGAGAGGAGTCAAATGAGTCATCCGATGAGTCAGCTATGAGTGACAGAGAAATAGCTTTTTATGCTAAGAAGTTCAGGAAAATGTTTGTGGCTAGAAACAATAAGAACCAGAGGCCAGAGAAGAAAAAGTTTGAGAGATATAATAGAGGCTCAAGTTCAGGGAACAAGGAGAGAAGCACTGAGAAGTACACTAAAGCTAATAAAGACAAGGTACAATCAAAGGTGCAGTGTCATGAATGCCATGGATTTGGACACATTCGTCTGGAATGTGCAAATTACAAAAAGGCAAAAGAAAGAGCTAAGATTGCATCTCTAAGTGAGAGTGAGTCAGAGTCGAGTGAATCATCAGATAACTCTACGCCAAAAGGAAATCTTAACTACATGGCATTCACTGCCTCTGTTAGCAGCAAAAGTCAATGTAGTGAATCAGTGTCTGATGATGGGAGCATATCTGGAAATGAATCTGGGTATGAAGATCAGTTGCAAGAAGTCTACGAGAAGCTGTATAAGGAATGTGTTAAATTGAGAAAACGCAACAAAGCGCACATTGAGGAGATAGACTTCAGCAAACGAGAAAATGAAGGGCTTCAAGGCAAATTAAATGAAGCCATTGGTCTAACTGATCAGCTGAAAATGAGGAATGTATCTCTAGAAGAGGAATTAAAAAATCAAGAAAGTGAGATGATTCTGTTGAAGGATAAACTGAAATCCGTGTCCACTGGGAAAGAAAAGCTGGATGAAATCCTGAGGTCAGGAAAGCCTCCTGGTGATAGGAGTGGACTAGGATATGATACAGAGAAATCTGATACAGCTACTACATCAAAAGTCTCCTATAAGAATGAGAAGAAAACTGTGTTTGTTCGTGAGTCTGTTGCAAAAGGGAATGCTAACCCATCTAACAAGGGTAAGAAATCCTCTCATGTAAAAATGGGTGTTCAGTCTCATGATAAATCAAGAGTTCGAAATACAAGCCCTGTGTGTCACCACTGTGGTAAGACTGGTCATGTTATAGGAGACTGTTTTAGATTGAAGAGATGCACCATGTATGATCATCATACACGCTCTCAAAGTAGAAGTGTGTACTCACCAAAAATGGATAGAAATCCCAGAACTGCTCCTAAATATGTCTCATCTTTCAGGGGACAAAGAGAACACAAAAAGAATTACGTGTGCCATAATTGTGGTAAGGCTGGTCACATTCGACCAAATTGTTATGAGCTTAGGAGGAATCCTATGAGAGATGGAAATAGTGAATCGAGAAGAGGACATTTAAATCTTTGGAGTCAAGTCAGGGCCCTAACTAGACAAAATGAGATGCTAAATGTCAAGATAGACCAACTTTCAACTAGCAAAAAGGACATCTTTCCCAAAGTTAGAAAAATGTGGGTCAGAACTGGAAAAATGCACACGTGCCATGTGGCACACATTGCTCTAAAGACCAGAGACACCTACATGTGGTATCTTGATAGCGGGTGTTCTCGCCACATGTCGGGTGATAAAAGTCTATTTAAAACAGTTGAGGAGTACAAGTGTGGAACAGTAACATTTGGAGATGGGGGAAAAGCTGATATAATAGGAAGGGGTGAAATTGAAATACCTGGACTACCCGTCTTGAGAGAAGTCCTATTTGTTGATGGATTAAAAGCAAATCTCCTAAGTATAAGCCAAATGTGTGACAATGGTGCAGAAGTCCGTTTTTCAAAAGATATGTGTATTGTTTCAGATAATAATGGAAATTGCATGATGCAGGGAACAAGGACATCTGATAATTGTTATGGCCTTGCCTCTAAACCTCAGTATAGTTGCAATAGTACTAAGAGTGAAACTACTGACCTCTGGCATCAAAGACTTGGACATGTGAATCACAAAAATCTGTCTAAGATTGCCAAGAAAGAGATGGTGATAGGATTGCCTGAGCTGGGTAAAGCAGAGACTCCTGTTTGTGGGTCATGTCAGTTGGGAAAACAAGTTAGAACAGCTCACAAGAACACAACGGCTATCCTGACCGAACGACCATTAGAGTTGCTGCACATTGATCTGATGGGACCCTCTAGAACTGAGAGCTTGGGGGGAAAGAGATACATACTGGTAATGGTAGATGATTTCACCAGATACTCCTGGGTAGAATTTCTGAGAGAAAAAGGTGAAGCTCCTAATGTGATTAGAACTTTGTGCAAGAAACTTCAGAATGAGCAAGGGAAAGCAATAGTCAGAATTAGGAGTGATCATGGAAGAGAGTTTGAAAACTCAAATCTTGAGAGTTTCTGTGATGAAGAAGGTATCAGTCAAGAATTTTCTGCCCCTATCACTCCGCAACAAAATGGAGTGGTCGAAAGAAAAAACAGAGTTATTCAAGAAATGGCACGGGTCATGATTCACAGCAAAAGTGTACCTACTCACTTCTGGGGAGAAGCTGTGAACACAGCATGTCATATTGTGAATAGAGTCTATCCACGACCAAACACTTCCAAAACACCATATGAGATGTGGAAAGGAAAGAAACCTAATGTGAAATACTTCCGGGTGTTTGGAAGTAAATGCTACATTTTGAGAGATAGGGAAAACTTAGCTAAGTTTGACCCTAAGAGTGATGAGGGAATTTTTCTTGGATATTCCAGAAACAGTCGTGCTTATAGGTGTTACAATCTACGCACCCAAACCGTCATGGAATCCATAAATGTGGTGGTGAATGATGCTCCTGGAGAGGAGTTAAACAAGGAAGAGCAAACCCACACACCGAGTGAAACTGGACAAGAAGATTTTGGTACACTGAATCAGAACTTAGAGACCTCTTCAAGTGAAAAAGTGAGTTACCAAAAGGAGCCCTCTTCAAGAGTAAAGTTAAATCATCCTCAGGATAACATCATAGGACACATAGATGAAGGAATGAGGCTGAGGAGGAAAGTGATAAATCAATTGGCTTACTCAAGCTACATCTCACAAATTGAACCAAAGAGAATCGAAGAAGCCTTAAATGATGAGAATTGGTTGAATGCTATGCATGAAGAAATAAACCAATTTGTGAGGAATAATGTGTGGTACTTGGTGCCAAGACCAGAGAATCACAATGTCGTGGGTACTAAGTGGATATTTAAGAATAAGTCGGATGAGAATGGTACAATAGTGAGAAATAAAGCAAGATTGGTTGCTCAAGGGTATGCACAAATGGAAGGAATAGACTTTGACGAGACCTTTGCACCAGTTGCTAGACTTGAATCTATCCGGATATTATTCAGCATTGCATGCCACATGTGTTTTAAACTGTATCAAATGGATGTCAAGAGTGCATTTCTGAATGGGATCCTCCAAGAAGAAGTGTACGTCGAACAACCGAAAGGTTTTAATGATCCAAAATACCCTAATCATGTCTATAGGTTGAAGAAAGCCTTATATGGTTTGAAACAAGCTCCTAGAGCTTGGTATGAGAGGCTTACTTCATATCTTGAAGATCACAATTTTCTGAGAGGAAATGTTGACAGAACACTGTTTATCAGAAAAGTTGGAGAAGACATAACAGTTGCTCAAATCTATGTGGATGACATTGTATTTGGATCATCGATTGACGCCTTGGCTCTTGAGTTTGCTGAAGAAATGAAAAATGAATTTGAAATGAGCATGGTGGGTGAACTAACCTTCTTCTTAGGACTCCAAGTGAAACAGTTAGATAATGGGTTGTTCATATCTCAATCCAAATATGCAAAGGAATTAATCAAAAAATTTGGATTAGATGGGAAAAGCCATGCCAGAACCCCCATGAGCACGAGTGTTAAGCTTAGTACTGATGGGTCAGGCAAGAATGTTGAGCAATCCTTGTATAGGAGCATAATTGGGAGTCTACTGTATCTCACTGCAAGTAGACCAGACATTGCTTTTAGTGTTGGGGTCTGTGCTAGATTTCAAGCCAATCCTAAGGAATCACATTTAGTAGCTGTCAAACGCATACTTCGCTATGTAAATGAGACAGTCAATTATGGGATCTGGTATTCTAGAGACTCTAATACTGAGCTTGCAGGCTATTCCGATGCTGACTGGGCAGGTAATGCAGATGATAGGAAAAGTACTTCTGGTGGGTGTTTCTATGTCGGCACAAACCTTGTTGCCTGGATGAGCAAGAAGCAAAACTCCATATCGCTATCCACGGCTGAGGCTGAATATATTGCTGCAGGCAGCTGTTGCACGCAATTGTTGTGGATGAAGCAAATGTTGTGTGACTATGGCATTACTCAAGGTATGATGAGCATTTATTGTGACAATACTAGTGCCATAAACATTTCAAAAAATCCTGTCCAACACTCTAGGACCAAGCACATTGACATTAGACATCATCTTATTCGAGAGCTGGTAGAAACACGTGTTGTGACTCTTGAGTACATTCCCACCGAACACCAACTAGCCGACCTTTTCACTAAACCTTTGGATGGGCTTCGGTTTGAATTACTTAGAAAGGCTGTTGGTATTTGTGCATTGACCTGAGGGTTGAAACATGCATAACATTCATTGCATGCTTTACATGCATTTTTTTTCTTTCTTTTATTTTTGTTATTTTGTGATTATTCATCGTCTTATTCCTTTTTGGGTAATACTGCCTTTACATGCACTCCATGGTTGTGATTTTTAGTTATTGGTGCTGTTAATTCTAAAAATCTAGGTGCATGTGTCTTTTGAGAATTGTATCATATATCTATGGCTTACAAAGGTTTGAAACATGAGTATCAGTTGTAATCTGTGACTAGCTTCACACACTTCACTCCACGCTTAGTCAATCGACGTTTCACCACCGTGAGTTCTTGGGGAGGCAATCAAAAGTGTTAGGAAACTCTACCTACACACAGAATTGACCACGGGCTAGACAACCTCATTATTGTTCCCTTGCACAAAGAAAAAGAAAAAGGGATGTTGTTGCATATTTAAAAAAAAAAAAAGGATAAAAGAAAAGGGTAAACAAGTATCCTGACATTGATACAGATAATCAAACAGAAGCATCTAGGTGCTAGCAGCATTGGGTTTGACTTTCTGCATCATGGAAGAGTTTCTCAAACACTTATGGTTTCTTGTACAGCCCAACCCCACTCACACCTTTTGGTTGAAATTTCTTGATTAAGCAAGGAATTTGTCAACACGGCTGTTTTGATTACTTGTGATACTTTGTTTTTATTACCTGCGTGTTTTATAAGGACATGATGCCTTTCTACATTTGATGTGTGTGAATGATTTAAAAATTAACCTCATTAATAGTTGGATCACACTGATTTTTTTTAAAAGGCAGAAAAGTAAAATTTTGTGGGAAGCCGCTCGAGCGAACTTAAAAGCCGCTCGAGCGAAAGTGCTTTAAAAAGCCCGCGCCCCTTTCTTTTTCCCCTGCCCCTTATTTCCCCTCTGCACTGTTTCCGCTCCCCACCCCGTGCGCGACCCTCTATCCTTCCCACCGTGTGTTTTCATTTGATTTCTCTCAAGAAATCCCATTCTAATCACGGTAAGTCTCTAATCTTTGATTCTCTTCAATCATTTTCGGTTTTTATCTTGAATTTCTTCATGCATTTTCCATATACATGCATTTCGGAATTTAGGGCTTTTGATTTGGGGATTCCGAAATGGAGCATTCTTGTTGGTTTGTTTGGTGTTTGAATGGACCTCTTGGTTGTCCATTCCTATTCTCTTTGTATTTAGGAGGTTCTTAGAACCCCCAAGGGGTTTTTCATTTGGTTTGTACTTGGATGCACTCCAAGTGCTCGGTAAAATGCATCAATGAAGTTTGATTTCTTATTTTCATCATGCATTGATACTACATTATCCCCATGGTCATGTTTGTCTATTCTAGTGTTGGGATAGTGTTTGGCATTGAGACTTGGGACCTCCATTGGGTTTAAAACCCTATCTTGGCTTGGTTGAGTTTGAAGTGCTCAAAAATGCAAAATGGGTTGTTATATTGTGTTAGTGGGCATGTGCATTGTGCATTATGCATTTTGACATAGTTTTAGCAACATTGCATAAGTTTGGCTTGGTTCACAATTAGGCATGTGCATTCATCAAGCATTGGGCATTTCACATTACCTTTAGCCTTGTCTAACGGTCGTTGATTTTGTCCAGCTTCAATCATGTCTCGAAGGGTTCGCTCACGCCAAAATCCTCCAGCCCCCGCTCAAGCACATTTTCGCAATCCTCGTGCAAGAGAACTCTACACTCAAAATTTTTCCACCCGTTCTCTTATTGTTGAGCGGGAAGTTCTCCTTGGTGAGCTTTCTGAGACTGTAATTCCTCGCATTTTTGAGTCTCGCCAGTGGCTCGCCTTGACCACTGGTCATCCCACTCCTTCTGTGGAGTTGGTTAAGGAGTTCTACTCCAATATTGATGCCATCGCTGATGATGGCTCTTTTGAAGTCAGTCTCCGGAACATTGTTTTCCGGGTGACTCCGGGCATGGTTGCGGACTTGCTACATGCCCCGCGAGTGGCAAACCCCACTTATCCATATACACGGACTTCTCCTCCAAGTCCGACTGTCATTGTTCAATGTTTAATCGGTCCTTTTTCGAGTTGGGATGGTAAGACACCCATTCTCACCTCTCGTTTTTCACCCGAGTTTCTCATTCTCAGTAGGATAGTCCTTACAAACCTTTATCCTACTGGTCATCAGAGTGATGTCGGTCCTGACCGCGCCACTCTTTTGTATGCATTGATAAATGATGTCTCCATTGATCTGGGGAGTCATCTGTGTCGGGTCATGCTTGAGGCGTTTAATTCCCCAAAATTACGGACTGGCTTGCCTCTCGCCTACCTCATTACTAGGTTAGCCCTCTCTCAGACTGTTATGCTTCGTCCTAATGAGCCTAGAGTTCCTCTTAAGGCTCCCATTGGGCGTAGGACCATGCAGTTGAGTCGTGCTCACATTACCCCTCACCCACTGGATGTTGAGCATCCTCCTGCATCTTCCTCTCAGCCATCCACATCTCAGCCTTCCACTTCTCAGCCATCTAGTTCACAGCCTCAGGGCCCGGCAGCGGGATCAGTCGATCCCAGCCTTCAGCAGGTTCTTGAGTACCTTGCCCGGCTTGAAGCTCGGTTTGAAGCCCGATTTGATCATCTTGATGCCAAAGTTGACAGCTTTCAGCAGCTTGTGACTAAACGCTTCGACGATATTGAGGAGCGGCTTGATGAAGAAGATGGCAGTCAATCTGGTGGGGACAGTTGACACCCTTGGAGTTTGTGACAAAAAGGGGGAGTATAGATCAAGGGGGAGTATACATTAAGGGGGAGTAGTATAGAGATTTAGGGGGAGTAGCAAGAAAGCTGTTGGGGCAGCTTTGTTTTGTTTTGTGGAGGAGCAGCTATTTTTATTTGTATCACATGCTGCTCATGCTACTATTGTTTGTCTAAATTGAAAAACAATGTATGTTTTAATTCTTAATGAAAAGTCTTTTCTGAGAACTGTGCTACAAGTGTTTATGCTTATGAGATTATTTCTTGCATATTGTTATTGGTACGTTTAACCGTTTGTTAAGTTTGCAGAAATATCTCAATGTGCTCAAGACTTTTTGCCTAAATAATGGGAATCCTGATTTGGGTGTGTTAGGATTAAGTCCTATGTATAGGTTAGAGGTTTTGTCACAGAAATGCCAAAGGGGGAGATTGTTGAGGGAAAAATGTGTTCAATTGGCATATTCTTGTGAAAACCTATGTAAAGTTGAGTTGTAACAAGTGTTGATGCATTAGTACATGAAAAATATTGAAGTGTGCTCAACATGGCTCGACTGGCGCTCGACTGGCGCTCGAGCGGAACCTTCCAGAGAGGTTCGCTCGATGGGCGCTCGACATAGCGCTCGAGCGGAACCTTCCAGAGAGGTTCGCTCGATGGGCGCTCGACATAGCGCTCGAGCGGAACCAAGACAGAGTGGTTCGCTCGAGGTGAGCTTGACGTAACGCTCGAGCTGAACCCATCCAGAGTGGTTCGCTCGATGTGCGCTCGACTTGGCGCTCGAGCGGAACCAGACAGAGTGGTTCGCTCGAGGTGAGCTTGACGTGGCGCTCGAGCAGAACTCATCCAGAGTGGTTCGCTCGATGTGCGCTCGATGTGGCGCTCGAGCGGAACCCATCCAGAGACATCCAGAGACGCTCGCTCGACACCTCGCTCGAGCGGTTTCAGAAGATAACGTGCGCTCGACCTTCGCTCGACACCTCGCTCGAGCCAATGTTCAAAGACAACCTAAAATTCATGCTTTGGGCGCCTGACTTGCTGGGACTATAAATATAACAGATCATTTCTGTTGTGTGGTGTGGAAAAACAGAGCAAAACCTTAAGTGTTTCAAGAGCCAAAGAGAGAAACCTATTCCTCACCTTGTGAATCTCTTTTGGACAAACACTAATCCACCACACCACTCTCAAAATCAAACCTCTTTCAAAGTCCATTGAAGTGGACGTTTTGTTGGCCGGAAGGTTTCCGGAGCTGCTGTTGATGCAGAGATCGAGAGGTTCTCGTGGAAAGCTATAGAAGGTCGGAGTTCCGACACTACATGCGTGTAGAGATCGAGTGGGTCACTCGTGAAGTTGCAAGCCAAGTTTAGGAACTACAAAGGTTTTGTGAGTGTTTCTATATTGGTTGTAATGAACTTTTTCTATAGTGGATTTTAGGTGGTGCCTTACACCCAGAGTGGTTTTAGAATTTGAAGAAGTTCTTCAAATGAGTTTTCACTTCGTGACCAAAATCATTGTGTTAATTATTCTTGTTCATTGATTAACTGTTTATTTGTTTCTGTTTTTGAAAAGACCACAAAAATTGGAATACACCTATTCACCCCCCCTCTAGGTGTAGTGATTGGTAGAACCACTGCTTTTTCAGATTAAATTCTTCTATTACTACTTGAGCTACCTTTTCACTGGTTTTCAAATATTAATTCATTCCTTTCGAGCCATATCTTTCCTTTCTCATTGTAATTGTTGTTATGATACCCCATATGATAAAGATAAATATAAGTGATGTATGTGATCTCACATTACTTGAGAATGAGAAATTATTGCTCTTTATAATATTCCAATAAGATTCCAATTGTATTATTGACTAATCCTTTTAAAGTATAGACCATGTGATTTGGGCATTCTATTGGAGCATTATAAATGGTATCAAAGCCTATCCCAACTAAAAATGTAGGACTTGAGTCATGCCACCTACAATGGATAGGCCTGACGAGGACGTCTGGAATTTAAAAAGGGAGATTGTGAAATCCCATATGATTAGGGGAGTAACCGGTCCGGTCCGATCCGGTTTTGGACAAAATCTATGACCGGACCGATATGTACTGCTTTTGTATTTTTCAAAACCGATTACGCACCGATTACCCTCCTAAACCGGTACTTCCGGTTTTACCGGTTTCCGGTCCGGTCCGGTTTTTCGATTTTTTTAAAATGTAAGTTTCACAATTTGTCATTATAAATTTGTTTATAAAAAAAAAACTAATTTAAAAAATATTGTTTTATACTTTTATTATAAGTTATATATTAGTATTAGTTATAAGCTATATATTTAATATTAGTATTAGTTATAAACTTTTAGTGATTTAATATTAACATTTTATGTAATAATTTATAAATTATAATAAGAAATTATTTCATATATAAATATATATAATTATATATAAAACTTTCACATAAAAAATATAATTATACATAATATATAAAACTTATATATATTAATATATATATATATATATAATATTTTGTATAAAACTTATATATACAATAATATAAATATTATTTTTATATTTTTTTTTATCAACCGGTCCGGTCCGGTTCGAAAAATCCTAAAACCAGAACCGGCCGGTTTTCACATTCTAAGAACCGGTCCGGACCAGTTTTCCAGTTTTCCGGTTTCAACTTACACCCCTACATATGATAATGATAAATGTATTAGCGTATGAGATCCCACATTATTTGGGAATGAGAAGTTCTTACTCTTTATAAGGCTCCAATGGGGCTCCAATTGTATCATTAATTAGTCATTTTAGAGTATAAGTCATGTGGTTTGGGCCTTCCATTGGGGTGTTACAATTGTCGACTCCAATTCCTCTTTTTGTTGCTTTATAATCAAATTCTTCCACATCTTTCAAAAAACCTGCTTCTGTGATCGACCACTTATGTATAGGACTAGTGGTATTAACTAGCCCACATATGACTAACTGTTGCACAGCTCCATAAGGCATGGACAATTGTTTTTTCTTCTCTTTGCATATAGGGCATAATGGATTTTTCAATAAATTTCCTATGGAAAATATTTTTCCTTGTTAGAAAGATGTTATTCTCTACTTTCTAAAGGAAATGTTTCACCTTTATTGACACATTCAATTCCTATATTCTCTTCCACCCTATGTCCGAATCATTTTCACTAATGATTCTCTCTTCTTGGCATTTCTTCTTATTAGATCCACATGGTAGGCACTTCTGAATGAGAAAATTTCCTTTTTGGTGTGGCTCCATATAAGCTTGTTTCCTGCTTCCAATTTACTAATAGGAATAGTACAAATTTGTTCAATCTCTTCTTTCTTAAAAATCTCATTAATTAACAACATCCTCATTCCAGTATCAAGTCTCCTCATCAATAAGCTCTTTGACTCTTGATTCATGAGTAAGGATTTTTATTTGAGACTTTACAGAGTAAGATGAAAGTATTGGAATCCACTTATTTCCTTAGATTTTGATGTGATGCTCATTTCTAAATCTCCAAATTAATCACTCTTTAAGCAAGTCCATGGAAGACCACAAGCTTCTCCATATCATTGATGGACCACAACCTAGCTTTGCATCCACAAGATTAACATCTTTGAAGTATTTTTCTTTCATAGTCTTTGCAACCATCGAGAATGGGTTATTCAAAGTTCTCCAACATTGTTTTGCCAACATAGCTTTGTTGAGACTCTCAATATCTCTGAATCCCTAGCTTCCTTTCACTTTTGGTTCCCATGTCTTGCACCAATTCTTCTACTGAATCCTCTCATCAAGGTGCTTGTGATCCCACCAAAATCGAGAGATCATTGCAAAAATTTCCTTACATAAATCTTTTGGCAATTTGAATACACCCATTATAATGAGTGTATGACAGCTTTTATGAGGATTTCTTTTCCATCTAGGAACAGAAAATTGTTCTTCCACTTACTGTTTTTCTGCCACAATCTTTCCTTTATTCATATGAAAGTATTGTATTTCGATTTCTCCACCATTGCTAGCACTTAGCAGCCCCAAATATTCTTCATAACTTTAACTGACTATAGCACCTGCTACTTATATAATCTGGCTCTTATCTGTTGCTCCCGTATTAGAGTTGAAGAACACAATCATCTATAAATAGAAAATGATTTATCATTGTACCTCATTTTGCTACTATAACTACTTCTAAAGAGATAGAGGATATCATTTTCTTAATCCTTTGGACTGTAAGATTTTTTCCCCAAGCTTTCCATTAACTAACATTGAATAAGAAACTATATTTACACATCTCATGATCAATGTAATCCACTTCTCTCCAAACACTAACTTTCTCATAACTGATTCCAAATAAGGTCATTCAACTCTGTCATAAGCTTTGGACATATCAAGCTTCACTATCATGCTTCTAGATCTTTCTCTTTGTCTATTCTTCAACAAATGTAATACTTCATAAGCCACAAGATATTGTCTGTAATCAATCTACTATGGATGAAAGCACTTTGATTGCTAGAGATTATTGCCGAGAGAACTTTCTTGAACTAAGACTTTTGAAATAATCTTATACTAGACATTACAAAGTCTAATAGGTCTAAAATCACTAACATTCATAGGATTTTCACTTTTATGAATAAGATAATGTAAGTAAAATTAAAAGAATGGTTTATATCCTCTCCATTTAAGAACTTAAGGATAACATTACATTTCTTATCTCTTACTGTACTCCAATAGTTCTGGAAAAAATAAGTTCTAAACCCATCTGGGTCTGGCGATTTTAATGGTGCCATTTGATTTAGTGCTTCTTCTACTTCAACTCTTATAAATTCCTATAAGATGCTTTCATTCATTTCCTTTATCACTAAAGACTCCATTGACAGCAAACAATTTGTAGTATCTTCTTTTGATGGAGTAGAGGATGTAAATAAATTTTCAAATTATTTCTTGAATGCCCTTTCAATCTTTGTTGTCTATGTTAAGGTTTTATTGTGAGAATTAGTAATTTGCTTGATAGTGTTCTTTCTTCTCCTCTGGTTTTCACAAGCATGAAAAGATTTTGTATTTTTGTCCATGAGTTGATGCTAGTTTCTTTTTGCTCTATGTTTTCATTTTAAATCTTCTTGTTCAAGCATAATACCCAGCTCCTCTTGTATTCTCTTGATCTCTTCTATATTATGAAAACCCCTCATCAACTTGTAATAGCTCAAGTATTCAACTTTTGCTCTAATATCATTCTCACTTTCCTTGAATTTCTAATAACTCCATCTAGTTAGTGCACCACTGCATGTTTTTTGAAGATCTTGAACTCTTTTCAAGAAATTATGGCTTGCTACATCATTCGACCACTCTGCCCTTATTATCCTTCCTCACTTTGCATTAGTAGCCCATCTTGCTTCATATCTGAAAATCTTTGTATTATGCCCAAGTCTTTTGCTATTCTCATTGATAGTAAGGATGATTAGTTTGTGGTCCGAGTTTCTAGCTACCAAGCCTTTAATCCAAAAGTATTTGTCCACTTCAAACTACTGTTGATTTGTTATTGTCCTATCTAGTCTCTCTTTTGTAATAGTCTCATCACCATGCTTGTTATTACATGTAAACTTATTCCCCCTCCAACCAAGATCATATAGATTGTTATCTTCAAAGCCTCTCTAAAATTTTTCATCTATGTTTCAATTCTTGGTATACTCCTTTGCTTCTCATATTGAGAAATGATTTCATTAAAGTCCTCAATCCACCCGGCATGGTGATCAATAGGTTTAAAAGTAGTCATAAGTTTCCATGACTTTTTCCACTTCCTTACTTCAGGTTGTCAATAAATCCAGTAAGTAACCACTTTATTTTTGCATCCTTATATGTTATCCAAGCATTTATATGTCTCTATGAACAATTCAAAATTTTAGTAACAACATCCACTTTCCATAATAAGGCCAATCCACCCTTATCGTCATTGGTTCTACCACAAAACATCTCACAAATGCCAATCTTCTCTTAGATACTCGAATCTTCCTGTTTTTAATTTTTTCTTCATCATAAAGACAACATTTTCTTTTCCTTCACGATGATCCAGATTGTTTTCTTGGAAATTTCCGCTTATAGTTTCATCCTATTGGTCTATTGGTCTTGTTAAGTATATTCTATGCATAGTTGGTTTTGCTTGCAGTTATGTGCTGAATTGATTTGCTACCACACTCTTCTGAGACTTTTGGTTACCGTTGCTAAGTCATCCCTGAATCTCGTACATTATCTGGCTACATTTGAAACACATTGGTGGTAGCTTTTCATATTTTAGAGGCATTTTTGTTTTCCTTGCAAGTTAATAGTCCTATCTCTAGATAAAATCTTTGTCAGATTCTTAACTCTTAAGTAATTATCTCATTCGACACCATCTTCTTGCACGTCAACTTCTATCGCCTTACCAATTATTTCCCCAATTTTTTCGCCACGTTCTCAGTTCATACACGCTAAAGGAAAATTGTGCATTTAGACCCAGAAAGTTTCAAATGTGAAGTTATCAAATGTGGTTGGGTAAAACCATCAAACGGTCTGAGGATAAACATATTGTTATCGAAGAGCGAAGGTCTCCCTTCCATCACTCTTAGTTTATCTGCCTGAATTACGAACGTGATGATGAGCAAATTTGTATGAATCTCTATAAATGAAGCCAATTTGCTCAACTTCAATACTTTTGTCGTTGTCGATCAAATTATATCATTTCCTATATGTCATTCCGAACAAATCTTCCAAATAAAATGAATATTTTTTTCAAACATGACATAACCCATTACATAGTCATGAAACATGTGAAGAATACAAAATAATGAAAGGAGCTAAGTTTGAAACTTTAGTACTTTTGTTCTTCCCAGATCTATTCAACTTATGAATATTCAAATCTTAACTTTTTTTTTTTTATTATCTTCCCTTGTAGTAAAAAACAATCCCTAAAAATTTGCATAAACATGGAGTTATTAGTAAATAATTATAAGAACAACTTATATTGATATAAATTGAAATGAACAAACTACATACAAAATAAAGGAGAACATAAATGAAGAAAAACTACATACAAAATTAAAGAACTTTTAGGCTAAAGTTAGGCTTGGGGCATCAATGTTCACATTGGTTACTGTACTTCACACCATTGAATAGCATGACAACTTATTATTTTAGTAACAATTCATTAGTAAAGATATTTTGCATATTTCACAAAAAATGTCCATTACATAGCCTTGAAACATGCAGAAGTAGACAAAATAATGAAAAATGTTGAGTTGAAACTTTCATACTTTTGCTTTTCTTAGTATTCTTCAACTCAAACCTTCAACTTTTCCTCTTCCTTTGTAGTCAAGAACAATCTTTAAAGGTATATGTGAACCTAACTTCATTCTCATAGGTGATGCTTGAGTACATTTTCCAAAATTTGAGAAAGATAACTCTTTCCAACTTGTGATTCATATTAATTGAAATGTGTGTAGAGAGAGAGAGAGATTCCAAAAATTGGACTAACATTGTAGTCCATTTCTCTAAAGAGAAATATTTTAGCCACATATGAATTATACAAAAGTAATCTCACAAACTGAAACGGTTTCATGTGGTTCGTTAAATTGTAAAGTTACTTTTATTGTAAAATAAATCTAATGAATCACATGAAACCATGCCAGTTTGTGGGATTTCTTTTGTGTAATCTCTTTGTAGCTATAACTGTCATCTTCTCTAAAATATGCAACTATAAATTGGACTAACATCATACTCACGTTTTCTAAAATATGCAACTACTGTGATTCCTGATAATTCATAATCATAAGTTTCAAAAACCATTACCTTATTAATTAGCCTTTAGAAGACAAACAATAATAGTTACATTATAAAAGAACTTTAAGTATGTGTTTTTTTTTTTTCTACATAACACATTTAGTAATAAAAAAAAGTTGAAAGTAAAAATCGAGCACATAAGTTCTTGATCCCTTAATGCTTAGAGATAAAAAGGAATAACACTCTAGCCCACATTTACATCATCTTCTATTAGTTACAAGAGTTAACTAAAACACTTCTCATCAAAGTACAAGATGCTTATGCACTTGAGTGGAGCTGAAAGCGAAAGAATCCAAAAGAAACAATATATATACAACTAGTAGTTAATATAACCATTATCATAACAATTCTAACATCAATCTTCCAGTCTTTTACTTAATTGACACTTGTAAACTAGCAAACTGATTTGTGCAATAAAAATTATACTACAACCACAAAATAAATAATTGGGCAAAATAGAACACAACACAAAGTTCATAATTACTGGATAAAGTCTAACATAGCTATCTTAGATGGTTAGCCAGTCAAAACAAACTATCTTTTTTATACCAAGGCATCCATTTTTAGCTTAACATATATAGGTAATTAATGAAAACCATCCAATAGAAGTTAGAGTATCACCAAAATTAACGAACTTCTGTGCTTTAGGGCACTATTTTTCTTATGTTTTCCTAATCAATACGTAATCACTAGATATAATTATCGAATTTCAATCATACCAGATACATAACAAAACTAAAAAGTATAAAGCACAAACTTATTGACCCTAAACTGAAAACCTTACATTGTCTAATTTTGAAGTGTTGCATTTAGGGCAGGTTTGGGACATAAGACAAAACACAAAATTCTCATCTCATCATTACACATTTTTCAAATCTCCATATAAAATATAATAAACAATTCAATATTTTCAAATTCCAATACACATTTTTTAAATCCCAAAACAACAATAATATTAAAACATAATATTTTAAACTTCAAAACAAAACACAAAATTCTCATCTCACCTTCCCAAACCTGCCCTTAGACTCTCCACTTACCCAAGAATTAATATTTCTAAAAGACGGAAAGAAATACATTTGAATATTAAATACAAGAAGATCACGAATCCAACACTTTTAAAATACTATTTCTAAACGATCAACATATGTGAGTGATAAAAACTGCAATTTTTTACAATATTTTAACTAAAATTAGGTACTTCATATATGCATGTCATGGTTGTGAATTAAATAAAGTACCCAAAAACTATAATAACTGATCTCATGACTAAGAGTTAATAGTGAAACAACAATTATAACAAAAAATAAAGAACTATTTACGCATTATGAACAAATGAACATAAAACAAAATGAAATCATATGGAATAAATTAATTCACTATTAAACTAATAAACATAACATACATGTAATATGGGATCAACTAGGACAATTTTATAAATCTATTTTCGTGTAAATTATAAAGCATGTTTCACCTTAGTGAACAGGGGATGAGGATTATGACATGTATTGCATTAAAGATCAAATATAATACTGATATAAATGTCAAGTCCAGAAATAGTTTCTTGTAATGTTAGATATCCTTTATAGAACAAAAATAATTATAGTTTAACAAGAAAGCATAAGATATTTTTCATTTATAAGAGGTCATTCCAAAAAACTATTGAAAATGTTAAAGCTTAATAAGCTAGACTAGAAAGTATAAAGAGAAACCAATAGAAATACTTGTATAAATTGAAGCCTTAAGAGTTGCCATTGACATGTTTGAAGTGTTGACCATAACTGCAACGTGAAGGGAACACTAGATAGTGAGGAGAACAAGTTTGGAAGGTCATGATAAAATTACAGTTTCGTACATACATTAGAAAAAGTAAGGACTAGAGTTCATTTTTTATGCCTTCTCTAATGAAAATCACTCGCAACATCATTCTGAGTCTACATGAGTAGATATTTGAAACTCCTCAAAAACAGGTGAAAAATGTGCAACTTAATTTAAGATCAACATAAAACTCGAACAAACACAAATTGAGAAATATGAAACTACCAAGCAAAAGCTCCAAACTTTACTATAAATTATCTCAACATCGCATATGAGGGTATGAGACAAATTTGGACTCTAATTAAGCTATCATCTTCTTGTAACTGAACTCATAAACCCTAGTTTTCAGCCATCCAAAATTTCAACCTCAAAATCTCAACTATATGTAAAATCAAATTTCAAATCTCAATCCACCACGAGAGATTTATGTTTTAAGCATTACATGTGACAAATTTGTAACAAAGTCACATAACCAATAAACTCGAAATTTCCAAAATTAAAATGGGGTTTAACCTTTTTGCTACACTGGGAAAAAGGAACAACAAGGGAGAGAAGTACGGTGGGGAATGGCTGAGTAATGGTTTATGGTTGATGTCCACAGGGTTGCTTGAAAGAGGTGTACCAACCACGACAACGCCAAAAGCAATTGGGGGGGGGGGGGGGAGAGAGAGAGAGAGAGGTACCATAATTGCAAATAACAACAATCGTTCGACTATTTCACCATGGGGATGCTTATTTGGGTATAGAGAATAAAATGGAAGAGAAATTAAGTTTAAAAGAAGAAAAATCACAAGAAGGTGATGGAGTAATCAGGTTCGGTAGCCTTTCTCATAAGGAAGACTGAAGATGTTGCAGTGAGTGGAGAAAGGGAAATAGAGGGAGAAAGAAGAGATGATGCCCACAAATTAGGATTTCAAAACCTAATTTATAAAAAGTTAGTTGCAGTGTGAATTTGATCAACACAAAAATAAAGTTGGATCACTAGCGATAGATTTTTGTTGCAACTCTAAAATTAGAAGAAAATATACACTACTTATGGCTAATTTAGCTCGATGCAGATATTTTGTTAAGATTAGTATGCAAAAGCCATAATTTTGCTGCGACTATAGGTGAAAAAAAATCAATTAACTGGTGAATCGGACCAAATCGGTCTTGTACCGATTTCTTTTTTTCAAAACCGGTCAAAGCTAGTTAGGTTCTAATTTTTTTTTAAACACCAGACCGGACTGGTTCATATATATATTTAATTTTTTATATTATATAAAATATTTTTATATGATTGTTTATATTATATATAATTATATGTAAAATAATTTTATATTATATACTAAATTGCGAATAAATATAACATTAAATTTTAAAATCCTATTATTTATGTATAATAATAGTCTAATAACATAATTTAATATAATATTTAATATAACATAAAATTAATCTTATAAATCTTAATATAACATTTGATATAACATTATAATTAAAAGTTTTAATTTTATAATATAAAATTAATAGAAAATAAAATTTTAATCTTAAACATGAACATTTGATCACATGTTATTAATATAAACTATATATATATATATTAAGGATAAATAAATTTTATAGCATAATAAATTATAATATATATTCTTTTTGATAAATACATTATATATATTTGATCATATATACTCATATAAAAATGTATGTAAATATTATATTATTACTAACATATATGTAGCCAAGCATATTATCACTAATATACATAATCAAATATTATGTCTCATTTATTTTCACAACACTTCTCAACTCATGTAATCTAATTATTACAAGTTTTCTAAATTTTCACACAAGATAAAATAAACAATTCAACTTTTTCAAATATCAAAATAAAAATAATATTAAAAATATATATTCTAATAATATTTTATTCAATTTTTAACTTTAATCTCAACTCATCTAAGAAAACAAATGAGACCTAACACTAATACTATTAGCAATCCACTATATAGAAAAAAACTATTTAAATCACTATAGTATTAATAGTTATAATAATACTACATCACTATATAATCCATTATATATCATTGTATCACTATAGTATATTTATACTAACTATATAATCCAATAATACTATATTAAAATTGGAAGTACCGGTTTATAGGTGCAATCAGTGTGGTATTGGTTCTTTAAATTTAAAAACCATTGTATACCGGTTCGATTTTGAAATATGTCCAAAACCGTATCAAACTGAACCGGTTACACCCTTAGCTGCGACTCTAAATTTGCCTCTAAAAGTGATTATTTTTGGCATTTTGAGTTTGCCACAAATATTTTAGCTGCAAATATTCGTAATCGACGAATGCTCACTCCTCTTCTGTTAACCGAAGATCATCCCAAATTTTTCTTAAATCTTGAATCATTCATCCCCTCCTCCATGATCAGCCATTGTAACAAGAGACTATTTCCACTCGAGGGTTGTTTGGATTGAAAAAGTCTCTCAACTTATCTCATATCATCTAATCTAATTTAATCATTATAAATTTTACAAACTCTCACACAAATTATAAAAAACGATTCAATTTTTTCAAATCTCAAAATAAAAATAATATTAAATAATAATATTTTATTAATATTTTATTTAACTTTCATTTTATTTCATCTCATCTTAACTCAATATCTAAACCTCTCCCTTATTACTCCAACAAAGTAAGCTGTAATTAAAACTTAGGGCTACGTTTGGGTAGTGAGAATACCTGAGAAGTGTTGAGAATGTTTGTGAATAGTTATGAGTAAAGATTGAAGTGGGTTTCTGGGTCCCATTGAGAGTATTTTAAGTTATTTGGATGTATGAAGTATTTGGATGTATGAATAGTTATATTGAGTTGTTGACTTTTAGATAGATAATTGAAAAAGGTGTAGGTCCCATCAATAATTGATTTTTTAATGATGATTTTATTTATATATAATAGTAATAAATATTATAGTGATTTTATTTTTTACTTATATATAATAGTGATAAATATTATAGTGATTTTATTTTATTTTATATATAATAGTGATAAATATTATATTTTCTAAATATTTTTTTATATATAATAGTGATAAATATTATAGTGATTTTATTTTTTATTTATATATAATAATTATAAATATTATAGTGATCTTATTTTTTATTTATATTTAATAGTGATAAATATTATAGTGATCTTATTTTTTATTTATATTTAATAGTGATAAATATTATAATGATTTATTTTTTATTTATATTTAATAGTGATAAAAATTATAGTGAAATTATTTTTTGTTTATATTTAATAGGGATAAATATTATAGTGATTTTATTTTTTATTTATATTTAATAGGGATAAATATTATTGTGATTTTATTTTTTATTTATATATAATATAAATAAATATTACAGTGAAATTATTTTTTATTTATATTTAATAGTGATAAATATTATAGTGATTTTATTTTGTATCTATATTTAATAGGGATAATATTATAGTGATTTTATTTTTTATTTATATACAATATAAATAAATATTATAGTAAAATTATTTTTTATTTATATTTAATAGTGATAAATATTATAGTGATTTTATTTTTTATTTTGTTAACTTTTGAATAGGTAGTTGAAAAATGTGTGAGTCCCATAAATATTATAATGATTTTATTTTTAGTAATAAATATTATAGTGATAAATATTATAGTGATTTTATTTTTAGTAATAAATATTATAATAATTTTATTGTAGTGATTTTTTAATATTAATAAATATTGTAGTAATTTTATTTTATTCTTATATATAGTAATGATAAATATTATAATGATTTTATTTTTAATTTATATATAATAGTGATAAATATTATAATGATTTTATTTTTATATATATAATAGTGATAAATATTATAGTAATGTTATTTTTTATTTATATATTATAGTGATTTTATTTTATATATATATATATAATATAAAGAAATATTATAGTGAAATTATTTTTTATTTATATATAATATTGATAAATATTATTGTGATTTTATTTTTTATTTATATATAATAGTGATAAATATTATCGATTTTGATTTTGATTTATATATAATAGTGATAAATATTATAGTGATTTTATTTTTTATTTATATTTAATAGTGATAAATATTATAATAATTTTATTTATTTTTTATATATAATAGTGATAAATATTATTGTGATTTTATTTTTTATTTATATTTAATAGTGATAAATATTATTGTGATTTTATTTTTTATTTATATATAATAGTGATAAATATTATTGTGATTTTATTTTTTAATTATATATAATAGTAAATAATATTATAGTGATTTTATTTATATTTATATTTAATAGTGATAAATATTATAGTGATTTTATTTTTTATTTATATTTAATAGTGATAAATATTAGTGTGATTTTATTTTTTATTTATATATAATATAAAGAAATATTAAGTGAAATTATTTTTTATTTATATATAATAGTGATAAATATTATAGTGATTTGTTCTATTTATATTTAATAGTGATAAATATTATAGTGATTTTATTTTTTTATTTATATATAATAGTTATAAATATTATAATGATTTTATTTTTTATTTATATTTTATAGTGATAAATATTATTGTGATTTTATTTTTTATTTATATATAATAGTTGTAAATATTAGTGTGATTTTATTTTTTATTTATATATAATAGTGATAAATATTATAGTAATTTTATTTTTTATTTATATTTAATAATGATAAATATTATTATGATTTTATTTTTTTGTTTATATATAATAGTGATAAATATTATAGTGATTTTATTTTTTATTTATATATAATAGTGATAAATATTATTGCGATTTTATTTTTTATTTATACATAATAGTGATAAATATTATAGTGATTTTATTTTGTATTTATATATAATATAAAGAAATATTATAGTGAAATTATTTTTTATTTATATATAATTGTGATAAATATTATAGTGATTTTATTTTTTATTTATATTTAATAGTGATAAATATTATGATGATTTTTTATTTTTTTATATATAATTGTGATAAATATTATGGAATGTTTGTGAATAGTTATGAGTAGAGATTAAAATGGGTTTGTGAGTCCCATTGAGAGTATTTTAAGTTGTTTGGAATGTAAAGTATTTTTAATAGTATGAGAATAGTTGGAAAGTGTTAAGGTATGTTGGCTACCGAAATATAGCCTAACCTTTACCTTTTCACTATAGAACAAGAGAGAGAAGACTGAAGTTACTAAGGATCTGTTTGGAAATATAACTATTCTCAAATATTTTTAGATTACTTTACTGTTATTTATAAACTATTGACTACTATTTAATTATTATTCTCACTATTTTTCACAAATTATTTGAGATAGTTTTAACATCCAAATAAAACCTAAATTGTATTAACATGCAAGTTGATAAAACTCAAGTAGGTGAGATAGACACATCAAAGAAGTTTTATATTATTTTTTCTTATATATTACCATAAGAATAAATACAATAAGATCTACTAATATTTATAGAAAAATGCTAAGTTGCTTGCTGATTTTGTTATATTGATTTGACGTCTTGTATGTTTTAATTTTTTTTAATGTTTAAAAAATTGATCACCAGTAAATATGTGTATATTTTTTTAAGTATTTAAATAAATTTAAAACTATTTAAAAAAAATGCACTGCAGCACTTAGCATTGTCCATATTTATAATGAAAAATTCTATTTATCATTTTCACATACGATATATTATATATTTTTTTTATTTTTTTATTTTTTTATTTTTTTATTAGTATATAAAAGATGAATAAAAAAATTCAATAAATTTCAAAAGAATAAAACGGAAAAAAAAAAGTTTTTAAATTTTTTATCTCTTGAATCCTCGAGCTGAGGCAACACTTCAAGGTACCACTCGTTGTTGCCTGTTAGTCACCCGCAGGGAAACCTCGCAAGCCACTACACAGTTCATCCATCTTTCTGCCCCAAGCTAATTTCGCGCTCGAAAGATGCGATCCATTTGATTCGAACCGAAACCCTAATCTCCCAATCCAAGCCTTCTGGAACAAAAATTACCCGAGCTGAACCTGAAGCATCCTAATGCGCTGTGAATTTGAAAAGCCCTAAAGTTTTTTGGGGATTTTCTCCGTAAATGGATGCCAAGGACATTCTGGGCTTACCCAAGAACTCAGTAACCCAAGAGAAAAAATCTAGACCCCAGAAGGACTCTCAGCGAAAACCCGATGGAATTTCACGTGAGGTATGTCTGCAAACATAGTATGATTTTTATATGTGCGTATGCGTGTGTGGATTGTGATTCTTTTTGCTTAGTTTTGGTGAATTTAGCTAACAGTGTTTCGGGGTTGCAGGTGTATGCACTTACGGGTGGTTTGGCGCCTCTCATTCCGGCGATAGAAGCTTCTCAACTGAAAAAACGACCTCCATCGGACGAGAAGGTTTTTATGTTTATTGATTTCTGATATTGCTTATATAGTCTAGTTTTTTATAATTGTGCTAGATATAGTGTCCTGGAGATGATCTTGAATCAGCTTTTTTTTTGCAGTTTTCTTTTTTTTTTCGCATACTTGGAGTTGGGTTTTATGCTTAAAGCCTCATTGTTGTGTTCGTTAATTTTTTGACATTGGATCTTAGATATGTTATGTTTGTTCTTGTTTCTGTTGAATTGAACCAAGAGTAACCCATAAAACATTCTGTCTGTTGGAGGGCGAGTGATAATCAGTTTAGGCAGGACTCCGTTCGGACTCGGTATCGGGGATAAGGATTGCCTTGGAAGCAAGCTACAGCTACCTTGAATCAATTAATAAATAACCATGAGCAGCTACTATACTATAAGTTTCTTCCTCTTGTCAGAATACGTAATATGCATTAGTTTCTGTGGTTTCCCTGATCAATTGGGGACAGATACTGTAGTAGCCACAGATTTATTATGCGAGAATTTGGGTTATTGCAAATTCGATTTCCTGTTGTGTAACAACTCAAGGAAAACTCAAATGACATGAGTTTATACTTGGAAAGAACTAGTCAAGGTTATAATGTGAACCTTAGAATAATTATGAAGTCTAGTTCCACCTAATAAAAGCATTCACATCAGCCTCTTCAAAATTTTGGCTAAATTTTAGATATAAAAAATCACTTTTCTGTTTAGTTATAATTTTTATTTTTAACTTTCATATTTTCACAAATCATCTATTTTAGTCGAATTTTGAACTATTCATCTATTCATGATGGTTGTATCTAAATTTTTTTTTGTCTCTTCCCAAGGGTTATATATATATTTTAAATAAGTAAGAAGAAATTTTATTGATATTGAAATAGGTATAGCCCAAGTACATAGGAAGTATTCATGTGACTACCTAGTTAGGAACCCAATGGTTATATTTTAAAAGCCTAATGGCAGTGTTGTTTTTTTTTTTTAAAAAAAATTCTCTTCCAAACAGTAGCATTATTAAAAATTGTCCAACGTTCTTAACTCCTAGGGGTTGGCTCAAGTGGTAAAGGCCTTGGGCTTGGGGGTATGCTCCCCCCAAGTCTAAGGTTCAAATCTCCTTTGGTGCAACCAATCTCTAAGGGCCATCGGACTGGGGAGTTTTCTCCTGGAATTACTCGAGGTGCACTTGCAGGAAAGTCCTTGCCGTGGGTCTGTGCACCCCTGGGATTAGTCGGGATGCTGTTTCCTGACACCCGTTGCCAATAAAAATAAATTGTCCAACGTTCTTATGAAGCTGAACACCATCTTGATCTGTATGTTACCTCGGTTTCCGAGACTTCTAAGTCCCCAAATTTTTACTTATCAAAAAGCATAATTAAAAATTTGTCTTTTCCGAATGACCATATTTCAAAACATTTTTCTTTTCCCAACAGTCATATTTAAATTTTTGGGTTTTTCCAAATGGTCGTATTAAAAAAAAAAAAAAGCGGAAGTGCAGGGAGAGAAATGTCAAGAAGATATTGGAATATCAATTTGGAAGAGATGATGGAAGCCAGGGTTCATTTTGGTCATGGTACTAGTAAATGGCATGTACGCTCAATCCGTTTCTTGTCGGGTTTTTCCAAATAGTCATATATTGGTATGAGTATTGCAATTCTAAGGCCTCGACACCATATAAATGTTGCTTATGTGTCATAATTTGATTTAAAAGATAAATTTTAAAGTTTCTGGCTTGAGAATAAAATAATTCATTTTGTTATAAATGAGACTACACTAACCAGCAATCAAAACAAATCATTTTTTTTTAGTCAAAGTTAAACTTTATTAATAGGAAGAGGCATAGCCCAAGCACATAGGAAGTATACACATAAAATGCCTAAGTGCCACTAAGCACTAGTGAGGGATACAAGCAAATCATGAAAATTGTCCTCTTCACAAATAATGACCGAAGCCCAAGAAAATAAAGTATTATAAAAGAATCTCTTTAGCTCATCCAAGGAACGCTCCCAATCTTCTAAACACCTTGTTTCTCTCCATTCACAAACACCACATAATACAAAGGGGAATCATTTTCCCCACAGTGGCAATGTGAATATTTCCCCTAGTATCTGTCCTTCACTAAGAAAATCCATAACTCTTCCAGGCATAACTGAAGCCACACCAGTCCAGTTAAAGATCTCATTCCACAAGGACCGAACCATCTCACAATGTAACAAAAGATGATCCACGGATTCTCCATTTTTCTTACACAAAATATACCAATCCATAATGATGAGACCATGTTTCCTCAAATTGTTAGTGGTGAGCAATTTCCAAGAGATGCAATCCATACAAAGAAAGCAATCTTAGGAGGGACCTTACACTTCCAAATAGCCTTCCAAGGAAAACAACGATCATTAGAGAATCACAAGAGAACCTTGTAATAGGAGTGCACCGAGAACCTTTTACTCCCAAGAGGAATCCAAATCATCCTGCGACATATCATACAAAGAGTTGAAAAAAATCAGCAAACATTGCAAGTTCCCAATCATGAGTCGCTCTAAAAAAACTGACATTCCAATGGAAAGAACCATTAGAACACACCAACAAGTCAGCCACCACAGCCTCTTTATCACTAGAAATCTGGTAAAGAGAAGGAAAAACATACTTAAGCGCCCTTGCACCACACCAAACATCATGCCAAAAATAAACACCATGATCACTTCCAACTGAAAATCTGAAAATGTTAGAGAACCTCTCCCATCCGGAACGAATATATTTCCATAATCCCTCCCCATATGCCCCCCTAACTTTATTTGAACCCCCCCCCCCCCTCCCCCCTTCTCTCGCTCCCATATTTTGAATCTTAACAACTCTCCACAAACCTTACCCTTCTCTATATCTCCACAACCATTTACCTAAAAGTGTTTTATTGAAGGTCCTCAAGTTACGCCCCCCCAAATCACCACAAGTTACTTTGGAGAACTTACTTTATCCCAACCAACAAGACTTTATCCCAACCAACAAGATAAAACTTGGCTTCCTCCCCAATACCTCCCCAAAGGAAATTACTAAAAAATTTCTCAATACGAGATGCCCCACCTGCAGGTAGCGGAAATAAAGATAGAAAGTATGTTGGGAGGTTAGATAAAAGTACTTTTGATAAGAGTTAATCTACCACCCTTTGACAAATAATTTTTTTTCCCCATCTAGCCAACCTTTATCAATCTTTTCTTACACACCTTCCAAAATAGAGTTCGTCTTGAAAGCAGCTCCAATAGAAGGTTAAGATATTTCAAGGGTAGTGATGAGATCTTATAGCCCAAGATGTTTGCCAAGCCCTAAACATTAAGCGTTGTGCCCACGAAAAACATTTCAGACTTGAAAAGATTCACCTTAAGGCCCGAAACAACTTCAAAACAAAGCAAAAGTGCTCTCAAATATTGAATATGACCACGGTTTGGCTCACATAATAGTAAAGAATCATAAACAAAGAGAAGATGAGAAATATTAACACCTCCCATGGAAAAACTAGAAAGAAAACCTCCATCAATAGCTGCACTCAACATATGATCGAGTGCATCCGTCACAATGACAAACAAAAAAGAGAAAAAGAGGATCCCCTACAGTTGTTAAAAAAACCCCTTCGGTGCACCATCACCAAAACGAAAACAAACACTAGAAAATTCCTAGTTAACATGATCATATGCCTTCTCCATATTTAATTTACAAAAGATCTCAGGTGTTCAGCCTTGATTCTACAATCCAGACATTCAATCGAAATTAGAACCGAATTCAAGATTTGTCTTCCCTTCACAAAAGCATTATAAGGTTTTGATATGATGCTACTCATAACGGCACTCATTTGGTTGGCAAGAACCTTAGAGAGTATCTTGTACACCCCATTAACAAGATTAATGGGTCGAAAATCCTTCACCTCCATTGCCCCCACTTTCTATAAGGGCAATAAAAGTCACATTAAAACTTTTTTTTGAATTTTCCAAAAGAAGAAAATTCTTGGAAGACCTTTATAATATCCTCACCAACAACATCCCAACAATCATGGTAGAAAGCCATAGAATACCCATTCAGACCCGGAGCTTTATTCTTAACTATCCTATGAATCACTTGAAAAACTTCATCCACCTCAAAAGGTCTCTCCAACCAAATAGAACTTGACTGATCAATAATGTCGAAGGGCAAACCATCAAAATTGGGCCTCCAATAAATTTTTTTTGTAAGGAGATCTTCATAGAAGTTGACAATATGACCCTTAATAGCATCATGATCCAAGCAAACCTGTCCATCAACCTGGAGCATCTCAATCGCACTATTCCTTCATTGAGAATTAGCCACCTGATGGAATATTTTAGTACATCTAGCCCCTTCTTTCAACCAAAGGGCTTGCGATTTCTGTCTCCACGATATTTGTTCCATTAGAAGCACCTTTTCAAGCTCCATCGTGAGAGAGAGTTTCCTGCAAAACTCTCCAAAGACATTTGAGTGCTCACCTCCCTATTCTCCAAAACCTGTAAATCCTTGAAAAGGGACTGTTTTTGATAGTCAATATGTCCAAAGACATTTGCATTCCACATCTTCAAATCCCTCTTCAATGCTTTAAGTTTCTCAGCCAAAATAAAACTTGGTGAGCCCTCTAAAAGATACGAGGACCACCACAACCTTACTTTATCCACAAAACCTTCAACTTTCAGCCACATATTTTCAAACTTGAAATATCTCTTACCCTCATGAATGCCCGCACAATCTGGAACGATATGGAAATGGTCCCAACATACCCTAGCTAATCTCTTCTATAGCAAAGTAGAGTTGTGAGCCTCCCAAGAGGGAGACACCAAAAATCTGTCCAAACGGGACTAGGCGCGATTATTGGACCAAATATGCGTACCACCAACAAGTGATAATCCACCAAATCCATATTGAAGGTAAATTCAGAAAATCCATTCGTTGCACGACTTTGCCGGGCTTCTCCTGATCTTTCACTAATGAACTGAGTGATATTGAAATCATCACCAATACACCAAGGTAGTTTCCACCAAATGCCCACACCAGCAAGCTCATCCCATAAATCCTTCCTTTTATTGTCCACATTTGGCATGTACCCAACAAAAGCCCAACTAAAACCATCAACCATATTCTTATAAGAACATGGCACCATAAAATTTCCAATGCACTCCTCAATAGACTCAACCACCCTCTTATCCCACATAATAAGAATACCCCGGGACGCACCATTGGAAGCAAGGTAAACCTAACCCACAAATGGGCAGTCCCATAAACTAGTAATAATGCTTCAATCAATGAGTTCAAGCTTGGTTTTCTGCAAACAAATAATGTCCAATTTCCAATGACGTAAAAGATTCTTAATCTGAAGACCTTTTTGGGATCATTGAGACCCTGAATATTCCAAGAAAGTATTTTAGGCTTCATGGGAAAAAACAAGCTTTCCCTTAGATCTACCTCTACTAGTACTTCCCTCTTGGCCATCATAATTAATCAAACAAGTGAGTCGCTTAAGCTATCTATTTTTTTCTAGAAGCGGATTTAGGAGATAAAGTGTGACCTGCCTCAATAGTAATGAGTAGTGCCTTAAATTGCTCCTCAAAGCCCTCACAAGAAATCCCCACTCAAATCGGGATTTCCTTCACTTTCTGAATCACCCAATCCGAAGATAAACCACCTGTAGAAGGCAAAGGAGACAAGGTGCATAGCGGAACTGGATCCACCTCATCCTCCCTAGACACTAGTTGAAGATTACGACCAACCTCCTCAGTCTTAGTCAAGGTACATAAAGCCACTGACATCTCCCTATAGAACCCCAGACCACTCTTGACACCAACCTCTTCCCCATGGATTAGTTGAGGTTCTCTAGAATCAACACTGTTAATCACCACAACATTTAGAGGAACAGAGTAGAGAAGCTCCCTACATCCCGATATTGAAATATCCTCCAGCGGAATAGCCACAGACAAAGGCCTAATAGTGATGACAGTAGCATCACTAACAAAAGAAGACAAAGAAGGAACAAGACCTAAAGAGGGAAGATCAACTTAGACACCCGTCAGATTGCGAGACACCAGAGGCACGATTGTGGTCTCTTCCACCCACGATACATTCGGAAGCCCAGAACAAGGAGAGAGAGTCTCTCGCTACACATTAGAACCACCCTCACAGAGCGTTGATGTCACAGAGTGGGAGGCCGAGTCAAATTTCAACATTAGTTGAAACACAAGCATCCCGCAATACCTTATTGAAGATCTCGTTTGTCTGTGTCAGAATCAGCGGGATGAAGATGGGCAAGTGATCGGAACAATTCATTGACAAGGTCTTGGACAGACCCAGAAGCGGTGGGCCATCCATCAACGAGCTAGGCCCCTGATTGGAAGAAGAGCCCCTGTCGTGTTTAGCCCTCCTCCACACAAGCCATGATACTATCTTTGGCCCAACCCCCACAAAGTCTTTTTCTTTACCACCACCATTCGGCCCCTTAACAACTGGCCCTGAGTAGAGGCCCTGTGAAATCGACTCAGAAGAAACCGAGAAGCATGGGTCAAGAAAGGCTGAGCCCAATGAAAAAGTTAGCCCAAATCCACTTTAGATAGTGAACATTTGATCTTCTCCTTCACCTCTAGCAATTCCATTTTCATAGCCAATAAGAAGCTTTTCTCATCATGATTCTCAGGCGCAACACCATTGGGAAGTGGAACACAGCCAGCCGTAGCCAGAGGATGTTCAACCTGAGTGGTTGAAGGACCGGACGCAGTACGAGACGACTCTCCGCTTCTCCCTGAATCATTGGATGACGACAATCACCTAAGAAGCCGAAATAGTCACAGCCTAACCAATGCTGCCTTGTACGGCAGCGCCTGATCGAAGGAAGAGCCCGACAATGTCCTTCGGCCATGGGTTTGCCCTCCTCTCCTATCGGTTGACCCTCCTATAGAAGATACTACTCCTCTGTTTCCATCTACCAGAATAGGGGAGGGTTGCCGGCAGAAATCCCTTAACGTACGTGCAATGCAAACCCACCCTCTACCTTAATTTCCTTCGGGTAGAACCATAACACCACGTCTACCACCTCTTCCATACACCTCGAGTGACAAGAAACGACCAAAAGAATTCTCCTGATGCTGAACTAAGAATATACGATTTCCTTCTTGAATGGTTTTGAGAAATTCCTTATGGTCTTCCATCAAAACGCAAGCCTCCACTATGTTGACCAACCAAGCCTCAACTCAATTTCTAAAAGATATGGCCTTTGTCAATCGCTTGCCCTTCTCGGTAATTTTGAAAACCCCTTGTCCTCAATGGAAAATACAAACAACTTTGCATCCACCCCTAAACTCCACATCTTAACCACACGCTAGTTGAAGAACAACAAAGATAATAGGAAGAAGGACAAAAACAAACTAGATGAAAAGAAAAAGGGAATGAATAATATTATTTGAATAGCAAAACGAAAGAAGAGATTACTTCCGGCAAGAGGCGCCGGAAATAGGATGAAGTGTCATGAGAGAGGGAAAGAGAACCATCTAAGCTCATCCAATGAGTGTTCCTAGTCTTCAAAGCTCCTACCATTCCTTTCAAGCAAATACACCACGAACATAGAGGAATCATTTTCTATACGGTTGCAATTTTGGGGTTACCTTGAAAACCTCTCCAATAAGCCAGAAGATCCACCACCCTTCTAAGCATCACCCATTCAATTCCAATCTTATTAGAAATCTCATCCCATAAAATCCTATCCACCTCACAGGTTTGTCAAATGTTAGTTAAATCTAACCTTTGAAGAGCTAGATGCGAGTGCCCTAAGGAACCAATGGGACTTGGTACTCAGCATACCTTTTCATACCCATTCTCTTCTATCATTCTTTTCCTACCCATCGAAGGATTTAGCAGGGTGCTGCAGTCTCTCCTACTCAAACTTTTAGATGCCCTTGCCAAGTTCCATCTCACATTAAGTGCCCCAACTCCATATGGTGTTATCACATCAGCTCTCATACCATCTTTAATGACCCAAGGAAAACCTAAGCCACATCTGGGTAATACTTCAAAAAGGGTTGTCAAGAATGATAAACCCAGTTTCACTCGATAAGGAATCAATATGAGACTTGGCACTCAATGCACCTTTATCATACATCCCCCTCTATCATTCTTGTCCCACCCGATGTGGTATATTGGAGTGTTACAAGTTGTTAGCTGTAACTTGGGATTGACTAAGCTTTTTCCTACCCAGGTCATTCAATTTGCAAGCATAACTAGAAGGTTGATGCTGTATAGTATTTTGAATTGGGAAATATGAGGAATTTCAAAAGTTGACTACTGGTTCTATGCTATTATTTAAGTGAAGATAGATAAGATAGATGTACAAGAATATTTCTTGATTGTGATGGCTTTGCATCTTTCCCACTCATTTGCCTATAGGTTAAATGATAATATTATATTTGATGTTATAATATGTGCGTTTCTATGTTGTTTCTGTTTCTTCTTCTTCTTCCTCCTCCTATGTATATACACACATACATATATAATGTTCAGTTAATATTTTAGAATATAGTTTCTAACAAATTTGAGATTCTTCCTCCAGATCACTTGGCAGTGGCTTCCTTTTACAAATTCTGCTCGGAAAGATAATTTGCATCTTTATCACTGGGTAGGTTTTCATATGTCAGCATAATTTTCTCTTCACTGAACATTACTGCATAGTTAGTATTAAAGTTCTTTTGCATTGCAGGTCAGAATTGTAAATGGTGTTCCACCAACTGGTGACTATTCCTTTGCCAAGTACAACAAGGTATACTCTGCTATCCTTTCATTTTTTTTTTTTTGGTTCACTTCTAAACATGTGCCATTAAGACCTCTCTTTCGTATGATTGAATTTGTTGACTTATGTGATGTGGTGCAGTCTGTTGACATTGTCAAATACACAGATGAGGAGTATGAGAAGTACTTGACTGATCCTGTATGTATCCATTTAAGATTGCATTTGTTTAATGTTTTTACTCTACACCAAAAAAGATACCTATAAAAAAGAAAAAAAAAGTTATGCCACAAATGTACAAAAGATACCTATAAAAACAATTATGCCGAAAAAGTGGATATCAATGGAAAAAGTAATATTCTAGTTTTCGTTCTTCGTGCCATGCTGTTGCTTTTAAATCTTATAGAAGTGTTACATGTCATTCATACTCACAGCAGTTTTAATTGCAGCGTTTAAATTCTGGACCTGTCAGATATAATCTATGAAAGATTAGAATATACATATTTTGTCACTTATAAAAAAAAATGTATATATATACATATTTTGTGATTTGCATCGTAGATTTGGATTTAGTGATTCCAGCTATACGTCATTTTTCAATATTTTAGCTCAAATTCTCACGCCGTGTGACTTCTATTGTGCTTATTTATTTGTGGCTAGGTATCGGAGGATATGATACTGTATTGGCGTTTGTATTTCTAGTCAATTTGTTTCTATTTTGTGGCAAAATGTTCTGGATCTAGTACCTAAATTCTTCACTCATATTTTCATTGGCAGATGTGGACCAAGGAGGAGACAGATCAGTTGTTTGAACTGTGCCAAAGTTTTGATCTCCGCTTTATTGTGATAGCTGACAGGTTCCCATCATCTCGGACTGTGGAGGAATTGAAGGATCGTTATTACAGTGGTATTGATTGCACTCTGTTTGTTTCACTTTGATGCTGTTGTTGACTTTATAGTTCAGATTTATGCTTGTGTCGTTTTGCATACAACTTCTGGGAGAAATTATCATATATATTCTTTCAGAATATCTTGACTGTTTTTCTTGATAATTATGGCATTTGCTGTGCACAGTGGCTCGAGCTATGCTGATTGCTAGAGCTCCATCTCCTGGAGACATCTCTGGCCACCCTCTTGTTAAGGTGTGATAGCTTTATTAATGCAATATATACATGAAAATCTATCTAGGGTTCCTAAGTTATTCTAATATTATCATTTCCTTTAGTTGACTATGTTGTTGCTTAAATTTGAGGTCTGCTGTATCACAGCATTGTTCTATTTTAGTATCTTGTTCCTCTTTGATATAGGAGCCTTACAATGTTTCACTAGAGACAGAACGAAAGCGAGCATTATCTATGGTCCTCTCTCAAACAAAACAGAAAGAGCGAAAAGAGGCTGAGGTTTAAACCTTTATATACTTTCTAAAATCTCTTATGCATTTCTGAGATCTTGTTATTGAATAACTTGGTTTGTTGGTTATCCAATGTCCCTTTCTTCAGGTTCTTGCTGAAGCAAAAAGAATAACTGAGTCACGGATGGTTGCAAGGGTAAGGTGTTAAGATAGATATTCTAGAATGTCTCTTTTTGTAACTGGTGACTTCCACAGTTATGGATGAAAGAGGATATACATTTACCTAGATTATTACATTTAAAAGTAGCTAACTCTTAGGTTTAATTCTCATATTTTTTAACTTGCCATTAACCCTGATGGTTGCACTTTGTTTCTCAGAAGTGGTCTGTGTGTTACATTGAAAGCCAGTTGCTTGAAGTTCCACCATATTGGGTGAGAAGTAGGCAGCTTTATGCTACTAAGATGCTAAAGAAGCTGGCTTCATAGTTGTACCTTAAATGCCTCCTTTCAGTCTATATAAGCTTTACACTTCTAAGATGATAAAGAAGCTGGCTTCACAACTGCACCTTAACTACTTTCAGTCTACATGCTTTTCTTCTAGACTTTAGAGCCTGCCTACCAAAATGTTTCAATTGTACCTCTTATGTTTATTTTCTTCTACCACCTGTGGGTAGCCCAAGTGGTAAGGGCGAACTTGTGTGCATGTGCCCCATGTCACAGGTTCGATTCCCCTTGGGATCAAACTGCGATTCAAGTGGGAGGCCATGGCGGTGGGTTGCTATGCTAGTCTCCCCGGGGGTTTAGGTTCCATGGGTGAGTCCTAAGGACTTTGCCGTGGGGTGGTTTCCCCGTCATTAAAAAAAAAGTGTATTTTCTTCTATCAGGAACTATATTACATGAATTGAAACTAGTTAATTGATTACTGCTGAGATTGAAATATGGGAGAGAATTTTCTAGTGAATGGTTACCAAGTGTTTATAACATAGAGGTAAACTTTTATCCATGTATAACTATATTTCATAAGCTTCCTAGCGTTACCTTTTAATCAGATTCTACATGTTCCCTCCTTGATGGAACCATCACTTAACACTTCTGCTGGTGACCATGAATGGAATTCAGCATCCAATTGCTTAATCATCTTTGTTGTAGCTAGTAAGTGTTGTGAATGGTTGTTAACGTGTCTTTTGTTAGAGGGTTATAGCTATCATGTTGCAAGAGCTTAATTTATATGTAATACTGTAAATGAAGGTCTGTCTGTTTGTATTGGTATGTGTCCTTGTGTGTGCTTGAATGTGTTCTACAGGTCAGTATATTTATTTGGTTTTCCATTGTTCAGGGAGCTGAAGAGTCTGAACTGCCTGTCCCATCAAATGCTGGTCCAGAAAGTGCTGAGAGGGCTGCTGCCATTCCAGGTGATACTGTATCACCTTCGTCCAATGTTCAACATCCCTCTGCAGCAGTTGCACCTTCAACTATAACAGTGGACAATGCCTCTATTCTAGCTTCTCTTCGCATGGTATAATTAGTAGTCCATTCATCAGTTATGCACTCACATTCTCCCTGTGTGTCTCTCTGTGTGTGTTGGCTTGTATGCACACAATAATGTCAATATAGGTTGGCTTTTAGTTTTTATGGGCCGGTGAGCTTGCAATTCAACTTTTACTTTTTATGATATTATGTAAATAACTGTTTGTACCTTGCTTCTCTTTCTGTTGCCAAATATATCCACACATGAAAATTTTAAATTTTCAGCTTCGGGTCTATCTAAGAACATATGCACTTGATCAAATGGTGCAAGCTGCAAGCTCATCTGCTGGACTTAGGACTATAAAGCGGGTCGAGCAAACTTTACAAGAGCTTGGGGTTTGTTTCTGCTCCCTAAATTATTGGTGCTGTATGTATACTCATTTCCTTGTCATATCATATATCGGTGGATTGTTAATATCTTTGCCAGGTCAATCTGAAACCAAGAGTTCCAACCAAAGCTGTTTGTGCAGAGCATCTTGAATTAAGAAGAGAAATATTGACTCTACTGAATCTTCAGAAGCAGGTACTGCACTTGTTCAATTCTTTCACTTTTTTTTACATAAACATTTTCTTAATGCCCTGGTCAAGTGTCCTCAATTTCTAAATCTAGTTATTTCTCTGATTTGAATTTCTTAATGACCCGCACAAGTGTCCTCTCCACATTTTCTAATCCTCTATCAAGTTCATGTGCCCTCTTATTTTTCTTGTCGTGAAGACTAATAGCAATTGGGGCACCTTGCTGATATGTGTGTGTGTATATATATATATATATATAAATATTTGATTGGGCTGATGTCTGAAGCAAGTTCATGATCATCTCCGTTTACTTTTAGTGGTTGGGTTGTTAAAGTTCTACAGTTGCTAGCTGCTACCAGATATTTCATAGCTTGGACATATCGATTCATCATTCAGGAATTGATTGCTGATGTAAGGATCCGACTTAAAAACTACTATTGGAAACTGAGTCATCTTATTTTGGTTGGCAATGCCTACCAACCAACTGGTTTCTTCAGGGGGGAAGTTGGTAATAACTCTGGTTATTTTTTCATGATTTTGTTGGTCATATTTGGGGGTGAAGAAGTTTTGGTCCGGACCGGAAAAACCGACCAGACTGACTGGTCCGGACTGAAACTGTGAGTGATCAGTTTCGGTCCCACAGATGGTGGACCGAATGGGTTTCGGTCCAGTCCCGGCCCCGGGGTCTATGATTTTTGGACTGGACCGGACCGGACCGAAACAGACCTAATTAGTATATATATTTTAAAAATATTTTTATATATTATATTATTTTATATAGTATTTGTATAAGTTAATAATGTAATTTTCATCTAATCTATTATTATTGACTATATAAAATGTTAAATAATATATGCTATCAATTAATAATGTATCATAAATCATATGATAATGTATGTAGATACATAATACATTAATACATACTTTACTATTTACACTTAATTAAAGTAATTAAGTAGTTTTTTGTAAATACCTAAGTTGCAAGCAAGCATGAATAATCTATGTACAATGAAATTATTTGATATTCATTAACCATATATAAAATATATGACACTATTAATAATTATGCATACTAAAGAGTAAAGTCTAAGTTAGTAAGTAGTAACTATCAACATCATAAATATAATTATAGTTTGAGTTAGTTACATAATCCACATTAATAATTCACTTAATTTTAATTTTAGTCATTTAAATAATTTTTTTTATTAATTTCTTTGCAAAAAAGAAACAAAATAACAAAATAAATGGCCGGACCGAAGGACCAATAGCTAACGGTCCGGTCCATTAGGGGTGATCAGTCCGGTCCAGTCAGGGAAAATGATGGGTCCATCCCCCCAGACCGGACCAGACCGATTTACACCCCTAATCATATTCTTACGGTATCGATGGTTCAATCTCCAGTTTCAAAAACATTCATGGATAGATCTACTTTTCCAGCTGCTGCTCAATCATTCCATTTATCTGGGGTTAACCCCATATGACCAATTAATCTTTGAAACTAATTTCCCACCCCAATCGAAATAAAATTAGGAGAGCACATATTCTAATACTAATAGTTGACTTATGGTCAGAATTTAAAACTACTCTGGTAGGGCATGAGTTATATTTTGTAATTTACTCTATCAGCCTTGTATAGACGTTGCACTTTTTTATGGAAATATATGTATGACATTAAAAAAGTGTTTACTTTTCGTCAATTATACAATTCCTTGGACACAATCATGAATGTTTGATATTCAGTTGCAATATAAGGAGGCAGAAGGTTCATCTTATCGTGATGGTTCTTATGCCGATACACCGGGCACACCTAAGGTAGTAATCTATTTTTTCTTCCTTGTTTTGGTTTGTTTCCATGTTGAGTTTGTGATTCCGGAACTCTTAACAGCATTTAAGCCATGGTGGGGATCAGGATCGGACATTTGTTCCAGACATGAGTTTTGCAGGTAATATTTGGACATTCCCATCTAGTTTTGAATTATGTATAATGCTTGATGGCATGGTTTTTTGCCTTACATATTGCGGTGAGTGTTGTGGTGATGATTCATTCTGTTTTCAATTGGGACTTCAGGGGAAAGGATTGGCAAAAGGGACCAGAAACGCAAGGTACACAGTTGTCTACTTAATTTTTGTCTAACATTTATTTTTGCCCCCAACTCTTGCTGAATTCTTTCTTTGTAATTGTACCTTCAAGGCGCCTGGAAGGCTATCAGAAGCTCCATTGCCTGCTCACAAAAGGCCTAGGAAATCAAAGGCAGCAGATCTATAAGCAACAAAGCAAATGAACTTTCCATGAAGTGGAATGCAGAATACATGTGAACGGTTTAGTGTAGAATGCAGAATTATGGCAGAAGGTAGTTTTGGTTGCAGAATCCTTCCAATGGGGAGCATAGGAGTTCTTTTGTTGGAAGCAGAAGTTGAAGCATCAATTCATGACCAACTCATGTTCCTTACAGGGAAGTTTAGTTTGTGCATCATCATGATTTGGTTTAATTTAAGCCGTAATGAGCTTAGCGACGAGGAGAATTCAGAGATCTTTTAAGAATGACAATTGTTTTGTACATAAAAACTAGTGTTTATCCCATGTGATGTAACAATGTTGCAGTTTCTGACCAATTTAAATTGATCCTTCAGCTTTTTAGTTTTTTTTTTTTTTAGTCTTGGAAATGGAATTTCTCTTACCCTTTGTCTGTCAGAATGTTTGAGGGGGTGGAGCCGTTCTCTCTCACTCAGCCCCGCCCCTCATTGAAACATGTTTGTATTATTTTCACCTTAGAATACAATACTGAAATAATATGACCAAAGTAAAGTACCCCCGATGATCCCTCCTTTGTTATATGGTACATTCATCAAGGTTTAGCCAGCCCATTCACAATAACTAGGACCAAACCAGCCTCTGATCGATTTATTCATGTTAACCATGAAATGTATCAAACCCACACGGTTATAAGAAAACTGCAGCTGGTTTTTGTTTTTTGTTTTTTCAAATTTTCATCTTGAACTATCAAGACTGACAATTGGTATCCTAAATATCAAAGAAAATTCTGAACCCTTATTCAAGAACTTGAGCATTGAAGTTGATGAAAAACAGAAACATATAGTATAATCGTAACAGTGAAATCTTAAGCAGGTTATAAATTGTCAATATATTGTAGTTTTGAATATCAATGGCCAAGGTTAATAAGTTGGGAGGTGTATTATAAAGTGGTAAGCAGGATACACAAATGTATTCTTTTTAATACCAAAACACAATGATTGTTTGATAATAGTCAGATTCTTGTGGTGATCCGAGGACCACGGTAGTATTTAGTGCTCTTGGTCTTGGATGGACAACGTGACGCAAGACCATTTTGTCATTTTCTTCCACCTCACCAATTCGAAAGAAGCACAGTTCAAAATATCTGATGCACTCTGTGGCCTTGAAATGATGTATTTTCTCCACTGTACCAGAGAACTGATCTTAATGCTGCCTTCAACTTGCTAAACCGAACTGACATTATAGCCTCCCAGGTGGTGCGTGAGTGCCAATGTCCCACAGTGAGAATGCAAGCCTTTGCTGCTTTGGGCTCCTCTTGCTTTCTTCACAATTCCCCTCACCATGCAAAGCCCAGGAATTTTGTGCTCAAACCGCATTGCAGCCTGAGAAAGCAGGAAAGAAGAAACCTTGAAACCAGTTGGCCTACCATTTCACTCTCGCTTTTTGGTTCAGGTTTCTTTCTGGGTCCCCTTATTGATGGACTTCATTCTGGGGTGAATCTTGTAGTATATGAAAGTGGCTCTATCAATATTGGTCCTCTCCACACAAACATCTGGGTAAAATTAAACTGAGCTTCTGAGCTCCATTTTAAATCTTCTTGCTGTTGCAAGGGTTTCTTTTCTTTTGATTTGGTTGAGAAGCCCAATTCTAAGCCAGGCTATTGATAGTTTCTTTTGTCCCATAATTTCTCGATGTTGTTAGGTTCCTTCCTTGCTTGGATTGTTTTACTGCACTGTTGGGTTGCTTCAACTCTTCTTGGATGAAAGGGTCTCGTCAAAGATTTCAGAGGGAAGCCTGGCTAAGTCAGCTGTTTCACTGTTGTGAGTACTCTTTCATCTCAAAGTTCTAATCATTTCCCAACTCTATCTACTATAAAGAAGTCCTGATACTTACAAATCAATGTATGAACACATCATTTATTGTGATACTCAGAACAGTTTGAATAGCAAATATTTTTTATGGTGATTGATATGATAAGTTTTCACATGAGTGAAATGTTTTAGTTTGTCAATAACTAAGCTTATAGATAGATTTTTAAAAAAAAAAAAAAACACAGACAATAATGAATATTCATGATAACGGATAACTTCCTATATAGGAGCGAGAAAACCCGATAAGATTCATAAAAGTGCATTGCAAAGTTTGTGGATATTTAAATGGTTCAGACAAAAACGAATACTCATGATCATGGATAACTGCATGCCTATTTTCCAGTTTGTGAACAAGCATGTATTGCCTGATATTAGCTACCGATGTCCTTGTTTAATTCAGAGCACTGGTACTATTTATCGAATTGAGTGCTGAACTCTATAAAGCTGGAGTAGCAGACAACATCGAGGCGTACATATTATTTGCAGCAGCAGAGTTGATCTGGTTTTCCCTGGACAGGACATGGCTTGGGTTCACTCTAGCATGCATTCTTGGCATTTGCTGCCCTCTGGCTGAGATTCCCTTAATGAAGTAAGTCTCTCATCTTTCTCATAGATTTGTTATCAATCATTAACCGGAAAATCTATCTTTGTTGATGAATCTGTCTGGTGTTCATATTCAGGTTTCACCTTTGGTATTATCCACAAGCAAACATAGAAATCTTTGGCCAGGTATTGACATTAATAGAATCACCGAGATTTCCATAAAATCTTCATTCTTCTGAGAGATTTGAGGTTTCTGTTATGTGCAGGGTCTAGTCAGCTGGACAGTAACTTGCTATTTTGTTTACACACCATTTCTGATCAATTTATCACGGTTGCTGAAATCTAGGATTGCTGCTGACACAGACAATAAGTCTGCCTAGACAACTATGTTTGGACAGGCATTGTGCCAAAGTTTAAGAAAAGGCAACAAAGTCAAACTGAATAGAGTTTAATGTAGAAGTTCTTTTAGATATCCAGGCTGACTTCCCCCACTTCCATTGCTTTAAATTCCACTCCTCTTCCTCCTCTGAACTTGGTTCCATTGCTCACTCACCTTTCCCTGAACACTCGTAGAGTTATCAATAAGTGCTGAACAATCTTTTTTAAGTGTTGGACTGTAAATATAGTGTAAGATACATATTCCAATATAAGACACAAACATTCATTCCCTTGCATGTATTGGTTTACTCATATATAATACAATTCTTGGACAAGTTGGCTTCAGCGATTGCAGATTCACCATGTCTAACAAAATGCAGAACATATAACTGATTAGCTATGCTTATGAACATTGATACTGTTTTCTAGTTATATTTGTGTTTGATTTTCTAGATAGCTATTGCTTTATAAAGATTTAGTACATGTTTGTTCAGCCATTGTAAGAGGTACTCATCCGTCAAAAGTGATGGTCATCAACAAAATTGGCTATCTTTCTCTTATTTGTATATATTGTTAATGCCAAAAATCGCACAAAGCCGGAAATATGAGAAAGAATCATTCGCGGCCCATGGTAACGATTCGGGCCTCGATCAGTGTGGATTGGAGCCACTGGTGACAATTCGGAGTGGTTGTACAATGCTCATACGTATCCATAGTAGTGTAGTGAATAGAAAATAAGTACATGGAATATAAATAGAGATGGAGACACAAATTTACGTGGTTCGGCACTGAGCCTACGTCCACAAGTCGTTTGGAGAGAAAATCCACTATAATGAGTATTTTACAGTCTCTCATTTCTCACTATACAATAGAGGTTGGAGACTCATTTTCTGAAGAAAGTCCTCTCTCAGGAGCTCTCGTTGTGAGGATGAAGAAGTTGAAGGACCCTCTTTCTCATCCATTTTGATCCTTTTTTATCCTTGCCTTAGGAGTGGTGATGAATGACAGCTTTAACCCACTTGCGTGTCTGACTTGTTTTCTCCCATTTCTCATTTTTCTCTCTTTCCATCTGACACATGCCTTCCCCTCTTGTATGGTCCCCATGCATACATGTCCTTTCCCTTTCTTATCCTCTTCCCATTTGACATTTACTTTTCATTTTCCCCTCATTCTCTCTTCCCACTTGCCTCTTAAAAGTGAGCCTAGCCCATTAAAAGGCCACCATTAAGAGGCAAGTGGGAAGAGAGAATGAGGGGACAGGGAAAAGTAAATGCTAGATGGTGAAAGGAAAAGAAATGGAAAAAGAAGCAGAAAAGGAAATGACATGTACGCATGGGGACCAGACAAAAGGAGAAGGCAGGTATCAGGAGGAAAGAGAGAAAAATGAGAAAATGGGGAAAGTAAGTCAGGCACGTAAGTGGGATAAAGCTGTCATTTCTCACCACTCCCAAGGCCAGGATAAAAAAGGATTAGAACAGATGATAAAGGGTCCTTCAGCTTCTTCAACCTCACGATGAGAGCTCCTCAGAGAAGACATTCTCTAGAAAATAGGTCTTCAACTTCCATTGTATAGCGAGAAATGAGAGACTATAAAATATTCATATTATATTGGATTTGCCCTCCAAACGACTCGTGGACGTAGGCTCAGTGCCGAACCACTTAAATCTATACGTCTTCATCTCTATTTGTATTCTCTATATTTATTTTCTATTCACTGCTATGGATGTATGTACGAGCACAAACCAAGAGTTGCTCAACCATGTAGTGAGTGACCCGACCACAATACATATTGCATGTCCCATGTAACATTCCAGGTCCTTCATCACGACGAAGACAATGTTCTATTCGCCCACAATACACACCTCGAGAGAAAATGAGCAGAAAATTGCCCAAAAATAGTTAAGTACACATCAATTCGAAGATGCTTAAAGACGGACAACTTCCCCCGCGGTAAACAGTCTTAGTTAAAAAAAAAAAAAAACAGAAAAACAGCAACCAGCAATGGACAAACTCGATCAAACCAAAATTGAAACAACAACTTCATCGCTTTGGTATTATCTCTCTCAAACTTGCCATTTAAATTTCATTTTTACTAATAAATTTGGTGTTTGGAGACTTTTCCTACAAGAACTTCTTGAGGTTCCACGAGAATCCTAGTGTCAGCACATCCCAAGAGCAAACTTTGCTTAAATCACCAGTAGGATGCTGGATGCTGGCTACTAAGCCTCACACTTCCACCCCTCTAAAATCTTAATCTGTCTTCATCATAATAGACTACTTAGTATTGAGCACCCAGATCTTCATCATTTCCAAAACATGGTTGCCTGCAAGACTCGCTAACACACCTCAAACTCTCGCCATGTTTGAGAGAAACGATTCATGCTTGCAAATATCACACTTGTGATTTGGATTATCTATGCTAATCGGTTTGACTTTTTTGAAGACACTTGATTACCAAGAGTCAATAGGCAAGATAAGTCACTCGACTACCCGACCTCCCTAGTGACGAGTCAATAGGTGGGATAGGTCATCAGATTGTCCAACCTCACTCACATCTCGCCGAGAGTCAACAGGCGGGAAAAGTTACTTGACTGCCCGACCTCCCTCATAAAGAGTCAACAGGTGGGATAATTAATTAGATTGCCTGATCTCACTCACACCTTGCCGAGAGTCAATAAGAGTGACAAGTCACTTGACTACCCGATCTCACTCGTACCTCGCCAAGAGTCAATAGGTGGGACACTCGACTGCCCGACCTCCCTCGTGACGAGTCAACAAGCGGGACAGGTCATCAGACTGTCCGATCTCACTCACACATCACCGAGAGTCAGCGGGACAGGTCATCAGACTGTCCATTCTCACTCACACATCATCGAGAGTCAACAGGTGGGACAAGTCACTTGACTGCCCAACCTGCCCGAGAGTCAATAGCCCAGCCCAACCCTAACAGAATTAATGTATTTTGTCTACAATGAATGAAACTTTGGCACCTATCTTAATGTATTTTTTTCCCACTTACAAAATAATGTAAGCATAAAACTGCATCTTCATTGTAATTGTGGAGCTAGAACAGCTCCGACACGCTCTCCTGCATGTTAGCCCAATGCTGCAGAAGTCTCAGCTGGGTTTGATAGAAAATTATAGGTTTGTGATATACCAATGACACAAGAATGATATAGTTGTGAACACGGAGATTAAACCATAAATTGAACAAACCGGTCTTTGTTTTTACCGTAAAATATTTGTCGTACATATCTTACTTCAATTTGTTGGTAAGATTCTTCTCTGCACTTCTCAAGTAATAAAATAAAATAATTATAAATTTAATAGAATATAAATTAATATAATTTGACGTTATACTTTATAATTATTTTATGATAAAATAATAAAATAAAATTTTATAATATTACATATCAAATTAAATTATGGAATATTATTTCCTAAATAGAATAGGTTATCTTGATATTGTTGAATTAAAAGATATGACTTATAATATAAGAATGGATATAATGAGAGCTATTGACAAAATTAGAGAATACAAAAATTTGAATGAATTAATGCTAATAGATCTGGCTACTATGTATGGGAGGTATCATATTTATTTAAGCAGAAAAGCTGCTATTAATGAACTAGAAGATTGGCTTAAAAAATTGAAAAATGCTACTTTGTCCACTCATTTTGACACTTTATGTATTTTAATTTTTTTTATATATTTTTTTAAAATGTTTTAAAATGATAAAAAAATGTGAATAACAAATTAAAAAATAAAATAAAATGTTGAATTTAGCTTAGCGGTTAGATTGAGCGGGATACTCTGGGTGGTAGAGTAGCCCGACTCTAAAGAATTAAATGAAGAACATTAGAGAAGTCATAATCATTTGAGTATTCTAGCTTTAAAAAAAAAAGTAAGAAATCTATAGAAACAAGATTTTAGCAAAAATATACCATCGAAAGGATAATGGATCATTTTAAGAGACTTGTGTTGGTAAGCCAAGGAAAATTCGATGGTTAGCTCATGGATGCTAGAAAGCTTTAAGGGTGGTCTTAGTGGTATTTCCTCAAGGATCTTAATTTATCCAATCTCTAGAAGATAGAATATATTTGTTTAATTTTCTGAATCAATGAATTTCTTATCTACAACATATTCAACTAGGTCTTCTGTAAGTATACCTGTAGAACCAAATTATATTAATCAAGAAGATTATAATATAATAAATATAGAAAAAAATTTACAAGATTTGAAAATCCCTCATATTCCAAAAGATCAAATATATAAACAATCTACTTTTTCTTCTAAATTATCATTCTTTACAAATTATTCAATTAAAACTATGGAAAAAATTGAGTTTAAATAATGATTATGAATCAATATAGTTAATGAACAAAGAGGCTATTAAACAACATACTAAGCAAAAATACTCATTTATGCATATTGAATTAGTATAAGTGGCGGTTAAACCACATACAAGAAACGGATTAAATGCTTCAGTCTTACTCTGTTTAAAAAATGCTACACATTATTATTATAATCAAGTACACCAAACTCTAGTATACATATTTCTAAGCAAACTAATTGGAATCAAATTAATATTCCTAATGAATGGAAATTAGATAATATAACCCTATTATCTAAAGTATAAAATAATGCTATTAATGATCTATAATATATAGACAAAAAAGTAGACGTATCAGTTCAAATATCTTTCCAACCTTTTAGAAGATCGTTTTGTTCATTATTCTACACCTACACCCTCTAGTTATCAAATGCATAGGTTTCTTTTCACTTCAGTTTCACAGAATAAATCCCAAGATTTGGATACCCAAATTAAAGGAGTTATTCCTAGAAATATTATAGATATACTTGTTTATACTATTAATACTAATATACCCTCTACTTCACATACTCATGAACAAAATAAAGAATCATCTTCTTTAACATATTCACAAATAGTTAGAGAAAATGCACAAATATACACCCCTGATAAAGAAGATTTTAAGATTAATAAAGATTATCTTGGTACCATAATCGGAAACCAGGAATTGAATATAAATATAGTAGGTGGTAATATAGAACATCTAAAGCAATTAATAAATATACTTGATTTTATTGAAATCATACTTACAAAGAAGATTAATTCACAAAGTTAGGAGTGGAAGACATGAATGTACAGAATTACAAGGAAATGATGTTTTTTCAAAATGATGGAGAAGGGAAGAGTATAGGATGATCCTTTTATTTTTTTTTCAAATGCCTTCCTTAGATTGCAAACTCTACTTCTATATACATCTAAATAGTAACTTTATACAGCAATGTGATAATGGAGGCTCAAAAGTTTTTTTTCTTCATCCGTCGGCAAGGATAATGCTGGAGCCTTTTGTCCGACTATCAGTAATAATTCTTTCTTTTGTCGAAAGTAATTTGTCTTGGTGCTTTGGCTTGTTCAGAGCATCAGTTGAAATGATCTTCTACATGATTTAGATAATCTTTACATTGTTTGGTTTGTCCTGGAGCATCGGCTGAAATAATCTTTACATTGTCTCTACGACATAATTCATGGATCATAATCCGAGAGATTTAAATCAAATGGATCTTGAGAATCTTGAGTTAATTGAATAGGTTAAAAAGAGGAGGTATGAGAAGGAGAGATCTGTTGAGCTGGGGATAATCTAGAGTGAGATTGACTCAATAATGGATCTTCCTCATCGTCACTATCTGAAACCTATGACATGACCTTAGTTAATTTCTTTACCTCTTTCTTACTAACTATTGAAGCTAATTGTGCTTGGATTCTGCTTCGATAAACCAATATTTCAGGGGCTTTGGTAATTTGGGAAAATATTTTTCCAATATGATCGTAATTGTATTTTTTTCACCATTTGATGGAAACTTAACGAGCCAAAAACTTAATGTTGTTGGAAGAAGGATGTGAGCTTATAACATATTTTCACTTCATAATCCAATTTAACTTTATTTTGAGAAAGAATAAAAGAAGAGAAAGGCAATATTTTAATGTGAGAGGATGATCTTCTTGAGATGAGAAAACCTTAAAGCTTTCTTGGAGTGGAATAGGAAAAATAGAAAATTCAGGTCTATAATATTCTCACCATAGTAGAAACTATTGTGGGAGTGCTGTAATTTCTTGTATTTTATCAAAATGAATTAACCAAGAATGACGCAAGTTTTATTTTGTTTATAAAATGTTTTTATTCATGCCTGTTGATAATCACAATAATTGAAATATGGAGGGTCATAAGGTTGAGAAAATCTTATAATAAATAAGGACTCTTACCCCATTGTTTTAAGGTAATAACTTGTTTAATGGTGACTTTATGAAAGACAATAATGAGGGGTGCATGAGGAGAAGGCTAGGGCTATAAATTGCAAGAAATTTATAGATGATAATTGAATATGTGTCCACTAGAATAAAATCATAAAAATGTTGGGTCTTCTTAATATTCTTTGGGATATAATGCCAGTTTGGCAAAAGAAAAAGATCTAAAAATCGATGAGGTTCATTAAATGTTGGATTTCAGATTCAATTGGGAAAACTGGATGCCAATTAGTTTAATAATGATGGAAGATGTAGAAGGTTGTAAAAGGAGTGGGGGACTAGTAATTTGAGGAGTCGAGGAGGAAAAAAGACAACTTTTGAATAGGTGGGTAATTCTGATGAAGATAATGGGGAAAATTGGTTGTGAGATGGCCTAATTGATGAAGGTAATATTCCCAACACTATATACGGCTCTGGAGTTGCAAAAGGATATGGTGAAGGATAAGGAAGAGATCCATTTTTCCATTATTTTTATAAACATTAGCAAGTATAATCATTTTTCGAAAATGATTTAATATTTCATATTCAGATAATCCATCAATGTTCCATTCATATAATACATATGGTGAGAAAACAAATCGTATTATATGTTATTTTTCCTCAAATTGTAAATCTGGCGGGATTGGCCTAGGATACAAATTTCGAGTAATTGAAACATGATATTTAGAGTCTCTTACAGAATATTTATTAGCATTATCTCATCTAATCTTATTAATCTGGAGGTCTATATTTTTAAATTGATTTTCAATATTATTAATTTTTTTTATTATAACTCATTAGGAGTATTTGTTTTGATTAATATATAAATATGTGATTGTTTATGAAAAGTAGAAGCAATATTAGTAATATTTAATTTTTCTAATTTATTAGATATTTGTTCTAATAAATCATTTTTATTTTTTAAAAAATAGTTCTTAAATGGGATGAAATTTCATGAGGTATAAACAAAAGTGTTTCCTCTACTTCCATAATTTTAGAATTAATAGGGGAAATTTTATTTTCAATTCTTTCAAATAATTTACTCATAGTTTGTAAATATAAATTAATATATTTGCTTTGTGGAATAATATTATCATGATTTTTTGTATCTATGACAGAATTGTGCTTTTTTAACGGTGAAGCTAATATTTGGGTACCTCTTTGGCTATATTTAATTGTGTCAAAATGAGAGTATTCATCATAAATTATTTGATCATTATCTTGTTTAGTTCATTGATTATTAGTTCTATTTATGATTGATAATTGGTTTGCTTTGTAGATTTCAAATCATGTAAAAAAATGTATTTTTAACTGAACTTTTTCTAAATATTCATAATATTTGTTTTGAATATCATCTCTATATTTGAGAACATTGAGAAGAATAACAACCTTTTTTGTTTATTTTCTTCCTCCATATTTCAATTACTATGATTATCAATAAGAATGGACAAAAATCTTTTACAAACAAAATAAAAAAATTGTGTCTTTCCTTGTTCTTTTAATTACAGCTAGGGGTGTAAAATTTTTAGTCCGGACAGGAAAAGCCGATCTAACTAGACCCCACTGAAATTTTTTTGGTTGGTTTCAGTCCTCCATTTGTGGGACCGAATGGGTTTCGGTCCGGTCCTGGGGTCTGTGATTTTTGGATTAGACTGGACCGAAACCTGTTGAACAATATATATATTTTTAAAAATATTATATATATAATATATTATTTTATATAATTGTATAAGTTAATTATGTAATTTTCATCTAATCTATTATCATTGACCATATAAAATGTTAAATAATATATGCTATTAATTAATAATATATTATAAATCATATGATAATTTATGTCATTATATGTGGATATATCATACATTCATACATACTTTACTATTTACACTTCATTAAAGTAATTAGATAAATTTTTTTTAAGATATGTAAATTGCAAGCAAGCATTAATAATATATGTTATTAATTAATAATATATCGTAAATCATCTAATAACTTATTTCATGATATGTAAATACATCATACATTCATATATATTCTATTATTTATACTTAATTAAAATAATTAGGTAATTGTTTGTATATAAATAATTTTAGGCTGAAATTGGGATAAAAATTAAAATGTCAAGACTTGGGCAAAAATCTGACTAGAAATGTCAACTGGGTTGAAAATATAAAACTAATCCATTTGGTGTTGGGTTAGACCGACCAAACCGATACTTAACGGTTTGGTCTGGTTCATAAGGAAATTCGGTCCGATTCGGAATGAGAAAAAGGTGGACCAAAGTGGTCCGGTCCGATCCCAAAAACACCTTATAGACCGACCTGGTAAGACTGAATTCACTCCTAATTACAACACTCCCATAATGGTTTCTAATATAGTGAAAATATTATGGATCTGAATTTTATATTCTTCCTATATGTTTCACTCCCAAAAAACTTAAAAAATTTTTCATCACAAAAAAATTATCCTCTCACATTAAAAGATTGCCCCTCTTCTTTTATTCTTTCTCACAATAAAGTTGCTTTTTTTTTTTTTTCTTTTTACCGTTTTAATTTTAATTTTTTAATATAGTTTTTTATAATAATTGATAAGTCAACTCATATGATTATGTCATAAAATTATACATATAATGGGATGAGATATTTTATTAAAAATAAAATAAAATATTATTATAATATTATTTTAAAATTTAAAAAATTAAATTATTTATTATATTTTATATAAAAATTTTTTAAAAAATATAATATTTAATGATAAAACTAAAATAAATAATTTAATTTCATATAACTAAAACAACCTTAAGTATTTTACGTCACTAGATATGATTAGGGGTGTCAAATCGTGTTAACGGGTTGTGTCAAGATATGTACATAACACTTAATGGGTTAACACGAACACGACCCATTAAAGATTTTGTGTCAAAATTTCAAACCCGAACACGACACGGTAAGATAACGGGTTGACACGACACGACCCGTTAATGAATAAGAAATAAATTGACACGACGCAACATGACACGACCCGTTTCGTTTCAACCCGTTTATGTTAATGGGTTGAACAGACACGACCCGTTTGACTTAATTGAATTATATAAATATTTAAATATAAAAAATATTTATAAAAAATAAAAAACTAACTACAAGTCTAAAATTACAATTCAAACAAATATGATCCACACAATTTGTAATAATATTCATTATTAAAATTACATTCCAAATATAATAAACAAAACATACAATGTAAATATATTAATGTTACAATCTCAAATATAATAAAAAGTTAAAAACACAAATCTAAACAAATTTAAAACTTGAAGAAGGAAGTGAAGCGTCTTCCTTGTCCTTTAGGTCTAAGGGTATAAATGTAAATTTAATTTTCTTAATGGGTCATAACGAGTTGACCTGTTAGTAATTCCCGTTAAGCAATCGTGTCTTGACGGGTCAATCTGTTTTGATCCGAATCCGTTAAGGCTAAACTCTAACCTGCTTTTATCATGTCGTGTTCGTATTGTATTAACGGATCGTGTTCCATATTATCATTCTTAGATATGATAGATAGATAGATAGATAGATAAAATAAAATAAAATAAAATAATAATAAAATAACACTGAGGGATTTTGATGATAAAAATTCCCAAAACGGCCGCCATTTTCCGAGGCCGTACGGTTAACAAACCTTCGATCGATCGTAGAGAACGTCCCCTCGGCCGGTCTCTCCAATAGTATCCATCCCCACCTCACGCAAACATACACACAGAGGTCAGAGAGCACACCAAAATGGGGAGCTTTGAAAGCAGCAGCGAGACGAACCATCCCTACAGTTTGGGTGCGGAGGTCGAAGTGGCCAGAGACGAGCCAGGTCTCAAGGGCTCTTGGTACCTGGCCACTATCATCGACCTCCCTTCAGTGCCTTTACCCAAGATGCTCCAGAGGGCAAGGGTCGAGTACCAGACCTTGCTCACCGAAGATAGGTCCGAGCCACTCAAGGAGTACGTTGACATGGCCTATATAAGGCCTTCGCCTCCCCAACAAGAGGTTGCTGCCCAGAATTTTGAGCATGGCGATGTTGTTGGCGCGTATTTCAGGGATGGGTGGTGGACTGGTGTGGTCGTGAGAGTCCTTGGAGATTCGAGCTACGGGGTTTTTTTCGAGAACCCGCCGGGTATTTTTGAATTTGACCGAAAAGATTTGAGAGTTCACTTGGAGTGGCTCGGGGAGAAGTGGGTTCGTACTGAGAAGCAGGTATATCATGTAGTTTTAGGGTTAAAATCGAAGATTTTTTCAACTTATTTGTCGAATTTTGTTGCACAATTTGAATTATTGTTGATGGGTATTAGTTTCTGGGTTTGTTTAATTGCTGATCTAAGTGTAATGTGTTAATAATCCGAGGATTATATGCATAATTGTTATAATTATCAATAAAATAGTTATGATTGTAATGATTTTTTATCCTCTGATTTCCAAAGCAAAGGACAGGTTCAGTTTTCAGCTCAGGGATGGCAGTAGAAGTGAATATCAAAAAAGAAAATCTGTCCGATGCTTGGTTCCCCGCAATTGTCATTAAAGAGAACGGGGATGACACATTTTTGGTGAAGTATGAGAGCTCTGATGAGTCTAGTCTTGGTAGGGTTGCTGTAGATTTTCTCCATATTCGAGCTTCTCTTCCTCCACCTCCTCAGGCAAACATAAAATACGATGTGTTGGAAAAAGTGGATGCATTTTGTGACTTTGCTTGGCGGCCGGGTTTGATTGCTAAACGCATTAATGATACGAGGTATCTTGTCTATTTCAATCGCACGAATGAGGATAAGATAATCAATCTGTCGAATATAAGGCCTCGTGTGGAATGGAAAGATGGGAAATGGGTCAGTAGATATCAGGTATTCTCTCTCTCTCTCTCTCGCACACGCACAAAGGGAATTGGGACGAGTTTGGGTTTGAACAGCGTAGCCGTAATATGGCTGGATTGAATCCTTCACAATGGAAATACTCTCTTCTCCCTACCCAAAAAGCAACAAGCCCCGCAACATAAGCGAAGCGAGCTGTGCTAGTAGTTGGAATCCAGTTTCAGCTGGCTGCTAACAAAAGCTTGACTAATCGGGGTGCTAGTCATAGTGGGTGGTGATGTTATGCTTTAAAGCTTTTGCATCTTTTTATTTCTTCTTCCCAAAGATATGGAATTAAATGTAAATATCATGTTTCCCTTTTCTATTAAATCAGATTATTTTTTTTCTCCTCAGCATCTTTGGATAAAATCTTTCCGTTTGTTTTTAATCGGTAATCAAAATAAAATCTTTCATTTAAAAGGCACAGAAAAGTTCTTTACTTTTACATGACACAATGCATGCTGCTGCTGATTTGAGGGTACTTTTGGAGGGTTATACTTGATTGGATGGACCCTCTGTCCATCCTGATTTTTTTTTTTAATACTAGAATATTCATACATCTTTATTTATAGGGTTTATGTATTAGTTGGTTGTATCTGTGAAGCAATGAGGAGTTTGATCCCTCAGTTTTGCTCAAGTAGTACAGACATGACAATATATACCTTGGTAATATTAGGTTTACTCTACTAAACTTTTATAGTGTGTGCCAAAGTTACTATGCTAAAAATTGGTTTTCCACCATTTATTGGGAAATTGGCAATTAGAAGAGTGATAGGATTCATAAACTACGTTCATTATGTGACTTCTTATTTGGTGGTATCTTTCTTGTTGAACCGGTGCTTGTTTCTGAGTACAGATAAAAAAAATGTTTGTTTCTAAGAAGTATATTTACTTATCTTTAGGTTATAGTACTTACACTTTGCCTAAGATGTTACTTCCAATTACATTATTGTTAATTACTCTGAGAATGATACAAATGTGGTGCATAAACTACTGAGAATATATGCAATGGCCATGGGCGTGGGGAATAGGCATCACTTGTGCCATCACCTCAGTGTGCTTTGGTGTTTGGATAACACTGATAAATTTATATTAGAAAGTTTGCATGGAAGAGGTAAGAGTTGGCTATCGTTACTAAAAAGGTTATAAGGATTTATTAGAGGTAAGAGTTGGTTTGTGTTACCAATGTTGTAAGGATTTATTGGACCAATAAAAAAAAGGTTATAAGGACTTATTGGTAGCTTGAATAACAGACTTTTGTTTCAGGAACAGACGAGGCATGATCAGATTGCCAGTAACCCTGAAGGAACTGTTGAAGTTGAAGGTTCAGGTGTCACAAGGGATAGCATGAGTGAGAGAACACCGCTTTCTGCAAATTCTGTGAAGAAATCGATGGAGCAGTCAAGTCTTGGTGATGGAAAAGGACTAAGTTATGCCTTGACTGGAAGCATGAAGAAAATGAAACTACCCACCTCTGATGGTAATTCTACAGAGTCGCATCCTCCAAAAAAGTTGAGAAGGAGGAATACCTTAGAGGCCCTGTTATCTGCTACAGCGTGCGACTTAAGGAAGAGGCAAAGCAAAACATCAACCAAAGTACTTTCTGGATTGGCTACCCCAAACAGTGAAGATAAACAATCAAGACCTACAGAGGCTGATGCCAATCAACATTTTGCTGAAATTGAGAGCCTTGGTGGGGCAGCAAAAGTTGTGAGTTTAATCTTCTCTCGTAGTCCTTATTTGTGCTCGTACTATTTGCTTATATATTGATTGTTTTGGAAAAAAGAGACTTTTATTAATTGGCTTGTGAAATTCCGCAAGCATGAACTTTAGCAAAACAATTAGTAACCTGGTTTACCTCCCTGAAAATGTGACCTACCTTTACTTGCAAACAAAATCTCACAACTTGAAACTCTTCCTATACCTCAAGCACTTCCCAATATAAACACCATGACCAAGCAACTGATTAACTATGAGTTGAGAATCAGATTCTAAATCAACAAAAAGGAAATTTAGCTTCATACAAAGTTTCAAACTATCCACAACAGCCCTTAATTCAGCCATGTCATCCATGCCTCTCCATAATGACTTGAAAAACCAACCAAGAATCTCCTAAATAACTCCTTTATAATTCCCCCACCACATGCCACTCCCATCAACATTCTACTTTATTTGGCCTTCCAATGTTTTAATCCATTTTTAGGACCTGAACCTTTGGACTTCTGGTAGGAATACAAAGTAACCCAAGCTGTTGGAAAGTATAAGAACCCATATAGGGGATTACCTTACCGTAGAAACCATGGAAACAAACCTAGCCAACCAAGACATAATCTGAAAAACTAAACCCTCCAGCTCCACCAGCTTTGACTCCATTCTAGCCGTAAATTATCTAGTCCATAAACATCAACTAATAATAGAAGGCGAGAAGTGCCACAGTCACAAACAGATTTTACAAAAGTAAACTCACAAACTGACATGGTTTCATGTGATTCATTAAATCTAATTTATGATAAAAGTTAACTTTACAATCTGACGTACTACATGAAACCATGTTAGTTTGCAAATTTACTTTTGTGAAATCTTTCTGTGACTAAAGCATTTTTCATGTAAGGCAATGTCCCAATCATAATACCAAATTGAGAACGTTTTTATCCTTTTGAGCCATTACAAGACATTTTTCTAAAACTGTCAAGCTGCATATTTTTTTAGTAGGTAACTGGAGATTTTATTGAATAAAGCAAAAGCTTAGCCCGAGTACACATGATGTATACAAGAGACTAAGAATGAAATATATATATATATATATAATAAAAAAGGTTAGCTATATGCTGTGTATTATCAACAGACACCTAATTAGAAACAGAAAAGGATACAAGGAAATCTATAGCAGGCACCCCAAGAAACAGAGTATTGAAGAAGAAGGTTTTAAGCCCTTCCATTGTCCTCTTGCGGTCCTTAAAATTTCTACCATTCATTTACCTCCAAATATACCACACTAGCAGATATGAGCCATCTTGCACACTGCAATTTGCGAGCTGCCACATTGCCAATATGAGCCAATCGTCTCCAGTTTGCAAAGAGGTCTACTATCATTCTAGGCATAACTGAAGACAATCAAACTCTACCAAAGAAGTTGTTTCATAAGGATCTGGCAACCTCATTATGGACTAAAAGGTGGTCTAGAGATTCTCCACTCAGCCACGATGATATGAAATTCTTGAGATTATCAATGGCGAGAATCTTTCCTAAGCACTTATAAAAAAATTATCTTTGCTAAGGAAGTTTTCCAATTAAAAAAAGAGGATTGCTATAGCTACAAAGAGATTACACAAAAGCAATCACACAAACTGACGTGGTTTCATGTAATTCGTTAGATCTACTTTACAATAAAAGTAACTTTACAATCTGACGAATCACGTGAAGCCACAAATTTGTGGGATTACTTTTGTATAATTCATTTGTGGCTAAAATATTTCTCTTAAAAAAAAGTTGCTGTTAAAGGTGCTTTGGTTTGCCAAATGCTTATTAGCAGACTTGATAGATCACTTCAGAATGGTAAATATGCTGATAAAGACAAACATGAATATGTTGTCATGAGTTTTTGTAAAAGGAAATTTATGAGTCCAATCTATTCCTCAGTCCTATACACAAATTTTGATCAATACAATTTTTTTGATAATTAATCAAATTTAGGAGACGTTTGGATTCGCAGCTCATCTCAGCTCATCTCAACTCATTTCAACTCATCTCACTACTATTCATTACTATTCAGCAACTTTAACTCACAAATCTCACTACTATTTACAACTCATCTCATTACTATTCACAATCTATCTCAACTCATCTCAACTCATCTCAAGTCATTTTCGAATCCAAACGTCTCCTTATTGATCATCATAATTAGGCATAGCCCAAGTACACATGTAGTATGCAAGAGAGATATACCTAATTACAACCTACAGACAAAAAAGAAGCATACAAGTCATTAAAACTATCCCCCTCAAATACAATAGCCTTAGCCCAAAGTAACAAAGACTATAAAAATAAGGCCTCGTTTGGTTATACAAACAATCTCATCTCATCTATTCATTACAACTTTCCCAAACTCCCACACAAAATACAATAAACAATTCAACTTTTTTAAATTTCAAAACAAAAATAATATTAAAAAATAATATTCTTTTAGTAATTTCCCTGTATTCCACTCCAACAAGCCAAAAGATCCACCACTCTCTTCGGCATCACCCAAGCAATGTCCAGCCTTAGAAAAATTTCATCCCATAGAGCTTTTGCCACATCACAGTAGAGAAGAAGATGGTTTGTCGATTCGCCATTCTGTTTATACATAAAGCACCAATCCATTATGAAAAAACGACACTTCCTCAACTTGTCTATGGTGAGAATTTTCCCGTGAGAGGCCAGCCAATCAAAAAAAGCAACTTGTAGAGGTACTTTGCTTTTCCAAATGTCTTCCAAGGGAAGACAATGGAAGGATGAGAAAACATAACATTATAAAAGGATCTAACTGCGAAATTCATGTTCCTTGGATGGATCCACAGCAGTTTGTCGTCCATGCCACAGTCCAAATTCAAAGCATACAAGGTGCTGTAAAAATCAGAAATGTCTCTCACTTCCCACTCCTAGTCTTGAACTGCTCTGATAAATGATACATTACACTGCAATAGGCCATTCGAGGAAACCATATAATCAGCAATAGAGGCTTCATTATGCAATGCAATTTTGAAGACAGAAGGATAAACCTCCTTTAAAGCAATGTCTCTGCACCAAACATCAACCCAATGTCTCATAATTGATCAATACAATTATGAGCATATTGAAATAAGAGATTTATTGACAATCCACCTTGGTATGATTTTCCATTCAAGACAAGATCACATCTTGGAATCTCACCAATTGATTCTTTTCACTATGCGCAATAACTTATTTTTCTACGACAGCTGGCCAACACGTTGGGGTGTAAGATAGCCTCACTCCCTTTGACTTACCTGGGCCTTATGTTGGGGGCTCCTTCAAGAGCGTCTTCTTTATGGGACACATTGGTTGAAAAAGTAGAGTGGAGACTGGCGGGATGAAAAATGATGTATTTGTCAAAAAGTGGTAGGATTACGTTGATTAAAAGTACTTTGTCTAACCTACCATCTTATTTTTTATCCTTGTTTCCTATACCTGCAAGTGTGACGTTTTGAATTGAGAAATTCCAACATGATTTCTTGTAGAGTGGAATGGGGGAGGAGTTCAAGTTTTACCTAGTCAAGTGGGAGATGGTATGCCGCCCCATTTCTAATGGTGGTTTGGGCATCAGAAGTATGAGGATCTTTAATCGGGCATTACTTGACAAGTGGCTGTGGAGATATCATAAGGAACTAGAAGCCCTGTGGAAATTGGTGATTGAGAGCAAACATGGAGATTTATTTGGGGGGGGATGGTGCTCTAAAGAAGTAAGGGGGGCATATGGAGTGGGTTTGTGGAAACACATTTGAAGAGGATGGGAGGTCTTGAGTAGACACACTAGACTTCTTCTGGGTGAGGGCTCAATGATTAAATTCTGGAGAGATATTTGGTACGGTAATAGTACTCTACAAGAGATATTCCCTTCACTATTCAATATTGCTAGTGCTAAAGATGTATCAGTGGCAGAAGTCATGGAGATATCTGGGGGCAGATCCATTGGAACATCACCTTTAGTAGGGCAGCATAAGACTGGGAAATGAGCAGCTTTGCAGATTTTTCTAGCCTTTTGTACTCTATAACACCAAGCACTCAGCAAGAAGACTTAATGTGGTGGATACCCGATGGTAAAAGGGTATTCTCGGTTCGCTCATTTTATTAGGCTCTCACATAAGAACCCCAAACTTAGTCTCTGCGGAGAAGGCTTTGGAGACATAAGGCGCCTTCCAAAGCATCTTTTTTTGTGTGGACAACCTCGTTGGGGAAGATTTTCACAATCGACAACTTGAGGAAACGAAGTGTAATCATTGTAGATTGGTGTTGCATGTGTAGAGAAGGGGGAGAGTCTGTAAACCATCTCCTACTACATTGTGAGACTGCTCAGGTATTATGGAATGAGGTGTTCAGTAGATTAGACTTGTTTTGGGTTATGCTAGAGACAATGGTGGCAATGCTGGCCAGCTGGACAAATCTAAGAGGCATGCAACAGATTAAAGTTGTCTGGAATATGATCTCTATATGCATTATGTGGTGTTTATGGCAGGAACGTAATGACAGGACATTTGAAGACAAGGAGAGATCGCAGGAGGAGCTGAAAGATTTATTCTTTAGAACACTTTGTACTTGGGCCATTACTGTTGACTTCAATGGCATGAACCTACATGATTTTCTTGTCTATAATGTATCTACGTAGCTTAAGACATGCCTTTTTTTTTACTGATTAGAACTCTGTATATGGCTCTGCCTATTCTTTGATCAATAAAATTTGTTTACTTATAAAAAAAAAAAACTTATTTTTCTCTTCCCAAAGTTTTTATTCCAAATCAGAAGTTTAAAGCTGAAAGGCAAGGAAGTTGAAGAAGTATGCAAAATGCGCTCTTGAAGATTTGAAAGCCAACATGGGATTCCATAATAGATCTGAAATATCTTATAGTATATTTCATGGAAATGCATTTACTTTTAGTGTCTTGTTTAAACCTTAAAAAACAAACTGGAACTCTATTATAAGACTATATAAATTGAAAAGATAGTTGCCATCGCTGGCCAAACCCTTTTGATACCTAGAATCATTAGCTGATTTCCTATTTTAGAAGCATTTTTTAAAGTACTATATAAACAAAATTTTTGTATGCTTGCAAAAACTTTAATGAGACCTTGTCAGTTTGGCTTAGTCGGGGTAGATGCTACTCAAGGTGCAGTTTTGCATTCTTAAGATATCCATCGAGGATCCGTCTACTTGGGCTTTTGCCTATTCCTACGATCAATAAAATCTTATTTACTGATAAAAAGAAAGAAAGAAAGAAAGATATCCATCGAGGACAACATGATGTAGATTGGACCTCTCTACATCAATGTCTTTTTTCAAATCACCTTGAGGGGCAATGATAATCATCTCGTAATTTAACTTCAGTTTGGTTTCTTCTGTGGCCTGATAGTTCTTTTAAGAACATTTTCATTTCCTTGTGTAGTGGACTGGGCAACAGAAGCATGGTCAATTAGACAGTCAAGAAACAAATACCATGAGAAGTAAGGAGGGAAGATCTACAAAATCACAAGTAAAGAGCCCACTGTCTATAGCAGCAGGTAAATACAGTCATAAATGAACATTGCATTGATTGGATTTTCTAGGCAAAGTAGATAGCCATTATAGTGTGTGCAGGATTTTAGTATTTTCTACAGTAAAGAATGTTTACATCTAATTAGATGCAGGTAAGGAGGACAATGCGGATGGTGGCACTGCAAAAGAAATTGTTCATGAAGATGTAAGTAAAGAAGCTGAAATGCCTGTCATCTTATGTTTTGAAGCTACGGGGATGGGGGGTTTAGATCAGAAGAAGAATAAAAATTGTCCTACCCAAGATTCTGTGGTAAGTTGATACTGAGGGACCCTGCTACGTCCACTGAGAAACCCCACCGAGGGTTTCTACTGACAGTGCAAAATTTCTTCCTTTTTTTTTTCCAAACATTTTAAAACCCTCTTAAACATTTAAAAAAAGAAAAACACAAACTCATTAAAAAGCACTTCCTTTGGCATGGAGATGACCAAAACGGACTGCCCCTCACCAAAGGTGACTCAGAAATTGCCAACGGGTTGCGCAGTCAATGCTCTTTTTCGTCGAATTGACAACACCCACGACAGAACCTGAGGTATTGCCGAGTTTTGGGGGAGTTTCCGCTATCCCCAAAATTCAAATGGTGACCATGGTTCCACCACCCATGTCGGAGGGAACTGGTGTACCTCTTCAGGCATCTTGTGGGTCGATACATAACTTTGGCCTAGGTGGTGACAACATTAATAGCTCTGTGGAGGAGATGCGAGTTTTAGGAACTGGTGTTGAGGAAGGGATGGGGTTGTCATTGGTGCCTTGCGAGGGGGAATTTTTAGGGCCTGGTCCATAGTTTGGAGAGGAGACTGCAGAAGATGTTGTCCCCTTGATATCCCTCCCACCGATTAACAATATAGTTGATTCATCATCGGATTCGATTTTGGACAAAGTAAATGAGATACAACAGTGTGTGGGGATTACTTGCGAAGGATTTGAGGACCAATTCACAGCACTACTCATTGCAATAGAGGCGGGTCATGTACTTGGCTCAAAATCAAGATCTAAGAAGAGCAGAGAGTTAAAGCACTTACTTGGGCAATCAACTATGATGATAAGGGAGGTAGTTCAAGTTGAGGGAGGACCAAAGGGAAAAGACAAAACCAATTGAATATTTTTAGCAGGCTCGTTCGGAGTTTACAAGTACTGGGGAGTGTGTTGGGGAATTTACAGTGGCTTGGCGTATGGGCAAAATCTGGTTTGGTGGGATAGGCATTGGTGCATTGGTGGTGGTTTGGGGCAGGCACACCTTTGGGCTTGGGCTAGGGCTTTGTTAGGTTCATTTTCCTAGATGGGTTTATCTTTTTTTGCACCCCAACTAGGTGTTTTCTCTTGTATACATCCAGTATACTTGGCTACGCCTATTGGCATTAATAAGTTTTTACTTATATAAAAAAAAAACACTTAACCATTAAGTAAAAAAAACCCAATTGGTACAAATCCTCGGTAGGATTTGTTGGAGGGAAAATTTCCCTTATATTGAGATTCGTCTAATTTGTCTCAGAACTCAGCAGTACATGACGACCAATTATCATATGATTATCAAGTGTATACACCAGAGGTAAAACTTGGTTCTTGTCGTCAAGTAAAAAGAAAGAAAAGGGGAATCTGCGCGAGTACCCACCATGCCACACTTTGTAGGCAAAGTAGATTGCATTCTAGTGTGGTGCATGTGCTGAATGTGTGTTTGTGTGTTATAATTCCTCAAACCAGGTTAATTGTTAAGTTAATTTACATTTTGCACCCCCACCCCCAAAAATATTACCTTTTGAATACAAATTTGAAGATTTCTATGGCTTTCTCAATTTAATTGATATGTTAGAGCCTACTGTTGGAACATGTGGAACGAGAATGAACAGGAAGTATGTAGGATTATCCGCTAGATAGCTTGGGTTTGTGTCAAGGCATGGCAATACTTTTAGTGGAAGTTCCATCATAGTGGTTTTGTCTTTTCTCTAATCCTGTTTTTGACTCAGCCCAGTGATATTGGTTATGATGTTTTTCTTATTGTGCAGAAGATATGTCCACATATATCTGGAGGAAACAGCATTAAAAGAAAGAGAGGAAGGCCTCGTAAAGTAGTGGTCACTATCTCAAAAGGTTCAGAGGAAGCTATATAATAGCATCAAGCATAGTTGCTAGATAGTTCTCATTTTTTACCGAAATCACTGTGCTGTATGATTTGTAGGTAAGGAGCAGAATGGAGCTGGAGGTGCTGCTGATGGAACTGTTGTAGAAGTTCTTCCAACCCAAGGAGTTGCTTCATATATGCTTACAGTGGGGAAATCTACAGGTATGATGGGTGTGCAATCTTAGTTCCTTCTTTCAGCCCCCTAGTAAGGAGTTAACGAAAGCTTATCAGGAACCAGAAGCTTTTATAACTTCCGTTAGTATAGTAACTAAGTGAAAATATTAGACTAGCCCCTAAATTTTAGAACAGAAAAAATTTAAAACAATAAGCTTGTGAAGCATTAGTGGAGCAACTAAAAATACACGTCAAGAAAAAAATAAGGTAAAACCCTAGAGTGATAAGCTGAATTTAAGATGGTTGAGGGACTAGTTGTGATGAGGCTTTTAACTTTGTGAAGAAACTCAAAATGATGTCAAGAAAAAAAGAAGGCAACACCCTAGAACGATACGGTGAATTTAAGATGGTTGAGGGACTATTGTGATGAGGCTTTTTAACTTTTGGTGTGGATATGTTTGTTTTATCCTTCATGTCATCAAAAAAATGTTTCTTTTATCCTTCATTTATAGTTTTCTAGTCCAAGGAGAGTGAAATAAGGCTTGGAATTTTGTGACAGGCACTCCAAGGCTCTTCTCCCATGGTTCCTCAACCATTAAATAGAGTATTAAATTCTTTGTTTGTGTGAGATATTTCCTAGGGAAAGGTTACATGCTTTAAGCATGTACTGAACGACTTCAATTTTCCTGCATTTGGTTCTCCTGTAAAAAGGACCTTTATTCCAACACATCTGTGAGAATTCACATGTGAAGAAAAAGGATGAATCGATTGGGAATAATTGTTGGAAACACATTGCAGATTAATAAAGCAAATTCCCTTTGCCTTGCTCTTCATTAGGACCAAATTAGGTGGGAGAATTGCTTACAATGTTATACGATGTCCGGAACTAAAGACAGTGCTTGCATTTTGTAGACTCTCACGACATATCAACAGCAAATAATGTTGGCATGACAAGCCTTGCAGCATCTGGCAATATGGATGATGATGATGATCAGCCTCTATCAACATGGATTGATGAAATGCTGCATTGTCCAACAATAATCAAAGAGTCAAGTAAGCTACTTTGACATTCTGATCAATTCCCTGCCGTGGTAATATGCCCTGATTATATTTGCCTTCTGCATAGAACTATCGCCTGTTAGGACTGTCAATGCATGCAATGAAGTAAGAGAACAGAAAGTTGATATTGCGCAACAAGTTCCTGTGGCTGATGCCACCAGTGACTGTGTGTTGGATGAGACTAGAAGCTTGCCATTTGTGAAGAATTCACCTATATGGAAGACAATTGAAGGTATGGAAATATTCAGATTAATGCCACAAGATCCACACTTTCGGCCCTTGAGTAAATGCAAAGAGGAGTATCGGGAGGGATTGGCTGTTGCTAATATGGTAACCTTTACCAGTTTGGTTGAGAAAATATCCAAATTGCGATTAGATGACCCAAGCAGCATTTTTTATGGCTATTTGGAGAGTCTTCATGAGCTGGAAAAGCATGGATTTGATGTTACAGTTTTACAAGGTCGTATGAATGAATTGCTGTCAATTAAAGATAGAGAAGGGCAGATATTGAACAAGTCCAAAGATGCGGAGTTTAAGATATTGCATTATCATCAGGAGAAAACGGTTTTGGCTGAAGAGATGGCCAATATTACTACGCAGATAACTAAGCTACAGGTAGAACATACACTAATCGAGTCAAAAATGAAGAGTAAAGAACTTGAAATTTCCAGGTTGCAGAAGCGTGTGGACACAATCAATGAGGACATTCAGAGTGCCCAGCTTGATTTTGAGAAGACAGTTGCCGCCCCTTGGAAATTGGAGTGATATCCTCTTCGCCTCATTTGGCAAACTGTGCTCCTCCTTTTGGTGAAAGCTCCCTTGAGGGCATGGAGATGCTGCCCTACTATGGAAGTTGTTGACTTTAGCACATTAGAGTAGCTTTGTAAATTGATTTTAGCTAGTCTTAATACGCCAAATCTCAGTGACAGATAGCAAGTTTGGTTTTTTTTTTTTTTTTTGAATGGCTTTTTGCCTCTTGATTTTATTTTTGTTATATATAGTCTTTTGAATATACATGGTTAGTGATTGATTTTTTGTTGGCTCTTCGCTACCAATCTTGGTTGTGGTGTGTAAGTCTTGATATCTGGCATAAGAAGCATGGTGGCATGGTTGCTTAGGGGTACAAAAAAACAATAGAAATCATGTAAACAATTATTTCCTCGTGTTTAGTTATGCTATGGAATTCGACCTCTTCATCTTATTTTGCGTTGGAAAAATGGAAAAAGAAAAGGGTAAAGTGAAATTTTCTGTTCAGGCAAGAAAACCCTATTAGCAATGCCATTAAACATAACCTATTTAATTAAGCATTATGTACAATTTTACACAAAATGAAGATAGACTTGGCCAATGTAAATGCAATTGATACATGGGTACCGATGACAGACCTAAGAAATATGTAATCTTGGTAATGGTCTTATAATTTGATCAGCTTTAATTTCGATTTGAGTCACCTTGTAGGTCACATGCAAACTCTCAGTCCCAAGTCCTTGGTGGCTGGTGGATGGCCATCATAACGACCTTACGTTTCAGCTAATAATTCAATATGCGGACATAATAATTTCATCCAGAGTCGGATTGAGATTACTTAAGATTTTATATTTACAATTTAAGAGACGAGAAGTGCAAACGTCATAAAGAGATTTTACAAAAGTAAATTCATAAATTGACATGATAACATATAATATGTTTGTTAGATTTACTTTATAATAAAAGTAACTTTAATCTACTTTTGTAAAATCTCTTTATGATTAAAGCATTCTCTTAAAAGATATATGTGTGAATTATATAGTATTTAATGGGTTGGCAATTGATAATAACTTAATTTCCACAACAGACCGGAAGAAATGAAAGAATGATTTTCGGCCCACGTTGATGATTCAAACTTCGCTATGGTACTCTTTGCGTTCATCTATAAAATAAATAATAAGTGAGCAAATAAAAATAAATAAAAAGAGACACATGGATTTACGTGATTCGGCATAATGTTTATGTCCACGAGTTGTTTGAGGGCGAAATCCACTATAATTGACGATTTTACAATCTCTCATGGCCTCACATATCTCACAATACAATGAAAGAATTTAGGAAAGATCATTTGGAGTCGCTATGTGTGGTGAAGTTTGCATATAGGGAGCTTGTGTGGAGAACCTATGTAGAGTCTGTCAGATTTGTGGGGATCTCCTCTTTAAATTGAAGTCTATTTCCTTGTAGTGATTGAGTCCAACTTGTCTTGTAAATCTATTTTCTTTTAGGAGTCTGAATCTCTTTCCTTTTAGGACCCTAAATCAAATTGTCTTATCTCTTCTTGGTTTTATCTCTAATGGCTAAATACTTGACTTTATCTCTTCCCTTAATTTTAGTGATGGGCTGGACCTAGTCAATTCTGTCCTAACAATTGCCCGCGATTCTTAAGGTCGATTTGCTCAACAAGATAGCCTTGAGAATTTTCAAGTCAATAAATCAATTGCGTTAGGTGCAAGCACAAAACTCTTCTTTGGCAGAAGACGTACTCAACCGCATTAGGCGTGAGCGTAAAGCTTTGCTTTGGTGAGAAATGTATTCGACCGCGTTAGATGCTAGCGTGAAGCTCGATTTGAGCGGGAGATGTACTCGACCACATTAGGTGTGAGCATAGATCTCTTCTTTGGCGGGAGATGTACTTGACCGCTTTAGATGCAAGTGTAGAGCTCGGTTGCGAGAGATGTACTCGTTTGCGTTAGGTGTGAGCATGGAGCTTGGTTTCAACGGGAGATGTACTCGACCGCATTAGGTATGAGCGCGGAGCTTGACTTCGGTAGGAGATGTCCTCTATTATGTTAGGTGCGAGAGTGGAGCTCGGCTTTGAGTTTGTTTATTTGTTTGGATGTTTTCTTGAGAGATTGTTTATTGTCAGTGAAGAGTGTATATTTCCATAATTGATTTTTTTGTGATCGTTTTTGTTATTATTAGTAGTAGTGGATTTTCTGCCCCTTGGTGTAAATCGTCACTTGATGTTCCGATTTTGTTTTTGGTGTTTGTTGATAGTAACCCGTACTGAGTGGTCAGAGAGCCCATTGACCCCCTGGGTCCTTCTTAGGCAGTTGCCTAACCCGTTGACTCATTCCCAAAGGAAATCCGCTTGAGGCGGTTGGGGAGTTTGGAGGCTTGTTTTTGGAGGTAACTCGCTAGCAGCGATTGTGGCATGAGTGTAAACACTTGGCATTTGCTGGAGAAGATGTTGTGCTTGTATTGCTGTCCAAGTGAGAGAGGTCGGGCAGTCCAGAGATTTGCCAGCTTTTTGGGAGGTCGAGTAGTCCTTGACCTTTCTTGCCTATTGACTCTTCATGAGGGAGATCGGGCAGTCGGGTGACTTGTCCCGCCTCTTGACTCTCAACAAGGTATGATTAAGGTCAGACGGTCCTTGACCTTTTTTGTCTGTTGGCTTGTCACGAGGGAGGTCGGGCAATCTAATGACTTGTCTTGCCTTTTGATCCTCGGTGAGAGATAAGTAAGGTCGGGCGATCCTTGACCTTTTTTGCCTATTGACTCGTCACGAGGGAGATTGGGCAGTTTGATGACTTGTCCCGCCTCTTGATCCTTGGCGAGGTATGAGTAAGGTCGGGCACTCCTTGACCTTTCTTACCAGTTAGCTCGTCATGAGGGAGGTCGGCCAATCGGGTGACTTGTCTCACCTATTGACTCTCAGCGAGAGATAAGTAAGGCCAATCCGGTGACTTGACCTTTCCCGCTAGTTGTCTCGTCACAAAGGAAGTTGGGAAGTCGAGTGACTTATCCTGCCTGTTAACTCTCGGCGAGAGATAAGTAAGGTTCGGCGGTCCTTGACTTTTCCTACTTGTTAACTCGTCACGAGGGAGGCTGGGCAGTCTGATGACTTGTTCTGCCTTTTAATCCTCAACTAGATATGAGTAAGGTCGGGCAGTTGTTGACCTTTCCTGCTAGTTGGCTCGTCACGAGGGAGGTCGCGCAGTCAGGTGACTTATCCTGTGTGTTGACTCTTGGTGAGCTATGAGTAAAGTCAGGAGGTCCTTGACCTTTCCAGCCTATTAGCACATCACGAGGGAGGTTGGGTAGTCAATGACTTGTCCTATCTCTTGATCATTGGTGAGAGATAAGTAAGGTCGGGCAGTCCTGGACCTTTTTTGCCTGTTGACTCGTTACGAGAGAGGTTGGGTAGTCTGATGACTACTCCCGCCTCTTGATCCTCGGTGAGGTATGAGTAAGGTCGGGCAATCCTTGACCTTTCTCGCCAGTTGGCTCATCACGAGGGAGGTTGGGGAGTCAGGTGACTTATCCCACCTGTTAACTCTCAGCGAGAGATAAGTAAGGTCGGGCAGTCCTTGACCTTTCCCACTAGTTGGCTCGTCACGAGGAAGATCGAGTAGTCTGGTGACTTATCCCACCTGTTGACTCTCGGAGAGAGATAAGTAAGGTCGGGCAGTCTTTGACCTTTCTCACCTATCGACTCATCACGAGGGAGGTCGGGCAATCTGATGACTTGTCCCTCCTCTTGATCCTCGATGAGGTATGAGTAAGGTTGGACAGTCTTTGACATTTCTCGCTAGTTGGCTCATCATGAGGGAGGTCGGGTAGTTGGATGACTTTTTCTACCTAGTGACTCTCGACGAGGTATGAGTAAAGTTGGACAGTTCTTGACCTTTCTCGCCCGTTGGCTTTTGTTTCATCGTACTAAAAATGCAAATGTGGTTAGTATAAATAATCCAAATCACAAATGTGAGATTGGCAAACCTGAATTGCTTTGCTTGAGAGTGGTAAAGGTTTGTGGTCCGTCGGCGAGGCCCGCAGGCAGTCTTGCTTCAATAATAAAAGTCTAGAGTGCCTGCGATATTGAGCAGTCTATTTTGATGCAAACGGATTAAGATGCCTACACGGCGCCCAGGAGGAGCTTTGTAGTTGGTGTTTTACGTCACGTGGGTGATTTCATGCAAAATTTATTTCCCCAAGCGTGTAGTCACTCAGATTTTCATGGAACCTCAAAAAGTTTTTGTGGGAAAAATCTCCAAAAACTGAACTTATTAGTAAAAATAAAATTAAAATAACAAGCTTGAAAGAGACAAACCAAGACGATTTAGCCGATGCTTTGCTTGTATGAATTGGGTCTCATGGTTGAGCCTAGACGCCTGAGCAATTAAAGTGCACTATTTTTGTCTCCATGTTCCTGCTTATTTGCTTCGAAACAAAATTATTTGATTTATAATTTTTTGCACCCCTATGATGTAATGCCCATCCTTGTGGTGAGACTTTAGAAAATAATTTTAAAAAAGATATAGAAATTACTAAACTTTTTTAAAAAATTTCCTAAGAGAGAGTTTTGCAACATAATTCATTAAACTAAAATACAAGTCCTTTTACAAAATAAGATTAAATATATTACATAAAAGGCATAGGCTTCTGTCACTTCTTCCTTGGGCCATGTCTGTCTTGACGCTTCATTGTCATTTCATTCCTAGGTGGGGTACACAGAGAAACAAAATGAGTCGAATATTCAATAAGCATTACTTCATACGGTAAAAATATACTAACATAAATTTCATTCATGCATTTCTCATTCATGTACATACTTTACATAAAACGTTTTCTTTTCTTTAAAAACATTACAAGGTAAGGTTTTTCTTTTAAAAAGATTTGCATTTCTCAAAACAATTCTCACCCTGTACACTCTTTCATAAAACTAAAGCATTTCATACATCCAATAACTCTCATCACTTTTCCTTTGACCGGTATACACTGTTACGTCCCTTGTGTTAGGGTTAGCGCTATTTTGGAATCGATTCCGCCCGTGGCTGCGGGTTGGAAATCCTTCAATTAGGGGGTAGCACTGGGTGCACTACCAGTACTACTTCCTCGACATTGCAATCTGCCCAGTTCATTGGTATCATAATTCATTCATTCAGTCATGACCATTATGTAACTTCATACATTAAAACGTTCATTTCCTTTCAATCATTTCCTTTCCTTTCGTTCATTCCTTTCCTTTTCATTTTTTTCAGTCATCAGTCCATTTCATTTCATGAAACATAATTTCATAACATAAAGCATAAAACCTCATCATTTCATTTCATGAAACATAAATACAGTACATACTACAGATAACATCCATTCACATGCATACAACTATTCTTTCGATGCATAAAAAAGGGCTGCCAAAGAAGGCCATTACATACATGTATTTAAACATTAATACCTTAGCATAGATTCATAAAGTACTTTTATTCTAAGAAAAAATTTAATTTCCTTTCATTTCATAAAAGAACATTTTTGTCAAAAAAACATTTTATTTCCTTTTCATAAATAAAACATTTCTCTTTCATCTCATATCTTTTAGAAAATTCTAGAAGAGTATGAACATAATACTTACTTGGACTACATACTATTTACATTTAATGCAGTCCATTCATGTATGTGTTAGATGGCAACCTACATGCATACATAGCTTTATGTCATTTACTTTTTCATTTACATATGAAACTTAAACTTAGAACTTGCATATTAAAACTACTTCTAACTCTTAGTGCATTCTCTTACACATGGCCTTAACCTCCAATTGATTTTTTACTTAAACTTCCTCCACTTAAACTAGTCATTTTCCAAATAGCCTTCATCATCTATTTACTTGCGTACTTCTTCATAATGTTCATAATTGTACATACTTACACCTCTAGGTATTCATAATATTCAATCCATTTCACTTACACATGTCATCATCCAATCCTTGAAGCATAACCATTTTTATAAATGCTAAGTCTAAACTAGGAATCTAAAAGCCTAGCTTCATTTTCTAACTAATAAAGTGAGCTCACATGCTTCACTTTAACCTTCAAACCATCACTCAACAAACTTTACAAATTAGTCTCACTTAACCATTAGATCTCAACTACAAATACAATACCCATCCTCCACACAAACAATCCAATCCAACATCAACTTAAGTTATCATTCACTTCCTCACCTACAAACATATTACACAATCCAAACCAAACATACATATACAATTCACCAAACATACATGTGTCATACCCCTTCATCACCTAAGGTCAACATATAATCCATTTAAGTATCCACTTGTTCTTACAAACGCCATCCATACATAATACATGTAATATGTACAAATCTGTCAAATTCTTCCAAAAGTATCCTTATAAAATTCTATGCAACTTAATAACATTCATAGATCTCCACCATCTTACAACTATACATCATATATATCTCACACAACTAAAATGCAAGAAAACCAATTCGAACACAATTTGTCCATAACACAAACTCTTGCATACTTAACATACACCAACACAATTAAAATCATATAGCTTAATAAGCTTCATACACACCCACAACTAGTCATACAACCCAAAGCAAAATATCACTTCAATAATTAGTACCACATTCATATCATTCTATTCCATCCTTCCATACACCCCATGTATGTTAACCCAACAATACATACAACACATATACTCAATCCAAAGTCCAACTAACTCCTCCTAGAACAACCAACACAATCCCCACAATTTAAAATCTCCATATTTCACTTACAACTTCATTTCAATTCTAACCATACCCCACTTCTTCTCATTCTATCACAATCAATATATATATAAATATAAATCTGCATTTTCAAACACAATACTATCAACATCCATACAAACTACATAACATAATACTCTTTGAGGCGTAGAGATAGAATTTATACCACAATGTGAGGGCTTGAGCAGTGAGGGAAGCGTGTGGCTGAAGTGGTCTGAGGTATGCTCAGTAGTGGTGACCCTAGGTTTGGGCATGGGGATGATGGCTTGTGACTGTGGGGCTTCATGGTGCTAGTATGGTAGAGAGTCATCCCATACTGATGGTCGTGCTGTGAGGGCTTCTGTTATGTGTAGGCACCTTGGACGACAACTGGGCTTGCCGTGCATGTTGTCCCCGCCAATTCGCGGACGCATGTGCGTGGGCCTTCGACAGCTTGCTGCTCTTTGCCAGCACTGTGCATGACATGCACAACGCTCTGATCTGGCTGATTACCAGCAAAAGGATCCACCATCGTTATATCTTTGCCATGCAAGGTGACCACCCTCAAACCCCTTCGTGCTATAGGGGTGGTGGCTGGAGGTCCTACAATTTGTGCAACGAAAAAAAAAAAACTTAGTGGACGCCATGCACTCGTTATACACATTGTGCATGGCATGCACAGTGCATCTGTCACGTGCACAATGCATGCCATGCACTCCACCAATTTAATCTCCCTCTCTATTTTTTGTAACATCACGTGTGGCCTTGAAGCATAGTGTATGTCTGTTGCACACACTCCTTTTTTTTTTTTTTTCCTTTTTGCAGAAAAGTACTAATGAAATAAAAAATAACAAGAAAATAGTTGATTTGATAGGAAAAACTTATCTGGCTCCTAGAGACAATCTTATGAGCCGTGAAATTCTCCTACACCCCTTTTCGGCGTTAAGAATAAATCGATCCCATAGACGGCGCCAACTATTTATACCTTAATTTGCACAATAGACTAGAAGGAAGGAAAGAATGATCATTTGCCCACGTTGATGATTCAGGTTTTGATACAGTGATCTTCACTGTTCATTCATAAAATAAACAATAAGTAAGCAAATAAAAATAAATAAATAAAGATATATGGATCTACATGGTTTGACATAATTCTTATGCCCACGAGTTGTTTGGAGATGAAATCCACTATAATGGACAATTTTACAATCTCTAATGGCCTCACATATCTTACGGTACAATGAAAAAATTTAGGGAAGATCCTTTGGAGTCACTATGTGTGGTGAAGTTTGCACTAGGGAGCTTGTGTAGAGAGCCTATGTACAGTCCTTCAGATTTTTGGGGTCTCCTTCTTATATAAAGGTCTAGTTCCTTGAAGTGATTGAGTCCAACTTACTTTGTACAACTTTTTTCTTTTAGGAATTTGAATATCTTTCCTTTTAGGAGTCTGAATGTCAATCAACTTGTCTTATCTCTTTTTGGCTTTATCTTTAATGGCTAAATACTTTACTTTATCTCTTCCATTATTTTTAGCGATGGGCTGAACTCAATCAATTATATCCCAACAGTTGCCTGTGATTCTTAAAGTCGGTTTGCTCAATAAAAAGGTCTTGAGCATTTTCAAGTCAGTAATCTGTAGAATAAATTTTGAAAATTGGTCCATAGTTTTTTGTTTATTTTGTACTAAGTAGTGAAGAGCTCAGCTTGGAGAGATAGGCAGGACATGTACTCGACTCCATTAGGTGTGAGCACAGAGTTCTGCTTTGGCGAGAGATGTACTTGACCAAATTAGGTGTGAGATTGGAGCTCTATTTGTGCAGGAGATGTACTCGACCGCGTCAGGGGCGAGCGACAAGCACACCATGGACATATTTAATGAGTTTATGGTGAATGAAATAATATAGGTAAAATCAAGTATACTTAAATACTGACTCAATTTGATAAAAATCTGTTAGTTCCATTAATAGCTATGTAATATTAAGGTCAACTCATATAATCTGTGAGTGACTTGATTGATGTATTTATTTGACATAATGTTGCGTTAATACAAGACGAGTTTCAATAAGGACAAAAAAAATTTATTTTTTTATTGTTTTAATTTATTTTTTTATACCCTTACACATTTAAAAAAAATAAAATATCATTAAAAAATACTTAATCATTAAATAAACAAAAATGATTGTACTCAATCGAGATCCAACTATCGGTGAATAGCATTTTCCTTTAATCAATATAATCTGACAATGTCCATTGTATAGATGTTCAAAAAATCTTATTCAAATAAGGTAATGATACCCCTACGACGTTATACTACCGCTTTACTACGCATCAGACGTGTATTTAATTTTTCTATTTTTTTCTCTACAACACTGCCTACTTCTCTGCTCAAGTTTCCATCAATACCCTTATGTGTCAGAAGCTTTCAGCGAGACATTTTATTCAAAAAAAAAGATTGGTCTCTCTCCTGCCCAAAGCCCCCCGTGACTAACCCTCTCTCATCTGCTCTCTCTCTCTCTCTCTGCTCTCCTTCAGAAGCCCGTCCTTCTTTCATTTTCACTGGCTAGCAACCGTGCAATGTGCCGGTCGAGCCCACCTAGCCTAGACCTTCACCGCAAGCCTAGACCTCCACCAGAGTGGGAACAATGGCGCCGTTAAAGGTTTCAAAACCCACAAATCTCAGAGAGAGACCCCTTTACGTTTCCTTTCGTCTCCACATTTTCGTCTCCACCTCTCTCAAGCGCCTTCGAATGTGAGGATACTTCTCTCTCCATCTAATTTGCCTCTCTCTCTCTCTCTCTCTCTAACTTTCTTCTTGTCTTTCTATCTATCTCGAGTTTAGGCAATTTGGGAGATATCACAGCAGGGTGCTGCCGTCGTCATCGCCTCGCACAGCCCCCCCAAGCCTCCAGGTATTCTGATTCCTTTCGCATCAGTTTTTCCTTTAGGTGCTTGGTCATTCACCCCTTCAACAGCTTTTCTTTTGGTGTCCCTCCTTTCATTTGTGTTCCGTTGACATATAATCTGATATGTAGACAAATTCTCATAATGTAAGATGAAATAAATTTAATTTTTATATTGTCGCATCACTCAAATTGAAAAATTTATACCTTCTTACACAAAATGAAAACACTTTTAAACCCTCCTGTACTCGATTGTTTTAGTTTCCTCAAAATACAGTTGGTACATTTACAACTAAGAAAATAAGAAAAAAGGTACGATTGGGAAGTGAGAGGTAGTTTTCTTGAAGTAGAACTATTCATCTTGATGATACTGTGAAGGCAATCAAAATAAATAGAGGGATCAAATCTATTTTTGCTATGGCAGGTTATAGGGGGATTGGAGCTTGAGGAAAAGATCTAGTTTGAATCATAACTATCTTTTGAGTGGTCACTTATACTGCATCTTAGCTTAATAGAAAAGTAAAAAATGAAGAACTATAAACTTAGGTTGCTTTTGGATCAGTGCTTTGGTACCTCCTAACCCAAGCCGAAGTAATCTCATCTCACGTATGTAATTGCGTGCATCTCTCTCTCTCCAAATGTGAGATTCTCATATCCTCCTGCCTCAGCAACACAAGAACTATAGTTCTTGCTCAATTGAATGTCGACCATATCATTGTATTCTAATATTCTCTTGCTTGACTCATCCAACCTCTTATGACATCTAATATATCTTGGGTCAAGGATAACATGGGTCAAACAAAACTCTCCCTCGAAACCTAATATGGCATTAATCTTTGCCTTGCACCCATTATGTTCCATCGGTCTTGGTTTAAGAATATTCGACGTTGTACTTACATACGTGCCTTGACGGACACAAGCAATTGTGAAATACCTTATTTTTCCATCATCTTCGATTTTAGAACTTCACTTTGTCACATCGAACCCAACTTGCTTTGCATAACTTGTGCAGTGCCCTTGCTTCCTCAACTGATGAAAATGACATTCCTGCTCTTGGCTCTTCAACAACATCTTTATTTCCAACATTTTGTTCCATCCCTACATAGACATAACATAACAAATAAAGACAAAAAAAAAAGGCTTGCAAAGACAAAACATCAATAAAGCATGTAAAAAAAGTCAATAATACATCAAATACTGTATACATATAGCAAAAATACACACATCACACATCCAATGCATTTTCATATATATCATCATTGAACTTCATAGGAGGCAAATTTGAAGTTGTGAAATTTTCATTTATATTAACTTTGATTTAACTTTAATTATGGGTCAAAACATCTGGTTCATTGCGTGAAGTTAAAAAGTCATATTTAACTCTATTTTGTTTCACTTGTAAGTTAAATACACATACTAGATTTCCGGAAAAAATATGTATTAAAAAATATGCTTGTAAGCATAATTATCGTATTATTTAATTAGGATTTGTTTTAAAGTTAACTATATTTGGTTTCACTTGTAGATACATAAAAAAGTCCTATTTAACTTACAAGTGAATCAAATGTGTATTTTTTTCCCATACTTAATTTAACATTTGTATTAATTTTAGTTTAACTTTAATTATGCTTGTATTTTCTTATACAACATTCACTTGTACTGCAAAAATATTCAACTAATTATACAAGCAAAATGAGAATTACAATAATAAATTAAATTTACTTGTGAATAGTCAACTAATTACACAAGTAAAAATGATTAAATTTACTTTTGAATATTCAACTAATTAAATTAAACTAAATTTACACAAGTCCAAATACATCAAAAAATTCATTGTGAATATTCAACTAATTACACAACCAAAAATGAAAATTTCATTACACAAGCAACTGCCAACTGATTTGTTCATACCGCAGGAGGTGTGATGCGGAGGCACGATGGAGGTGAGACAGTTATCCTCACCACAGGTGGTGCATAGCGGAAGTGGGCTTGAGAGTTGGGCTTCTCGTCTGGGAATGTCATCTGGGCTCAATGTCATTTAGGCTTGACGTGTATGGGCTCTAGGGGTGGGCTTGCGTTTGGGCTTAGGGGTTCGGCTTCACGTCGTCTGGGCTCGACGGTGGCAATTCACAAAAATGAAACGGGAAATGGATGTTGTTCAAGCCGTTAGGAGCAAATGTGAGGAGAGAGAAAGAAGAGAAGGAGGGGCTCGGATGTTGTTTCGGCACCATTTGAAAAAAAAAATTCATGCTTTTGGCTTGGAGCAAAAGCTATTAAAAATTCAGTCAGAGTCAGTGAAGAGAAAGACTGCCAGAAAATAATCTTGTCAAGCAGCAGAAAAAGAAAAAGAAAATAAAAGTCATGTGGGACCACGTAGTAAACTGGTAGTACTGGGTGGTAAGTGTATCATAACCCGTAATGATAGGGTTACTACTCTATTACTATTCTTCTACTACTCAAGTGCATTTCAAGTTTTTTTTATTTATTTTTTTTATCATTTTCTTTGAAGTATTTCTTTTAACATCCTTAATTATTAAGAAAAAATTAAAAAAATATATAATTTTACTAATACATACTTCCTTAATCATTAAGTAAAATAAAAAATTAAAAAAAAAAATCCAATACAAAAAAAATAGTAGATGTGTAGTAGTAGGGTAGTAACCCTACCATTATTCTAAAATAAACGGTAGAAGCATGTAGCCAAATCGGCTATAGTGTTTGATGTATGACTCTACCGAAAGTGATTGATGTAAATTCCAAACAAGTGACGTGTAACCCTCACAACACCCATAATCAATCTCTCATTTAATACTCTCATTTTATAAGTGTATGATCGATCTTGTACGTATAAAAAATGAATTTTTAGTAACTATTAGTCCTTTTTCGTTGTTTACGTGGCAGAAAATACATAGAGTTTTACTATTTATAATTAGGGTTGTTCATTCAGATTCCAACCCAGGAATCTAGGTATACTCGGGCTGGAACCCGGATGAATCCGGGTTTACAACCGAGAACCCGGTTTTTTTTTTTTATATATATTTTATAGTTTGAATCTTTTGATATCCCACAGTTTCAACCCCAATGAATGTATGGCATGAACATCTTTGATCTAGAGGCATGGAGGAAGACAAACATTAGCCTTGCATATCATTACGTACTGACGTCCTTAGTAATATCAAACAAAATTGGAATTATTGATGTCGTATTTCGCGGGCCTAGGCAACTTCACGCCGGCAGTATTCAAGCAATCACCTGCACAATAACTAAGGGGGGACCTTGGGTTTCGTTGATCCTTTGATACTTAAGTCAGTAATGGTGATGGAGATAATAAACAGTAATGGAGACAAGAATCTAAGGTGATAGTGATTGATTACGTTATCTGTTGCTGGTAGTGCCTTATTTATAGATACCGACCAGGTCTCCACCATAGTGGGGTGTTGCATAGTAGGAGATAACATGCTTGTGCTGTTGATTCGCCGAGCTGCTCCTGTGTCGTCACCTTACCGAGCTGTGAAGTACTCAGGGTCGCTATGCATTGCTCAAGCCTTGGGCCGCATTAAATGCGGCATGTCTTCTGCTCTATTCCGCATCAAATGCAGCATGTCTTCTGTCCCGAGTCCCTTTCCTCTCATTAGTGTTGGGTATGATCCGCCATAAATCCTCTCCTCTGGTGATGAGTGTTATGCTCTTTCCTTCTCAAGCCTTGCCATGGCTTGTGTGTCCTGTCCTGTTAGCATGATCCGACTCGGGTCTCCTTCCTGAGCCCTGATCCAGGTGCTATTGTCTGACCTAGCCCATATTATGCATCTGAACCTTAATCCAGCCCATGTCTTTGGCCCGGTTCAACCCAGACCTTATAACTAGGTTGTAACTTGGGCCCTGCTCTGGGCCCAATGTAAGAGATTTTCCCCCTTCACAGTACCCCGTGAATTTTTAGTACATTTGTGGACTGAAAATTCTAAGATTTCTTTTCTGTCTTGGTTATACAAAAGATGAATGGGCACTCGCCCATTCACTATTGATGTGAACCGATCTCTCCATAATCATTAACGTCATTCCCATTTAATTAAGGTTGCTTTCTGGCATGCCAACATTGCCCTGGATTGGTTCGTTCCACGTACGCGTGCGATTGGTAAATGTCACTCTGTATCCCTATAGCCGAGGCGTCCTTTCGAATCTTGTGCCAAAGTTTCAAATATCTAACCCTTCCATCACGCCGTTCTTATTTACTTCTTCTTCCTCATTCCTTGATCTCTTCCTTCTTTTCCATCTCCGTCTCGTCCTCCTCCTTTGCTTTTCTGAAGACCTAAAAGTTTCTCCAATTCTCTCATCGACTCTCACCATGACTAAATGAATTGCGAACAGCTCTCGATTCAATTATTAAGCTGGGAAACGGTAGACGTTAGTTATGACTAGTAACGAACTTCGTTTGTCTCGTAGAGAGTTCCTCATTCCTCTGGAACTATTTTGGAACTCCCTCAACCTTGCGTTACAATGGTGGACGAGGAGGGCCTGTCGACAAAAGTGGCCCTTTATCCTCACATGTTTTTCATTGGACTGCGTCTACCATTTTGTTGTCTGGTGCATGATATTCTGGATTTCCTGAAACTTGCTTCAGCGTAACTCCTTGGCATTTAATCATGGCCATTGTGTGGCCTTTCAAATTGTTCTAAGGGGCTCAGAAGATTACCCCGATCTAACTGTTTTGGAGTTTTTGACTGTGTATCAAATCAATCGGCTTGATGGGAACATCTGTAGCTTCCAATCTTACTTTGCCAAAAAACGCTTCACTATTTTGGAGAGGCGTTATTCTTCAATAAAGGATTGACACCAGCGATTCTTCTTTGTTAGGGGCTCGGACTGGGAATGCCCAGAGAGAGAGCACGAATATAAAGATTAATGTTGGGTGTGATCTGCCATAAATCCTCTCGTCTGGTGATGAGTGTTATGCTTCTTCCTTCTCAAGCCTTGCACGTGCCTTGCGTGTCCTGTTCAAGCCTTAATCGAGATGCTATTATATGACCCAGCCCATATTATGCATCTGAACCCTAATCGGACCCATGTCTTTGGCCTGGTTCAACCCAGACCTTATAACTAGGTTGTAACCTAGACCCTGCGAAGGGGAAAAACTGCTCTGGGTCCAATGTAAGGGATTTTTCCCCTTCTCAATACCCCGCGAATTTTTAGCACACTTGTGGACTGAAAATTCTAAGATTTATTTTCTATCTTGGTTATACAAAAGATGAATGGGCACTCGTCCGTTCACTGTTGATGTGAACCGATCTCTCCATAATCATTAATGTCATTCCCAGGTCCGTTGATCCTCTGATACTTAAGTCAGTAATGGTGATAGAGATAATAAACAGTAATGGAGACGAGAATGTAAGATGATAGTGATTGATTACCTTGTCTGCTGCTGGCAGTGCCTTATTTATAGTTACCAATCAGGTCTCTACCATAGTGGGGTATTGCATAGCAGGAGATAACATACTTGTGTTGTTGATTCACCGAGCTGCTCTTGTATCGTCACCTTACCGAGCTATGAAGTACTCAGGTTTGCTGTGCATTGCTCGAGCCTTGGGCCACATTGAATGAGGGCATGTCTTCTACTCTGGGTTGCATTGAATGTGGCACACCTTCTATCCCGAGTCCCTTCCCTCTCATTAATGTTGGGTGTGATCCGCCGTAAATCCTCTAGTCTACTGATGAGTGTTATGATCCTTCATTCTCAAGCTTTGCTTGTGTCTTGCGTGTCCTACCCTATTAGCATGATCCAACCCGAGTCTCTTGCCTGAGCTCTGATTCAGATGTTATTGTCTGGCTCAGCCCATATTATGCATCTGAACCCTCATCCGGCCCATGTCTTTGGCCTAGTTCAACCCAAACCTTATAATTAGGTTGTAACCTAGGCCCAATGTAAGGGATTTTTCCCCCTTCACAAGAATGATCAAAGATTGTTCATTTGTAGCAAAGATTATTAATACATTCGCGACACAAAAGTGGGATTTAGTATTTCTATTTTCCTCAAAACTAACATCCTTTAGTTGCTGAGGAAGGGCATTTTCTCAGTGGTAAAGTATTCTCTGTGAGGTTGTTTGCTAAATTGAAGATCATGAGTCTTGGGCTATGTTTGGTAGATTACCTCGCAGTCTTTGTTCAAGAAACCAAAAAAGAAATTCAGATGAGTCCTATGTCTGATGAAAAGGACAAAAAAAAAAAAAAAGGACCAGGTTCCGAATTGTAAACTTGGGTTTCGATTTTACAACCTGGTATCCGAATTGGGTCAACCCAGGTTCTAGCCCGGAATCCGATTTCCCAGGTTCCGGATGAACAATCTTATTCATAATTCTCACACACTACATTTTTTTAATTTTGTTTTTCTTAAACTATTTGAATTTTTTTACTCATCATCTATACACTACACATATGATAAGAAAAAAAAAATTAAGTGTGATGTGTGGTGCATAAAGATAATGAGTAAGTTTTTTCAAATAAAATATATAAACTGCATGGGTCTAGCAATTGACGATCATGACCACAACAACAAATTAAAGCTAGTTGGGCCTTTAATTTCCACTTGTGATGAATTTGCACAGGTCAGCTGCATGAGATTATGAGTAATACTATATGCAGTTGTGGAGTACGTAAGCGCCATACAGTCATTTTAAAAAATAGTAGGATCCACTATTAGAAAGTTTTTTTTTTTTTTTTCATGTGGGTCATGTATTTATTGATTTTTTTCAAAGTGATTATACGATGCTTATACACTTACGACTGCAAATATCATTTCTCAAAGAGATATGATGCCAGATTAAGATTGTGCAGAAAGAATGAATCCATAAATCATTTGCATGGGGAAAGCACTAAACTATTGCTCAAGTTTACAAATGAAAAATACTTTAATCACAAAAAAATTATATAAAAATAAAAGATGTGATTTAATGTAGTATAAAAATACCGTCAAAACAAAACCTTAGCCTGATCCTAGCTAACTAATTCTTGTAGGTACTTTCTTTTTAATATTTTGTATATTTAGGAGAGGTTTGAATAGTAAGTTGAGTTAAGATGAGATGAGATGAGAGTTAAAAGTTGAATAAAATATAGTTAGAATATAATTTTTTAATATAATTTTTGTTTTGAAAATTGAAAAAATTTAATTGTTTATTATATTTTATTTGAAAATTTGAGAAGATTGTAATGATTAGATGAGATGAATTAAGATGGTTTTTGAATCAGGTAATGATAGGTACCCTTACACATCTTTTACTGCTTTATTATTCAATTCTTTTTTCCTTTTACTCTTTGAATCTGGATTAAAAATTTCAGAACATGAACTTATTGCATAATTTAGAAGAAAATAAATTCAATCAACTAACGTAATCATGTAATTTAATTAAAAATAAATTTAATTTTATAAAAACTGACTTTTTAGTCAGTTTTTATAAAATTAAATTTATTTTTAATTAAATTATATGATTATATTAATTGATTGAATTTATTTTTTTTTAAAATTATGTAAACAGATAATGTTCTAAAATTTTTAATTCAGATTTAAATAATAAAAAGAATAAAAAATAATTAAATAGTAAAATAAGAATAAAAAAAATATAAGAATATCGTTACTATTTTGAATCCTAACAAGTAACAAGGCATTGAAGAACCAGTAGTACGACAACCTCAATGGCATTTACTTCGCAACCCGGCTATCTTGTGATAATTGGCTGGCTTGCATGTGATCTTGACTTGGGAGATAAGAATTAGATCATGGGTTCGACCCCCTCTCCAAATGTATTAAAAAAAAAAAAAATACTTAGGAAGATGAAGAATTAAAAAATATCAACCTCATATTATTTATGCAATCTCTATATATAATATTTTTTTTAATTTTTATTATTTTTTTCTTTTATCAAAAATTTATGAATAGAATAATTAAATTAATTTAAAAAGAATAAAGTCAAAAAAATATTAAAAATTTTAAAAAAATATGCAGATGTGTGGAGGTTGAAGAGGTTGTATAGCATTGCTCGAAAAGTTAATTTTTTTTATTAAAAATAATTAATCTTGTTCATTTATTTTTTAAACAATATGCATTCAGTTTAACAGAATGTGCCAAATTCCATATAGAATTTGAACTGAAATCTTTTGGCATGTCACTGTTTGGTTTTGAACAACACGCATGTATATGAGTAATGTTATACATCATATTCTTATCTTATTTTGATCATACTAAGTAATATGTGACATATTTATCACCATTAGATGATAAAGAAATATGTAATAAATAATCATTTAATAGTGATAAATGTAGCACATTAGCGGGATGAAAGTGAAAAAATATTATACAACATATTATCATCCCCTTTCATCCCACTAAATCAGATGTGACACATTTATCATCATTTTTATTTTCTGGTATTAATTATGATAGTGTTTTTGTTTAGGGATGAAGTTCATAATTTTCCTTAATTTCCGGTATTAATTATGATAGGTTTTTTTTAGGGGAAAACAAGTTATAAAAAAGTTCAAATATTATGAATTAATTAAGCAGGAATTGGGGGTTTGAAGACTTGATTGAAATCTTGCGGGATGTTAATTAAATTAACAAAAATCCCTCTATTTTATAATGTGTCCTACTATCGATATCGATAAAGTTATTTTTTTTTCAAATATTTTTTATAAATCTTTAAACATATTTTTTAAAATACCAATTCACTAACTTCTTTAACCATTAATATTTAAAAAAAAAAATTAAGTGTTGATCAATTTGGAGGGTCCAATTCATCGTCCCCAGCATTTTCTTTTCATAATAGATCCTAGCTTGCAAATGAAACTCACGAGTGTGTATAATATATTCCTTATACTTAAGAAGAGCCTATAAACATCAACAGTAATGAATAGTATACATGAACAGTAATAAACAGTAGTCACAAAATCACTGTAATCACAAAATCACCGAAATCAAAACAAATCACACAACGCCAACCTCACCGAAATCATCTCAAAATCACAGTAAGATCATCACAAACTCACTGTAAATCATCCTAATTCTACAAAATCACAAAATGTACAAATTTAAAATCACCGAAATCACTACGGATCACACAACGCCAAACTCACCGAAATCATCTCAAAACATATCACACAACGCCAAACTCACCGAAATCATTTCAAAATCACTACACAAATCATCAAATCAACACACAAGTGTCCACACAAATCACAGGGTCATCAGCTGGAGCTTGGGAAGGAGGGAGATTCCGTGAGAGAGTGAGAGAGAGTGGGCATGTATGAGGGGTAGATCGGGGCCATGGGTGGTTGGAGTAGGTCGATGGTGGTCAGAAGAGGCTCATGATTGTGGCTGGACACCGTGGGTGGCGGCGCACGACGATGGAAGTGGGAGAACCTGTGCGTGAGGGAGGTGATTTCGTGGGGGCAAACGACAGGGAGATGGAGGCCGAGCTCGCTGGAAGGGGATGGCCGGTGGGAGGGGAGGCTATCGTGGAGGTGGTGGCGCCGGAGGATGGCGCACGGTGGCGCAACAACATTAAGCCCATTTGGGCTATGCACAGTCGAGAGAGAGGAAGATAGAGCCTGAGAGAGGGAGACCGGTGTGGGGGGACTCGCCAGAGTGAGGTGGTGCCGGTGGAAGGGGCGGTGAGGCTCACGGGCACACGGTGGCGCTGGGCTGGGCAGAGGAAGAATCGGCTTGGAGAAGGGCAACGTACCGTGTTCGCGTGAGCTCGGGGAGGAGAGCGAGGGGAGTGAGGGAGAAGGAAGAGGGGGTATTTAATCTAGTCCCTTCGTTTTGGCGTCTTTAAAATGATCTAACAGTGAAAGATTAAAATATTAATTTAAAAATACGTAAACATTAACTTAATTAAAAATATTGAGAGGAATTAAGGTAGAATATTATTAACACACATGAAGATTTGGGTTTGGTAAAGTGCGGGGAAATGTTGTGAAAGAAACCGGAAAGCAGAACACAAGAGAACACAACCGTAATTATAGCATGTCACACAGGGGCATAAGCGGCTCAGAAAGTGTCAAACAAAATGAAAATCATATAAATAATTATAATTTTTAATATAATTTAAATCTCATAATATTCTTAATTAATTAGAATCAATTTAGTAAAATGATTTTCTACCATTATAATATTTTTGAAATTTTCAAAATAGAAGAGACTTACTTTAATGATGAAAAAGTGTGAGAACAATATAGAAATAAAAGACTCTGTATTTTTTTAGTGCTCTCTAAGTCATTGAGTAGTATGGTTGAATTTTACAATTCATATATTTTGCTAAGAAAATTATTACTAGAATATCTAAAATCTTTTAATTTTTATGTAACATTTTTTTATCATTATGATGCTTGTTAAAATTTATTTTTATGCTCCTGTGCATTAAATTATTACTGTTCACGTTAAAGTGTAAAAGTGGCTGCCATATGGATGATGACCTGACGTAGCCCTAATTTGAATTGTTTTCGGAGACTTGCGTTGGTGGGTTGGATCAATAATCCAAGACTACCAAAGAAAGCCCACAAAGTTGGATATCCACGGCCCACATTTAGTTAGATAATTAAAATATAAATTTAACTTTAATTTATAAAATAATAATCTTTTATCATTAAATAAAAAATAGAGTTTTGTTAAATATTTTTAAGAGGATAAAATCATATAAATAATTAGAGTTTTTTAAATATATATCTCCTTTAACTTAAAAGTGGCTATAAATATAACAGTAATAAATAGTGCTACAGTAATAAACATTGCTGAACAGTGTGAACAGTATGAATATGCTACAGTAATGAACAGTACTTATAAACAGTAATAAACATTACTAAACAGTAAAATAAATGATAGAGTTTTGTTAAATATTTTTAAGAGAGTAAAATCATATAAATAATTAGAGTTTTTAATATAATTGAAATCTCGTAATATTCTTAATTAACTAAAATTATTTAGATAAAATGATTTTTTATCATTATAATATTTTTAGAGTTTTCAAAATAGAAAAGACTTACTTTAATGATAAAAAAATGTGAGAGCAATATAGAAATAAAAAATTCTGTATTTTTTCAGTGTTTCCTGGGTCATTGAGTATTGTAGTTGAATTCTACACAATTCATATATTTTGCTAAGAAAATTATTGTTAAAATATCTAAAATCTTTTAATTTTCATATTATTCATATTACTATAACGTTTTGTTATCATTATGATGCTTGTTAAAATTTATTTTCTTGTTCTGTACATTAAATTATTAACTAATTAATTTTTTTAAAAAAATATATTATTTTTACATATCATATTATTTTTTTAAATATATCATTTTCAATTAAATCAATAGGTAAACGTATATATATATAGGAAAGATTTCTTCTCACCGTAATTTATCGGCCTACCCACCACATTTATTTACCTTTCACTCCTACGTACGATACGTACCAATCTCTACCACCTTCGTCTCTTACCCACCATCTTGTACTTCTTCTTCTTCCATTACAATTACCTGCATGCATTATCGATCGATCTGATCAAAGTCTATTCAATCATGTATATCCAAGCTGGTGTGATAATTAATTAATTCTGTTGATCCTGACTTTTCAGATCCAATCTCTTCAAATCCAAGAGGCTAACTACGCTATATAAATGAATGCTGGCAAATAATAAATAAAATTAAGTTAAAGATCGAGTAGTACTACTAGTTTTGCTTACACGAAATAGATTACTGTCTTCAGTTCTTCGGGTCTAGTTAAGATCACCATTATAACCCTATTGTAACAAGGAAGTACTGTTATTTCTTTCAATAATTAGGAAAATATTTCATAAAAATAAATTTATATTAATATAAATTTATATGATATATTAGATTTATTAATTTAAAATAAAAATAATTTTATAATTTGATATATCAAATCATATTAAATTATAAATTTATTTTTATAAAATTTAAAAATATTTCGACTCATTGCAGCATTGATTAAATTTGTCAGTGTAGTAGGTAAGAGATATATAATTATAGACCACAAAGTAGATTGCGAAGTTTATAAATGATGCATCCCTATTGCAGCATCGGGCATCGTAAGCAACGAACACAATAAACCAAGCACGAAACGACTGCATGCATGTATTGATTATAACTAAGTAGAAGCTGCTTGGTGTTTATCAGCGTTAGATGATCAGTAATTAGTTTCTTTCTTAATTGGAGGGATGCGCGCGTACTGTGGGATTAATGCCTGCCGCCCTACCTAGTTTTCGATCGGCTATCAGTACTTCAAATTAAGTGGTAGGTTATTAATTATGCTATTTGGCATCTTCGATGTGTTTTTAAGGTATTCATGAACAAATAGTTGAAGTCAAAAGATAAAAAGACAAATATAATTAGTTATGATCGTCAGTATGAAATTATTGCATAATTATTTTTTAAAAAAATAATAATGAATCTTATTTTTTTAAAAAATAACTATACGATATTTTTACATTCTATGATTACATGTAACATTATCTAAAGATAAAAAAGATATCCAAGATTACGTAGTAGAGAAATTACTTCTCTAATTCATGTGCCATCGAATTGGATGGTCCAATTCTAAAAATGGAGACATGTTCTTAGAGAATATAAGAACCGAGTTATGCTATTCATTATCTCACACCACATATCATATATATTTAATTTTTTTTATTATTTTATTCCTACTAAAATAATTGAGTTAATGTTCTGCTTATCATCCATATATCACATTTATACTTATTATAAGAAAAAAAAATTAAAAAAAATATGATGTATGAAATGCTAAATAGAATTATTCTCTATATATATGTAAACCACACATAAGAATTCAATATTGTGTTTAATTCATGAATACAATCAAGATTTGTGGAGAATGCTTAATTTATGTGTCTAATTGTAAGGTATATTTCCTACTTGGTTTTCAGCCACAATGACTGAGGTCTAGGTCACAAGATCATGTAGCGCCTCCCATATATGAGGCTTTAGCCAGCACATCTAGGCTCATATTTCAAAAAAGACTTGAACTTTGATGAGCTAGCTAGCTAGATAGCTAGGGTTGCTCATATTCATGATGTACATGCATGTCATATATCTCATCTTCTCGTCCATGATTTTGGAATAAATCTTAAGAAGTTGTTTCATCAAATTCTATCGTTACTGCGTCCAACTATAAATCATGACCTATTGCAAATAGGTACTCACTTGATCAGCTAGCTTGTTGTCCTTTTTTTTTTTTTTAACTTGATGATTTTTAGTAATTTGTAATCTATGAATGCATAAAAGATTTTGACTTTTGGAAGAATTGTAATGAGATAATCCAATTTTTAATTAGATTACGATAGAAATTATCCTATAAAAACTTGTGACTACTACTTTTAATTTATGGGTAGAGTACTAATTAATTACTGATCTAGCTTCCACCATATAATTTATTTTATATCTCTATCGATCTCCAAGTACTGCATCATGCATGCTTGTCAACAAAACCCTAACTCAATGGCCAATTGATTGGGTGCGTGGCAGGGTGGGAGGGCCGGTGATCCTTAGAAGACAATGCAAAGAGTCAATGACTAAAGAGTGAAGGCACATGCATGCATGGCAAAATCGACAAAGACGTCATACCTTCTTCAGTTTGCTGTCTGCTTGTCTGTCAAAATCAGTCGCTGAAGCCCTTAATTAATTTGTACGAGAGGCTGGCTGACCCAGCTAGCTAGCTGATGATGATCACCATCTTCTCTCTTGGATCAGCTGTCCTTTAATATTGGGGGTAATAGTACTCGCAATAACTTCACAAAAAACGTATTGTTGTCAATTGTCAGCATCGCAAGTAGCTAGCGAAACGCAACTGCAAACCAGAAACCGATATTAGCTACAACTATCCATTAAATCTTTACTTTATTAGCTCATGAAATTAAAGTTATGGTGTGGGGCTGCATGCCCGGACCTGGAATTCTGGGCTCTGATCATGAGCGTCTTCCAACTTTGGATCTTGTAATTAAACAGTACAACTTATTGGCATGATCTTCCTTGTGCTTAGAGTACTTTGAGACATTGTACGTACGTGCATGCTTACGTGACTTCAAGATCATGATCTAACACCTTTTCCAGAGACGATTTCTGAATATGTCATTATTTTGAAATTAAAGATGAAAATATCAGTTTCTGCGCGCAGATCTATGTGTACAAATTCAATGCCATTAATCTTAATTTACAGCCCTAGATTATTAGCTTTGTTAGTAAAGATAAGAGAAAAGGTGAAATAAAAATGGAAGTAATTAATCATATACAATACATGCATGAATATTTACGTGGTTTGATAGTTTGTTTATGTCCATAAAACTGCAAAAAATTTCATTAAAATAATAATTAAAGATATAGTGTGACGAACGTACAAGAGTTCGATATAATATATAATAAATCTTGATTAGTCAGTCAAGTCGGATTAAGAACAAAAAATGGATCAAAAATTTTTTAGCCCAAGCCCGAGCTAGCAATCATGCATGAACAAATTTCATTGAAAATCTACCATAAAATCGCAATGAATCCTTATCAAATCGGTGTTGGCATGAGCTGTAAATAGAATCGATTTGTAAAGTATTTTAGGATAGAATTAAAATAGAATTCTTTCCTTTCTAAGCTATCCGAAATTGTGGCCATAAAATCTAGGTAGTTGATACTAGGTTTCTATTGTATCGCCTATATAGTTTGTATACGATGAATGAAAGGAATATACTTGAATTCTTTTTGACATGGTATCAGTCATAGGTTTGATCCTGGTTCTTGTGCCCCTCCCGTAAACCCACCCACCCACCCACCCACCGCTCTCTTCTTTGTTTCCGACAATCATGCCAGACTCTAACTTTGAACACCAGTCTGGTTCCACCCAGACGAACACTCTTCTCACTGACTTTACTACCAATATGACTGAAGCACTAACCAAAGTGTAGACCTCTACCCTTACAGTTGAACCTTCCACTGTTCCTATTGGCATCAAGTTGGACGGCACAAACTATGCTTTCTGGTCCCAAGTTTTCGAGATGTATATCTCGGGCAAGGATAAATTGGGATATATCAATGGTGATATTCCTCAACCCCTCCAAACTGACCAGTCCTTTCAAAAGTGATGCACTAACAATGCCATTGTCAAAGGTTGGCTTATCAATTCCATTGATTCTTCCTTGATTGGAACTTTTATTCGGTTTCCCACTGCCAAACTGGTTTGGGATTCCATTGCAACTACATATTTTGATGGCAGCGACACGTCCCAAGTTTATGATCTCCAAAGTCGTGTAGCACAACTGAAGCAAGCAGGAGGACCTCTTGAAAAATACTACAATGATCTCCAGTGGTTGTGGCGAGAGATAGATTTCTAGCATCCAAACCCCATGGAATGTGCTGTGGACATACACCATTATAATAGCCTTTTTCAGGAAGACGGCGTGTACGTGTTCCTAGATGGGCTTGATGATCGTCAAGATAATATTCGAGGAGATGTGCTTCAGATGAGACCGTTCCCTACACTTGAACAAGCCTACGCGCATGTTCGTCGAGAAGCCTTTCGCCAAGCCATGATAGTGACTGGAAGCACATAACCCATTAAGGGTCTGAAGTTGAACTCTCCCGCTCCACAAGGTGGTGGGAGGTCCAGTACACATACTTGATCTCGCCAACCATCCGAGGGAGCAAAGTGCACTCACTGTGGAAATATCAAACATACACGTGAAAGCTGTTTCAAGCTACATGGATACCCTGACTGGTGGGAGGAGTTTCAGGAAAAAAAAAATGACATGCTACTACGGATTCCAACGACTTCAAAGGCAAGGCGGTTGTGGTGACTGCTGAACCACGTCTCTCTCTTGCCTCACCAAGTCCAACACCCCAGGATTTTTCGACCAATGCTGACCCAGGTAATCTCGGCCATGCACTCTATATCTCTCCCCACAGCATAGACAATGGGTCATGGCTTCTTGACTCCAGCGCCACTGACCACACGACCTTGACGCCTCAAGATTTTTCATCTACATCTCCACCTAGACGTACTAGCATTGCAAATGCCAATGAGATGGTGTCCTCTGTTATGGGAGCGGGCATTGTGACACTATCTCCATCACTGCAACTCTCTCATACCCTGCTTGTTCCCTCTCTATCGCATAAATTGCTCTCTGTTAGTCAAGTTACTGCTGAGTTGAATTGTGTTGTCTTAATGTATCCGAACTTTTGTTTTCTCTAGGATATTCTCACCAAGGAGATCATTGGACGCGGTACTAAGAGGGGCAGACTTTACTACATGGACGATTTCAGTATGGGTTAGGCGCATCATGTACATCAATCTGGTGGTATTCAAGAACGACAACTTTGGCTTTGGCTTCGTCGATTGGGGCATCCCTCATTCAGCTATATGAAATATTTATTTCCTACATTATGCTTTAAATTACCGAATGCTGACTTCAAATGTATGACATATATTTTGGCCAAAAGCCATCGTGCTACTTACTCATTGAGTTCCAATAAAAGTGACATTCCTTTTTCCTTGATCCATTCAGATGTTTGGAGCCCTTCTCCTGTGGCTAACTTGTCTGGTTTTCGTTGGTTTGTCTTGTTTGTGGATTATTGCACCCGCATGACATGGTTCTATTTACAAGTTTTTAGTGCATTCCAATCTTTTACAATGATGGTTCAAACACAATATTCTACCCAAATTAAAGTGTTGAGATCATGAGATAATGGTGGTGAATATGTTAATCACCGATTTCAAAAATATTTTCAACTGCATGGAATTCTTCATGAAACCTTGTGTCCCCAAACACCCTAACAAAACGGGGTTGCCGAAAGAAAGAATGTAACATCCCGTATTTTTTAGTGCATTTTTTAATTGGAGGATTATTTGTTATTAATTTAAAATTTGATTATCTTGTTTTAAATTTTCAAATTTTAGTGGGTTTATTTTTTTATGATTTTTAATTTGTGAAAATTAAATTTGACATGTTTCCTTAATATTAATTATTGTATGCATTTAATTTTCTTTTCATATTAAATTAACTTCTTGTTGGATTTAATTATTTATTTTCTTTTTAATCATTACGTTTTAATTATTTTATTTTACTTGCTGTTTTAAAATCGTTTCCGTTTGATCATTTTTGTGACCCAAGATATGAGGATTGGACCTCATTTCTTTCCCTATATTTTCTCTTTCCTATTTTCTTTTTCTTCTTTTCTTCTTTTCCTTTCTTTCTTTTTCTTTTTCTTCCCCTGCTTCCCGCGCGCCGCAACCCCCCCTCCCTCTCTCCATCCGTTTCTCTTCTCCCCCAGCCCGCCGCCATGCACCAGCAGTGACCGACACCACCCCTCCCTCTCACCAACCCTTCGACTGGCGACCACCTCCCTGTAATTTCAGCCCTCCTCACGCCGCCGTTAGCCCCCACGCACCACACCAAGCCGCGGCACTCCTTGCGCCGATGTGCCACCGTCGCGCCACCTCCGGCCACCATCTTCTCACCACATCATCCTCGACCTCCTAGCAACCCAATGGACCCAACCCCACCTCCGATCTGTCACCGGTGAAGCCCCACCATCAACATTTTCGTTTTGGGTATTTTAGCCTTCGACCGCCCTCTACGCCGCCACCCACAGCCAACCACCACCACCACTAGCTTCACCGACATCCCTAAGCCCTACCCTATCAATCTCAGGTCTTCGTTTACACCCTTTCAAAAGTGAGTTTTTGAGACACACGGCCACAGTGCATTTGGCACTGTTTTGTTGCTGCGTTTCCGCTTCTAGCACTTCCGTGATCTTTCAAAAATTATATTATAGCATTGTAAGTATTTTTTCTAAAGAACTTTTGAGATTTAAATGTATTTCTGCGCTAATTCATATTTACTGTGAATTAGTTGGTTGTGCTGGACTGAGTCCGAGGAGTAAGGGGGGTCGGTTGGATTGGATGATGGAGTTGTTTGTGTGAGATTGGTTTATGCTATGAAATTTGTTGGCTGTTTCGGGTTTAAATATTGGTGTTTTGAGTTTGACGTTGGTCATGGTGAATATTGGTGATTTTTAGGAAGTGATGATATATTTTGGGATTATGAGGGTTTTAAGTTTTGAGATATTAAAATAGGTTATTTTAGAAGTTTAGGATTAAATATCGAAATCCGTGATTGATTGAAAACTTACGGAAATTATGTGATTATTTTTTTATAGGTGATGATTTATTTTCGACTCGACATTTTTTAGGAAAATTCTGAAAAGCTAAGTTGTCCAGGTAAGTGGGGTTCCTATACTAGACTTTACACGAATTATTGAGACTGAGGTTGATTTTCTGAAAACTTTGCATATTTTTGTGATGAAATGAGAACTTGGGAAAAACAAAACCAACCTCGGTCGTTTATTTGCATACTCATGAAATCTGTGTGGAAAAGGAAAAATATGTTCTGACATGCATTGTGTAGACATGAGTTAAATTCTGTCATGTGGTTTCTGAAATCTGAAAAAGGAGCGATATTGAGAATATGAAAAGTTGTGCATTTATTTAGAAAGATGTTCTGGCTTTTGTGTTCAGTGTGGGTAAACTTTCTGATTCTGTTTTGGTACTCTGTATTATTTTGATATAACATCTGAAAACCTTTGGCATGGTGTACTGGTTTTCATATCTGATTCTGTCTCTGCTTTGCTCTGCTCTACTCTGTTTGGGTTGGTACCAACTTCTCTGTCTCTGAGTGCACCCACTTTGGAAACAAAGTCGTTTTATTGTTGTCTTTCCTGTGTGCACACTTGGGGCTCCGAGAAGAATAAAGGAAAGATTTCACCTCTATCTCTGTCTGGTTTGGCCACCAGGGTTAACACAACCCTACCACGGGGGTGAAACATGGTCTCTGCTCTATTTGATGCTCTGTTTTGATATGATGATGATACTCAGTTTATGTTATGCCAAAGTACTATGGATTTTTACTTGTCTTAAAACCATTGCTCTGTTACTTTTGAAAATATGTTCTGTTCTGCATGATAACTCTGGAAAATATTTTGTTCTGCACGCTATACTTTGTAAATGCTCATGTTTGCACGCTAGCATATGTCATCTGCTTACTGAGTTGTTGATAACTCACCCCTATCTTCATAATATTTTTCAGATGATGTGGAGAGTCCATCTGAGGACCTGGATTAGATTGGTGAGAATGATTAAGCTGAGAGAAGATGTTAGAAGAATGAATTCTGATGTCCTTTAGTTTTAATGTCTTTTAGATTTAATTATATCTTGGGCTTGGGTTTTAGTAAGACTTATGAAAGTATTAGTTTGGTTTGTTATAACTACTGGGAGATTTTGGACTCCTTAATTTGTTTTGTTGCAATAATGACTCTGTAGAGTTTTCAATGTGGTTATTTAGAGTACATGAGATTGAGTTTTGCTAATAAAATTTTGGAGTTTTATTTTAGTTATGTTGGGAAGCATGTTCTTAAGTGACAGGTAGTAATTCTCCGGGCCAACCTGGTTTGGGGCGTTACAAAGAACATGCAAGTTTTTAAGATTGCTCGTGCCTTATTATTAGGTGCCCATGTGCCTAATTCTCATTGGATAGATTTAGTAGCCACTGCAGTCCATCTCCTTAACCGTATGCCTTCTAAAGTTTTGAAGTTCCAGAATCCACTTCAGGTTCTTTCCACCTATACCTCCTTACCTTCTGTTTTGAAGCCTCCTCCTCGCGTGTTTGGCTGTGTGGCATACGTTTACCTCCACAAAAACCAGTGGACCAAGTTTGACATGTGTGCTCTTAAGTGTGTGTTTCTGGGCTACGAACTTCACCAAAAGGGCTATCGCTATTATGACCCTAACACCAAACAGATCCATGTTACTGTGGACATTACATTTATGGAGTCAGACATGTTTTATTCACCCAATTCTATGCTTCAGGGGGAGACACAAAATTAAGCAAACAATTGGTTGATATTGGAGTGGCTAAATTCTATTGAAGTTAATGAGGAGGAAAGGGCTTATGAGGAAGACACGACACACACAGGAGAGGATAATGGACCTGATATAGAGACAGAGACTTCCTCCCCCTTACACGTACATGTCCCATCTCCTAAGAATACTCCTAAGGTAAACTCTTCTTCTCCTCTAAATACAAATGACAACAATACTCCTACTGGTTATATCTTACCTTTCAGGCATAACCGTGGCAAGCCACCAGATAGATATTCTCTTGATATTGAAGAAAGGAGCTCAAAGTATCCAGTTGCAAATTTTGTGTCCACAAAGCATCTATCCGAACCACTCAAGAAGTTTGTGCATGAAGTCTCTATTGAAAAAATCTCCATGGATGTTCAGGAAGCTCTAACTGATCCATAGTGGACTAAAGGATTTATTGAAGAACAACACGTGGAGTCTGGTTCCACTGCCTAGAGGAAAAAGAACCGTGGGTTGCAAACGGGTGTTCTCTATCGAGCACAAAATAGATGGATCCATTGAGCGGTACAAAGCGAGATTAGTGGCAAAGGGATAAACACAGACATATGGTGTAGATTACGATGGGACATTCTCACCAATAGCCAAACTTAATACCGTTAGAGTTTTATTGTCACTTGTAGCCAACCTAGACTGGCCCCTACATCAGTTTGACGTAAAGAATGCATTCCTCCAAGCTACATAGCCTCCACAGATGTAGTTTGTAATTAGTTGCAACGTGCATTATATGGCTTGAAACAATCTCCCAGAGCTGGTTTGAGAGATTCAGCCTAGCAATGAAAAAGTATGATTTTCAACAAAGCAACTCAAATCATACTCTATTTCTAAAGCACCAGAAGGGAATAGTAACAGCTCTAATTGTTTACATTGATGATATGATAATCACAGGAAATGACACAAAGTAGATAACTCAACTTCAACAACAGCTTGCAACTGAATTTGAAATGAAGAACTTGGGGGGACTAAAATACTTTCTGGGAATAGAAGTGGCGAGATCAAAACAATGCATTTTTCTCTCTCAACGGAAATATATACTCGATTTGCTATCAGAAGTTGGACTATTGGCAATATCAAGCAAGGGTTTTTACAACTCACTTGTCAAGTTGCGCATTTGAGACATGTATGTATCAATTTGAGGGGAGTGTTGGCGTGAGCTGTAAATTAGAATCAATCTATGAAGTGTTTTA